>NC_064646.1:449809189-450131689 GCF_023864345.2 Schistocerca serialis cubense | reverse complement strand
GCGTTAGAGAACTTCAAACCTATCTCGTCATTCCTTAGTACTTCCGTATCCCACTTCTTTGCGTATTGATTCTTCCTGACTAATGTCTTGAACTTCAGCCTACTTTTCATCACTACTATATTGTGATCTGAGTCTATATCTGCTCCTGGGTACGCCTTACAATCCAGTATCTGATTTCGGAATCTCTGTCTGACCATGATATAATTTAATTGAAATCTTCCCGTATCTCCCGGCCTTTTCCAAGTATACCTCCTCCTCTTGTGATTCTTGAACAGGGTATTCGCTATTACTAGCTGAAACTTGTTACAGAACTCAATTATTCTTTCTCCTCTTTCATTCCTTGCCCCAAGCCCATATTCTCCTGTAACCTTTTCTTCTACTCCTTCCCCTACAACTGCATTCCAGTCGCCCATGACTATTAGATTTTCGTCCCCCTTTACATACTGCATTACCCTTTCAATATCCTCATACACTTTCTCTATCTGTTCATCTTCAGCTTGCGACGTCGGCATGTATACCTGAACTATCGTTGTTGGTGTTGGTCTGCTGTCGATTCTGACCAGAACAACCCAGTTACTGAACTGTTCACAGTAACACACCCTCTGCCCTACCTTCCTATTCACAACGAATCCTACACCTGTTATACCATTTTCTGCTGCTGTTGATATTACCCGATACTCATCTGACCAGAAATCCTTGTCTTCCTTCCACTTCACTTCACTGACCCCTAGACTGAGCCTTTGCATTTCCCTTTTCAGATTTTCTAGTTTCCGTACCACGTTCAAGCTTCTGACATTCCACGCCCCGACTCGTAGAACGTTATCCTTTCGTTGATTATTCAATCTTTTTCTCATGGTAACCTCCCCCTTGGCAGTCCCCTCGCGGAGATCTGAATGGGGGACTATTCCAGAATCTTTTGCCAATGGAGGGATCATCATGATACTTCTTCAATTACAGGCCACATGTCCTGTGGATACACGTTACGTGTCTTTAATGCAGTGGTTTCCATTGCCTTCTGCATCCTTACGTCGTTGATCATTGCTGATTCTTCCACCTTTAGGGGCAGTTTCCCACCCCTAGGACAAGAGAGTGCCCTGAACCTCTATCCGCTCCTCTGCCCTCTTTGACAAGGCCGTTGGCAGCTTGAGGCTGACTTCTTATGCCGGAAGTCTTCGGCCGCCAATGCTGATTATTTATCAAAATTTAGGCAGTGGCGGGGATCGAACCAGGGACCGAAGACATTTTGATTATGAATCAAAGACGCTACCCCTAGACCACGATATCACGGCCCTAGGTGAATTATAAAGTAGTAAAAGTCACGTATCGGTTACTTCCCCGTTGCTGCTTGTGTCTCGGCCGGCTACTGCTTCTGACTTCTAGACTTCTAGATGACCGAGGGTGCCCCAACGGAAGGACGCTTCAGAACACTGCTTAGTTGTTCTTGCAGAGAATGTCTAAGCACTGTCATATTCGACTTGTGACTCGAAAGCAACGTCTACTGAGTGAGGTTTGCCAGCTTAGTTCTCTGTCTAAAACTAAAGTAGAACTTTATATTTCAGTACCTTTTACAAGATTGCTTTTCAGTTTTAAACCCTTAATGAACAATCTAAAGTGGAGATCGTAGTATTGTAGAAAGTACTGTCGATAATTGTGCGATTTACATTTTTACCCATCCCAACAAGGTTTAATCGCAAGTTGGATATACCAGCTGGAAAATCGGGACAATATTGACTAAATCGAGATACCTGGCGACTCCACCCAGGACTCGCCGACACAACTTTACTTCCGCCAGCACCTCTCTTACGTTTCCGCCTCACATTAACCTGTTGTTGTCACGTGCAGATCCAGGGGGGGGGGGGGGGGCGGGGATGGAGGTGAGGGACTCACGACGGTGAGGACGCCTCCCACCTCACTCCCCCCAGAATATTTTACTAAAAGCGTAAATTTCCAAATTTCTCAGCGTAGTATCGAAAAATAAAGATGTAAATTAAGAGATGATAATTTAAGAAAACAGAAAGCTACGTTGAAAGGCAGGCCACTTTCCTGTCAGCGTGACATGAATGCCTGCTGGGTACATTCCAGACAACAGAAGGCAAACACCCAGGGGCCGGCCTCACGCGCTGCCAGCACCAAGTCCGGACAGGTTCCGATCGACTGGGTCGGAAACTTTCTCCGCTCAGGGACTGGCTGTTGTGTTGTCCTTATCAACATCATTTCGTCCCCATGGACGCGCAAGTCTCCGAAGTGGCGTCAACTCGAAAGACTTGCACCAGGCGATCGGTCTACCCGATGGGAGGCCCTAGCCACACATCATTTACATTTATCAACAGCTCGAGTGAACAGAGACATGAAGGGAAAGACACCCGAGAAAAGTGACAAGGAAGACGAATAGAAGTGTAAACGATTGAAAGAGCCAGCATTTCTTCCGTTTACGTGCCCCTATAGTCAGACTGCAGACCTGCATCCACAGTCCTAACCCTGACCCCGGGGAGTGCAAATTTGACGTCGTCACACTTTTGACAGTTTCGGAGTTCTTAATTCAGTTGCATTAAACGTGCTTATCAGATTTTCGAACGAATGCTTGTAAGACGATGTGTTTTTCAGAATAGTAATTTCTTGCAACTTATGCTAAAGGGATATACTAGGCACTACTGTAAAGAAATTACCATTATTAGTATTGCACTAAAGCATTTATGTATTTTATTGCAATTATTATTCAGATTTTAGGCGTCTGTGGACATTAAAATTGCCAAAAGTGGAGGTGGGAATAAGCTATCTTTTTGGGCGGGTGGTGGGTAGAAAAATAACAAACGCTGCCCCCCTGTCCCCCCGCCCCCACCCATTCCTTCTCCCCAGTCCAAATAACCAGAATCCGGAGCTGGTTGTTGCTGGCGTAGTCATCAGTCAGAAGACTGTTTTGACGACGCCCTTTGCAGTGGTCTATCTTCTGCTTACTACATTCATGCTGTGGTCTCCCGCTAAAACTTCTACTCGCCACTTCTGTCCATCACAGAATGAACTATTGGGTAATGCCTCTGAGCGTGTCCTATGTACCTACCCTTTCTTATCGTCTACTTGTGCCACAGAGGTCTTCTGTACACGATTCACCTCAATAGCTCTTCGGCACCCACCCACCCACTTTTGTTGTTTGCGCTTTCCATCGTCCACATTTCACTGATACATAACGGCGCACACACACCTCCGTACGGAGTCCACTGTTTTCGTGATTTGGCAACTTTATTTTTACTTAAACTTCCTGTCGCCACAGTCCTCAGTTAACCGATGGGCTGGAAGTCGTGTGCGCCACCGCTCCATGTTATCGCGTTTTAACTGTTTGTGTATAGTATTTCATGAGGCACAGACTTGGGACCAGAGAAGCATTTGCCTGAAACAGCGTGGAGCACCGCCTAAAAGCCGCACTCAGGCTGGCCCGTGTGCCAGGAGGACGGCCGCACGCATTCCATCCTGATCTCGCTGTCCTCCCTGTCTCACAAGCTAGCGTCTTAAAGTAATCCGAGGATAGAATATTTTGTAGTCAGTTCACATTTCATCGTAACAAAGTTCTATTTTTCAGAAACGCTATATCGTTACTTCCAGCGTATATTTTATATCCTCACTACTTCCGGCATTGTCTATTATTTTACGACCTAAAGGTCACAAAGACAGGGAAAGGGAAGTTAAGGCGGCAAACAATAAATCTAACTTCTTGAGCAGCACGTCACGAAAAGAATTATGTAGCGCAACTGCAGGAGAACTGGTATTTGTGTACCACAATGTAAAACGCAACCTCAGTATTAATAACATGGACTGTAACGTGAAACTTACAAAGGAAGTGTTCAGTGATTCGTGTACCTCAGAAACATGCATCGTGGTCTTACAGAAGCTGAAGATCTCGTGAGAAATGTTTTGGTCCTCAAAAGTGTGTCTGATTATACTGAAATTTTGAAGGACCCGTCTAAGTCGAACTTATTTTTCTCTATTTGTGCTGTGGTTCTTTCCCTTCTTTGTATTTGCAGGAATGTAAAAGGTGTACAACTTTGCTTCCGCCATTTGCCGATAGGTGGCGACAACGGTAAGTAGCGGTCGAAAGAAACAGATCGCAGACGTCAGGCAGTTAGCTTGGACCTCGGTCAACATAACCTCATTCAAACGTTAATCGATTTGTGTCTGCATCATAAAGTTGTTCTTGATTCAAAATGTCAGTTTACGAGCCTAAGTCTCGTCATTTGCGGGAGGTGTTATTGTTTTGCGGCATTAGGAAGAAAACAGCGGCTGTGGCTCATCGAATGCTCTCAAGTACGTGTGGTAAGGACGCTATTAGTGAAAGAACGTGTCTCGAGTGGTTTCAACTCTTCAAGAGCGCTGATTTGAACGTCGTAGACAGGCATAGTGGTGGAAGAGAGAATGTTTTCGAAGATGCAGAATTGGAGACATTGCTGAGTAAAGACTCAAGAAGAATTGGCACTGTTAGTGGGAGTGACACAGCAAGCCTTTTCAAAACGTCTCAAGGCTATGGGCATGATTTCATGGGTCGTGTATTGTAGAATTCTTCTCGCAATTCGCATTACGCCTGGGTCAGTCGATAGGAATTAATTTTGATTTATCGCGCTTTACTCCACGTACACACAATTTATTCCCACTGCCTGTTAGGAGAGTCATGTAATGTGATGATTGAAGGACGTGAGTTAAAATAAATTTGTGCTAATCGACTGCATCTGTTTTCAATCAAGTAGTTGAAACCCCAGATCACTTTCTTAATTAATTTTATGTTCAACATTTGCATCTGGTGTTCAATAGCTGAATATAACATCAAAGTGCACCCCTTTTTTAATTAAAAAAGGGATCAATTCTGAATCAGTTAATGTCAACACTGCCACCGCAGTTCAATCAGGCGTCACAGGGCCTTTTTACTTTATTTGTGTTATCCGATATTGCAGCAGTTTTGCACTCTCTGTTGATCTGTTAGTCATTAGCTGGGGTGAACACACGCCAAAACCAGATAAGTGATGGGTGGGGTGTTACAACCTCTCCAAATCAAAATTATTGGGAACGTTGCGATAGCTCATTTGCATACGGATAGCACAGAGCCAATATAAAGCAATCATCTTGTTATTCGCCTGAGGCGACTTACGGAACAATGGGAAGCATAACTCAGGAAGGCTGGATGTTGGTTTGCAAACTGCTCTCTACGAATACGACGCTCATTTCTTTACCAATACGCTACATCGTTCGGGGGGAGGGGATGAAGCTTGGGGACCTAACGGCTCTTCGAGGTCATTACAGACGGAACAGGACAAGACTGGAGAAGGAAGTGACGTTCTTGACAAAATGAATCATTCCAGATTTGTCGTAAGTGATCTACGGAAACGACGATAAACCTAAATCTGGATTGTCAGACGTACTCACAATATGTGATACGAATTGGAGTAGGTTCCTTGTATTCAAATCACATGCCAAGTCGTGATCTCTGACAAGCACTGCATCAGTGGTGCTCGATTGGGAACAAGCTGTTCTATTTCTGATGCTGGAAGAAATTCCAGCGCCGGTATTCATCGCAAATGAGCAGAAGAGGTGGAGAAATAAGTTTTCCGATCATGCGACCGCACGTCAGTCTGACAGTGGTACATCAGAACGTGGCCGACGTCTCGTGAAGTGACGCCGTGTGGCGCTGGCTGCAGGGTGTGTGTATTGGGGGGGCGGGGGGGGGGGGGCGCCAGCCGTCAAATCCGGCAGCCTCCTCAGTGTTAAGGCCGGTTCCCACTAGAGCGCGGCAGCGCGGCGTGCGGCAACGGCAGCGGCAAGCGTTTTCCGCTTTGACGCGGCGGCTCGCGGAATTGGCGTTCCCACCTGGAAGCGGCAGCCGCTAGCGGTAGCCAATGACGGACAGCCACTGAGGTACGGGCTGGGACCCACCGAAACGACCGGTGTGTTTGAATAACGATATCTTACACCTACATGAAGGAAAGACGAAGTTGAGTGAAGACATACCAATTTTTCATTTTCTGTACAATGTACTCTTTCACATATTTCATTATTCGTGTTTTCTCATTTCAACATAAACATATTTCATGACTACCGTTCATGATTGTTCACTATCTCCTAACACATTGAAACAATGTACGACAAAAGAGATTATTCAGATAGTTAAGCGAGACAACAATTTAAAATGTGATACGGTAGCAGGTACAGGAAAACAGTAAGAACACAAAGGCTTGGGGGGAAGGGATGAAAGTGGAAGCCACCTGATAGAATTTCGCACAGAGCATAATGTAATCATCGCCAGCACCTTGCTTAAGAATCATGAAAGAATAATACATATTTGGAACAAAGTTTTCGAAACCAGATTTTAAATTATAAGACATTTCCTGGTGCACACGCAAACCTACAATAATTTATTGGTTACGAGCTGCGGTTTACAACTAAAGAAACAGTAAACGGTGGCAAATTAAGGAAATGGAACTTGAATAAGTCAAGACCCACAGTTATTCGATAATCTTAAAGTTACCGTAATGCAACGACTGACTGAAACAGAGGGAGGAATCCGCTAGAATACGAATGGATATCTTTGAGAGAAGAAGTGGTCAGTGCAGCAGAGTATGTGAACGGGAAGAAGGTACAGTAGAAATCGTTAGATAAAACGTGATATATTAAATTTGATACGAGGGAAAAATATAAAAATGCAGCAAATAAAGTAGGCCATAGGAAATAGAAATGTCTAAACATGACGCTGACAGAAAGTCCAAAATTGCAATGCGATTTTGCACTTGGAAAACATGAGAGAATGAAAATGAGAAAGAACAAAGTAAACTTTGCTCAAAGGAGAAGCAACTGCCAAGAACTCATTTGGCAAGTCAGAACTAAGCAAATAAGAGAAGGCTAGAAAGTGGAAGGAATATGTAGAGAGGAGAGGGGGAGGGGTTGTACAAACTAACATAAGCACGATGTTAGATTCCTGTGAGATGTCTGAACATGCAAGGCAATACTGATCCTACCACTTAGCTAAGTAGACACACTGAAGAACTGCGAAACTGTGTTTATAGCATTTGCATGTTAAGAGAAAGGTTTTGACAATCTTAATTAAAACATTCCTTGAACCTCTGGAGATGTCATCGACAAAACACAGGGCCACAAGATTATCTACAACTTGTACAGAAACCAAATTGCATTCCTGAAACTTGAGTGACTTGAAAGGGAAGCAGTAATTGAGAAGGCAGAAGTAGAGAGGATATAAAATGAAGACTGTGAATAGCAACAAAAGCGTTCTGAAAAAGAAAATTTGTTCACATCGAATATAAATTCTAATGACTAGGTACTATTTTACAAAGGTATTTGTGTAGAGTGCGGTATTTGTGTGGAGTGCAGCCTTGAATGTAAGTGAAACGTGGGCGATGAACAGTTCTGTCAAGAAGACAATGGACGCTTTCAAAACGTGGTGATCAATAAGAATCCTGAAGATTAGATAAGAGGATCATGTAACTAAAGAAGAGGTACGGAATTAAATAGAGGAGGAAGAGGGGTAAGTTGACAGGACATATCATGAGGCATCAAAGATTGAGGACAAAAGGGGTTGGGTGATAGTATTATGATAATAATCATCTGTTGAAATGCTATTCGACTATTTTATCTATTAATGTAAGCAGTGAATTTACTCTTCCATGCACTACTGCACGAAACATTTAAACCAAAACTGAAATCAGCTGAACACCAAATCTTTCAACCACTGTCTGACAACTACTGCATTCACTTTCAACTTTCTATAACTATCACTGGCTAGCCACACACACATACAGATATAAGGAGAACAAAAATAAACAAACATTAGTTTTCAGCATATAATTCTTTAGGGTGGCAACATGTACATAAACAAACCAAGCAGGAAGGGACATGAGGTGAACACACTGTAGTTACGACTTCAAATCAGTGTTTTCGGTAAAATGTCTACAGCTAGTCACAGAAGAAAAAAAAAAAAGAACATGAAAATTTGCTTATGTTCCATAACCTAAGTTTTAGTTCAACCTCCAGTATGTGACCAGGTGAGGGGAAATGCAGATGTCCGCCAAAAACTCGATTCACTGTAAGTAATCAGTTATTCACGTAAAAAAAGATGTGAACTGTTTTATGATCTGCAAGTATCACATATCAAAACAAAACTGAATCATTCTAGATTCCACCGAAGATGCCTTAAAGTAAAAGGCGAAACGCGTCTTGAACCAATCAAGCACACTGGATAAAGAAAAAAACGTTTGTTACTTCCAAAGGAAATAATCAATAGCTGTAGATAATTAGCAAATTACATCTTATGACATACCAGCAAATTAGTCTCGGTTTAAGTTCTCATTACACATGCTATTAAATGCTGTTTAAAAAAATTCATCTATCCCTTCCGAAAAAACTGTAGTTTCTTTCATATCTTGGTAGTTAAACAGATTTTGGATATTTATCATGCGACGAAATACATGAGTTTTTACAAGTTATCGTTTGCAAAAAAAACACGTTTCGATTTCTTGAACCGTTTACGAAATTTGCAGTTGATACAACCACATGGTTTACGACGAGCAGGACGAAAGTATCTGTCGCGTAGCGAGCGACCCGAGCGCGGTCACCGCACAGCCCGTCCGTCGACATATCATCCAATATCTCGAGAACGGTGATAGCTATCGTTCTGCTCTCAGCTTTAAAAACAATTTCGATATGTTGACTAAATTTCATACGCAATAATGTATTACCTAAAATGAACTGTACGCAAATTCCACGCAATGCGTTTTTACCTCTGCACACTCATTCAAATTTCGTGTAAAGGTTTACGTAAATGCGACACAGCAAGTAACCACGACGAATAACGAAAGGAAATTCGGTCCTTTATCGAGAGAAGATATCAGGCTGTAACATGCCCAAGAATCAAATTTTTCTACCGAATAGTTTCCTTGGAATCGGATGATAAGTATTTCATAGCTGCCGCCGCGTCCGCGCCAGCGGTTCGGCGAAAGTTCGTGTGGCCCAGGGGTCCGTACCTTACGTCACGCTCAGCGCGTTCTGTGATTGGCGGCGCGCACCTGGAGCGCGGCACGCGGCAGCGGAAGCGGTTCGACATGGTCAAACCGCGACGCAGAGCCCGCCGCGCCTTGCCGCTGACGCCATTTCCATGGCAACCACGCCGCTGACGCGCCGTTTTGACGCGCGGCAGCCCTAGTGGGAACCGGCCTTTACTCGAAAGGCGCGTACTGCGTGCCAACAGCAGGTTCCTTCACGTTCCTACCTTTCTTTTCGCACTCATCCACAACAGAAGTTAGCCTCCACATGGCACAAGCACCCATCACAGTCAGCGATCGATACACTAATGGTTTGTAACAGGCGGAGAAAGGCAGTGGTAAATCGGTAACACTAAAACCCAAACCGAGAAAAATCCCTTTCTTCTTGCCCTTGTGACTAAGACGATTTACTACCTTTGCACCGTACCCGACATTTACTGCAGCATGCTTTCATTAAATGCAGTGTACATCGTGTGAAGTGAAACGTATAGGACAAACAGGCAGGATTTTTTCGACAAGATACAGGGAACATACAAACACTTTTAGATTGGACAACTACGGCAGATCGGTGGTTGCCAATATATGAAAGGCATAAAAGGTGTCTTAGAGGTTATACATGCAGAGGAGAAAGGAAAGAAACCGGACATGCTAGAGGAACGTGAAATAGCAATCCACCGGGTTAAGTTTGGCGAGAATGGTAATGCCTTCTGCAACTGTTTCTACATTATTTTAAGGCTGGCGTTAGTACGATAAATGTGAACAATATGGCACAGGTTACTACTACTACGGCGTCTCTCCATCTTTGGAATGTTTAGAGACGGCTGATGGCTCAGTGCAGTTTGGCAGAGCCGTAAGTACACATGTTTACCAACTAGCGGTGCACTGTGAGGCAGCTGATGTGACCGCTGTTTAGCGGCCCACGGAAGCAACGCTTTGGAGAATGCGTGGAAACACGCATAAGCGGAGCGGGGGCTCTGGTAAAGTAAGACGAAGACTTCATGTCCGAATACATTTATTTGTTCTTATACTTTGACGTTAAATGCATTTGAAGTGCAGTTTATTTAGGATTAAGTTATACAGTCACGTGATGGGAGCTTGACTCCCGAATCGCGTTGCTGTGGATTATGCTCGTAATATTAGTGGTTGTATGCTAAATTACTCAAAACGATTACCTTAACAACCGCTGTCTCGCTAGACAATATTAAAAAGTGCAATCTGTAGTCTCATTTGCTTCCAATAACATTGCCCGGATTACCAAGATTATTGTGCGCTGTTCAAGACTTCTCGGTTTATAAGAGCCCAAGGAAACCGTGTGAAACTCGTACCAGGACTGCGCTGCTCGCCGTCCCCCCTCAGGTATGACTCCAACGCTCTGAGGCTCTGCCTTCTCCACACCCACTCCCACACCCCGTAAACCGCTGTCCCACGTATTAGACTTTCTTCTCGTTCCAGTTGCGTATGGATGTCGGTAGGAATGACTGCTTAAATGGCTCTGTAATTTAACTTGTTATGCCGTCACTAACCGAGTGACACGTAGGCGGTTACTGTATATGCCAACTTTCCACACTCCATACTGGGTCTTGAAACTTTGTAAGACAGCTCTCGCGGGACAGCTGACATCTTCAGAGAGAACAGACAAGCACTCACTGTCTCTAGGCATTCAAAAATTCTTGACTGAGTCGTGCGCACTGGCGTCACCTATAAATTAAACCAATTCGCGCGCCTCAGGCACATAATCTGGACTACACACTCCTTCCTTCCAAAGCGGCAATTACTTATAGGGAATACTTCCCGTTTCAGTCAGGTAGGATGAGTTGAGGAAGGAATACTACAAGAGTGCGTGAGTCCCCGTTATGTACCGTACGCTGTTTACGGGAGCGACATACTTAAACAGATAGGTCACGAAACAGATCTTTACGCCGACGACTCTGTGCTATTTAAGAGCTGTCGCAAACTTCACTTTATCCACAGATAATTAGCCCAACATTTTAGCAAAACAGTCCAGTGGTGCAGTATTTGAAAGATTAAAATAACCTTCTCAACTATCAATATTTCACAACAAAGCACGAGCTACACAATCAACATTTTTCTACTCGTGGCAGGGAATTACCCTATGCCGGCCGTTGTGGCCGTGCGGTTCTCGGCGCTTCAATTTGGTACCGCGTGACCGCTACGGTCGCAGGTTCGAATCCTGCCTCGGGCATGGATGTGTATGATGTCCTTAGGTTAGTTAGGTTTAAGTAGTTCTAAGTTCTAGGGGACTGATGACCGTAGATGTTAAGTCCCATAGTGCTCAGAGCCATTTGAACCATTTTTGAATTGCCCTATCGTGGTTCGATAACATGTTTAGGCGAGAAGTGATAAATGTATTTTCCGGAATAATCTCACAAATAAAATCACAAGCAAAGGTTGCAGAACTCACCCTCTACTCAAAGGACAAGTGCCCCGTACTGATTGCAACTGCGTTGGCCTCTGCCGGGGTGGCCGAGCGGTTCTAGACGCTACAGTCTGGAACCGCGCGACCGCTACGGTCGCAAGTTCGAATCCTGTCTCGACCATGGATGTGTGTGATGTCCTTAGGTTAGTTAGGTTTAAGTAGTTCTAAGTTCTAGGGGACTGATGACCTCAGAAGTTAAGTCCCATAGTGCTCAGAGTCACTTGAATAATTTTTTTTACTACGTTGGCATAATTACAGACCTATTTCGTTGATGTCAACCTGTTGTGGAATTACTGAACACGTTTTACGCTCACGTATAATGACGAATTTTGGAGAACGGATATCTTCTCTATAGAAATCCACACGCATTACGCAAACAGAGACCCTGCGACACTCAGCTCGCTCTGTTCCCTCGTATTATCCACAGCGCTGCAGCCCTGTTTCTTGACTGCAGGACGACGTTTGACACCGCCTCATACTTCCACTTAAATACGAGCTTACCAAGTATCGGACCAGATTTGCGAGTGGATTTAGACAGAACTCAACACATCGCTCTGAACGGAACAAAATCGACAGAGGTAAAGGTAATTTCCAGAGTATCCCAAGAAAGTGTGATAGGACCGTTGCTGTTTACATTGTATATAAATGACCTAGTAGAAAGCGCCAGAAGCTCTTTAAGACCGTTTGCAGATGATGCGGTTGTCTATAAGAAAGTGGCAACGCCAGGAAGACTATCGATTTGCAAACGATCTACAGAAGACTGATGAATGGTGCAGCCTCTGGCAGTTGACCCTGAACGTAAATTAATATAACATATTGCGCATACAAAGGAAAAGAAATCCACTCCTGTAAGCCTAAAACTACACTATTGATGACAAATTGCTAGGAACAGCATCTACTGTAAAATATGTTGGAGTAACTACCCAGTGTGACATTAAGTGCAATGAACACTTAACACAAACACAGCAAAAGCAGATGCTAGACAGAGATTCATGGGAAGGATCTTAAGGAAATGTAACTCATCCACGAAAGAAATGGCTTAGAAGGCGTTTGTTCGACAGATTCTTGGCTACTGTCCATCAGTCGGGGATGCCCACCAGGTAGGACTGATAGCAGAGATAGAGAAGACCCAACTAAGGGCGGCGCATTGCGTCAGGTGATCGTTTAGTCGACGCGAGAGCGCTGCAGAGATTTCCAACCAACTCCATTGGCAGACGTTACAAGAGGGGTGTTGTGCATCACGGAGAGATTTACTACTGGAAGAAGAGTCGGAAAACATATTACTATCTTCCATTTACATCTGGTCAAATAATCAGGGTGAGAAATTTCGAGAAACCAGCGCTAATACAGAGGCTTACTGACGCTCATTCTTCCCACGCGCCATTCGCGAGCGGAACTGGGAGGGGGACGGTCAGTTAGTGGTACCAGAAGTACCCTCTGCCAGACACCGTCAGCTGGCTTGGGAAGGAATAATGTAGAAGTAGATGTAGTTCAGTCCCATTTGGTACGGGTCTCACAAACTTGAGCAGTATTTTAGGGTGCGTCGCATAAGTGATTTGTAACCAGTCTCCCTTGTAGATTGTATTTCCCTAGTGTTCTACAGTAAACCGAAGTCTGCTGTCTGCTTCGTCAGTGACTGAGCCTATGTGATGGTTCCCTAATAACAGGGGACACCTCTGAGCTCGAATGCTCGGAACCGCACGAAACTATGTTTAGACTAACACTCGATCATAAACACAACAGTGGTCTGTGTCATATTCATGCAGAACTCCGCACATTTCTTCTAGCACCATCAAACGGCACCAACAAGTGATTCAGTTGCGCGGGTCACATAGCTGCTATACGAATGTGTCTCCTAGTATTCGTATGCCGGCTGTTGTGTAAACTGTTTATAGTGATATCATGAAGAGAATTAATGCTACGACTGTGGTCCAAGTAACAGGGACATAGTTGTGACGTGCTGGACATGGAAATGAAATCGGGGTCGAGGATAGGTTCAAAAATGGTTCAAATGGCTCTGAGCACTATGGGACTTAACATCTGAGGTCATCAGTCCCCTAGAACTTAGAACTACTCAATCCTAACAAACTTAAGGACATCACACACATCCATGCCCGAGGCAGGATTCGAACCTGCGACCGTAGCGGTCGCGCGGTTCCAGGCTGAAGCGCCTAGAACCGCTCGGCCACAACGGCCGGATCGAGGATAGGGAGTTGGCAGATACGTTCTATAACACAATAATTCAGACATATAATGGAAATGACACAGAAATTATGCGGATCCACTGGATAGATATACTGATTCTGAAGGACAGGAAGAACCTGGACCTGAAGGTGGCTGGCTGTTCAAGGGGTACACGACGGTCATCTCCAGAGCAACAGGGACAGTAGAGTAAAAATGAATACCAATTATCGCCACCCAAAAATCGAGGCCCATTGTATTAGAAGATATTGATGACAGTCTACTAGAGAACATTTATTAAGACTGTCAATTCCTGTAGCAAACTTAATGCACGTATCGCGCCTCATTAAAGTAAATCAAATTGGAGATCAATTCTAAATTATGTGTCTGGCAAAAAGAGAGCAGGGGCTTTGCAAAGGAAACACGCTGTCACAATTACAAACTATAGAAGAGCATGTAATATTGCAGTTTGATAGAGCAAGTTCACTATTCGCATCTGCAAATGTGGCCACTACAAGCATCTAAAATGGTTAGCTTGGACGATTTCAGAGCTTCGATTTCTTTTATGGACAATCTTAAGGCTGAATATGCCATTTGATTCAGCCATACTACTATGTTTGTCACATGTAAGGAAATAAAACACTGTAAGAGTACACGTCAGAAGGCACAACATTTTGTGGAGGAGGTGAACGCGTTTATGACAGACCAGGGTGTGGTTAAAGGAAATGTATGGTACAGTGACCAGAGTCAATTCCAATATGAAATGTCTTCATCATCAACACTGTGTCACAGAGTAAAGGAAACTACAGCTAGCGTGTTGCAGTCTCTATACAGCTCTACTCACAGCAATACAGCTGATGTGTCTTTATCAGTTTGTTTCCAAGAGGCACAAGGCACTTTCGGTTCAAGTATTTCAAAGTTATTTGAATTAACCTGCCCACGAAACATTCATGTGGGGGCAAGCAAAAGTGGAGAAATGACTACAGAAAACGTGAAAAGTTTCCTAACTTCAGTCTTTGGCCGGAAAATGTAACAATTGAAAAGAGCGTGTGATTTCTCATCAGGTCATACAGATCGTACCCTTGTAGACGCAAGTTTGCCAAACAAAGAAGTTATGTTGAAGATACTGCCACCGAAACAACAAAATATTGCGAACCCCATGATGTCCGCTTCTTTCAGCAATATAAAATCTATATCAGAAGGATTACTGATTTTGTAGGAGTACAGTGTGCCAAACCCCAAATGAAGGTACGTGGTCGGCAATTCATCATCAAACTTCACTCTCTGTTGTTTGCTTCTTTCGGCAATATAAAGTCTGTATCAGAAGGAATATTGATTTTGCACGAGTACAGTGTGCCAAACCCCAAGTGAAGGTACGGGGTCGGAATTTCAGCATCAAACTTCACTCTATGATTTACAATCAATTTTCTGCGCCTATGTGGCAATATGCTTGGAGAAAGGCAGGTTATGTACCAATATCGTCATTTGAAAATAAAATGAAATTAATGTAACTTTTATTATTGGACAGCTTGAATGCGGAAGAGATTATGAATGTAAAAACGTGGCTTTACTGAGGTGTTCTCATTGTTCTGTTTCACTTTGTTTTAACCACTTCATCGAAATCCTGCATCTGCACTATTGATTGAAAATGTAATAGTACACTGACGTCGCTGAATGACGTATAATTTCCCTCCTATGTAGCTTTGTTTCTTTCTATTAAATTGTCACTTGTGGTAGAATACAACGTTTTGCATGGAAATGACATAGAATACCGATCGATCATAAAAAAAAACGGTGGTCTAAGTACGGTTTCGCGTGGTTTCGAGTGTTCGAGGTCAGACGCGTCCCATGTAAGTGTTAGACCCAAGTATTTGTACGAGTTTACCGACTGCAGTTGTGACGCATTGATACTATATTCATGGGAAACTATGTTTTCCGTTTTGTGAAGTGCACAATTTTATATTTCTGAACATTTAAAGCAAGTTGGATCTCTTTGCATCACTTTCAAATGTTATCAAACTCTGACTGAATATTTGTGCAGCTTCGTTCAGACTGTCCTTCATCTTAGGTAACTACTTCATGAGCGGAAAGTTTGAAATTACTTTTAATATTGTCCGCAAGGTGTATAATTCACAACATGTACAGTAAGGGAGTCAGCATACTTCCCTGGAGCGCACCAGAAGTTACTCCTACATCTGTCGATGACACTCTGTACAAGACAACGTGCTGCGCTCTCCCTACCAAAAAACCCTCGGTCCAGTCACAAATCCCTCTCGACGCCCCATATGCTCACACTTCTGATGACAAACGTAGGTGTAGTACTGAGAGTCAAATCCTTCTCGGAAACAGAGAAACACTTCAGCCACCTGATTACCTTGATCCATGGCTCGCAGTATGCCACGTGAGAAAAGTGCGAGTTTGGTTATACATGATCTGTATTTCCGAAGTCCGTTCTGGTTGGCATGGAGGAGATGCTTGCCTGCCTGCTATCAGAATATGTCTAAGATTCTATAACAAATCGATGTCAGAATACTGGGCGGGAGTTTTGTGGATCACTTGCGCTACCCTTCTTGTAGGGGAAAACTAGGGTCGGTGACACCTACGTCCTGAGCAGCGCCACTTGAACGGCGTCAGAGCGCGGCCGAAACACGAAACCTGTGCAAGGCCGGAGGCCGGTGAGGCAGGGACGCCCGCTCTCGATGGCCGTTTGCCACTGCTCTCGACCTCCTGGTGCGAAAACCGGCAACTCCATCCACGGATTGACTTTGCGTGTCACGTCAATCAAATGCAAAGCCTTCGCCGACGACGTGGGATTTTTTGTAGAAGAGAAAAGCAGATGTTCGGAGAAGCCAAGAAGCTTTACGAGACTTCGAACACGCGGCAGGGACAAAAATGAAGCCGGCAGAAACCGTACTCGCACCGCTCGGCAACAAACGCCGAAACGACGACGGTGCACGCTACTCTGCGGTCGAAACGCGCAAATGCCCTGGGCTGCAGTTATACTCGTGTCCCAAGAAAATGGCGGCACAAAACTGCCATACAGAACTGCAATAACAGGCCTTGCCAGAACTAAAGGGAACAAAGAGCTGGATCTGTTCCAAAAGGCGGGACTCATAAACGAGGAGCTACCCTCAAAAGAGTGGTTTCTGGCGCAAGTGACAAACCAGCCGTAAGAGATCGCGAGAGCCATAGAAGGGGCAATACACACTGCCTTCCATGGCGCGCGAAATCTTCAAAGTGCAGCACACCACGTGCACACTGGGAAGACACGAAGGGGGACTGGGCCTCGTCGACTCGCAGAGAAAATGAGCAGCACTCTTGATCCATCGTTGAAGTAGCACGGCAGAAAGAAACGCGAACTGCTTACCGGCCGCCGTTTTAAACGCACACAGGCCAGAATCAGAAAGAGCGCCCGCAAATACGTAGCACAGATACCACTGAAGTCGAAGTATATCAGAGAATTTTCCCTGCAAAAAGCACACGTAGCGTAAACAGCCGACGACCCACGCACAA
The DNA here is from genome assembly GCF_023864345.2 of Schistocerca serialis cubense. Classification (NCBI taxonomy): domain Eukaryota; kingdom Metazoa; phylum Arthropoda; class Insecta; order Orthoptera; family Acrididae; genus Schistocerca; species Schistocerca serialis. Next base: position 450,114,529 of record NC_064646.1, on the reverse strand, counting down.
GAAGAACTGGAAATCCGTGCACAGAATTAAGAGGAGAAGCGCGACTCAAAGATTAAAAAAACGCAATGAAAATGGAAACAAGTGTGGCAGAACCTCGAAGAATTCACCTTAAATTCAGAGATAAAAACAACCTGGTACGAAGTCATCAATGACGCCGTACTAACGAACGAATAACTAGCGGCAATCAACCTCAGACCGTCGAATAAATACCAAGTTAGTGATGGCACTGACACCTCAGAGCACCGATCCCAATGCGGGAACGCAGCAAAAATATGGGAAGCGTGCAAATGGATGCTGGCGCTAATAAACAGAACGACACTGACGAGCATAAAACTGGAGCTACTGACCGCAACAGGCACAAAACCCTTCCCAAAACAGAAAACGGAAAGCGCATTATGGATTTTGGGCCAGAGAGTGCACTCATTAATCAAACTAGAATAAACAGACGTAATAAACTACCAATCACATCTATGGGAAGAAAATAAGCCACGGTTGCCGAGAAGAACAAGACAGACTTTATGAACTTCCTGAAAATAGCACTCGAGGCGGCTTTCAGGAAAGCCACGCAGCTCGCGTGACGTCACGGCCCACCGGCGGCAGCAGCTCCCGGTCTCGCCCCGCCCGCCGGGAAACTCCAGCAGCGCGGCGACACAGTGTCGTCTGCTACGTGCCTTTGTGCTGGTCTCAGGGTTGGGTGAGAAGCAGAGTAAGCAAAATCAAACAGAAAATAAATACTCACCTTCTACCTGAAAATTGCGAAATGAGCCGGCAAAAACACAACGGAAAAATCTACGCCAAAAATTTGCACAAACCAATTGAAATGTTGTCGTAAAAAAATATTCCCTTCTCTCTTCAATTTCAAACCAAATGCAACGTTGTTTCGTTTTGATTTACCTTGTTTTGATTTGTTGTGTATGCACTGTCCCTTTGGTAAAAATATGTTCCACCAAACCAACGGAAGTTTTGCACGTGTGAATTTCGGCGTTTGGGAGATTTCATTCTTTAAATTATTCATAAAAATATGTTGAAGTGTTGTAAACCATGGTATAATCATAGTTATATTCTTTATTTATATGCGATAACCACATGTCAACTGTGCCACCAAACTCGCAACTAACTAAAACCGCCTAAAATAAAAAAGGAACGAAAACCTTTTCTCGTAAATTTCCGAAGTGCAAAACTCATAAAATATTTCAAAATTTTTTCTTATATCTTGTTACCCATTTTATAACCATAGATTGCTGTTGTTTGTATCCGTTTTACTTTATGTTTAAATGGGTTAACAAGCTCACACAAAATAAGACCCCCCAAATATTAACGGGTGTCATACCAGAAACCGACTTAGAAAAGACTCCATCTAAATACAGCGGAACTGTAGACTGTCATTCTAATTCTCTCATGAAATTTTGCAGTTGTAATAATATACGTTTGACAGCATAAAACATGTAACTTGATGACATTAATCGTGATAAAAATCTAAATGACAAAAAGGACTTTCGATGAAAAGGACAAATAAAGGGACTTTTTAAAAGGAAAACAATGAAACGAAATGTAAATGGAAACTTGTCTCAACTATGTTTATTCGTATGCCAATAACCAACTGAATAAAGCTTTATGAACGTTAAACAAAAAAGGTGCTGTTGGTTCCCTTGATTTTTTCTCGCTTCATCCCGCCACCCCCTCTTTTCATGCTACCGTTCTGATCCTTCATAATCATTACATCACTGTAATAAACGTATGATACAAGATTAATGATATCAATTTGAGGAAAACTGCCAAAAACGCCAGGAAAATAAGGAAACTGTGCGATTCCGCAGATCTTTTATCAAATAGCACAGAGCCCATTTTTTGTAACTGAGATTGTCCGCTGCTCCACCGTGTTTAAGCCCTGCGCCACACAGCAGGAACGAGATGTGTCCTTCGCCAGTGTCGGAAGCTAATGACAGGTGGTGCATCGATCATCGCCTCACCTACGCAACGTGGGGGCGCGCCTGCTATTCGGCAATCGCTTCTGGGACGTCTGGCGTACGGTGCCTCTCGTGGACAAAGTCGAAGCCTTCTAGGACTCCAGACGCACGGTAGGCGACGGATTCGCAGCAAGTAGCCACTGTGCGCGCATAGTGGCGTTACGACGTTCTCGCGTTAAATATGGCCCGATGTCGGCCGAAAATTGCAATTGTGTGTGTCTGGAGAAGAGCCACACGCAACTTACGACGCGCCATTACGTTACACCATCGTCAACGGCCATACCGTGTTGAATACACCGGTTCTCGTCCGATCCCCGAAGTTAAGCAACATCGGGCCGGGTTAGAACTTGGATGGGTGACCGCCTGGGAACAGGTGTGCCGCCGCTCCACTGAGTGCCAGGCAGCCGAGGGTGACGGGCCGCCCCGCCGAAGCCGGCAGACCAACGGACAGCGCCAGCCACCTGCGGTGTTCGCCGTGCGAGCTGCAGCGCTCACCGCCTTTGCGAGTCCTGGTCTTCAGGTAGAAGGGGCAGGAATAAAAGTGACTGTTTCTGGAAGCTATGGCAACAGTAAACAGTGGTGACGCAGTGCAATGCATCATACATGTTCGACTGGAATTACGAAAGGGCAATTGCATTTGAAATTCGTAACTGGATGGTTTGAAAATCCCTGTCGAAAACATCACCGGGTTGCAGCTAGATTTTGTGCTGCATTCACTTTTTTTGTAAAAGCAGGCAACCAAGAAGAAGTAGTAACAGTAGCGAAGACAGGCAATGGGATTTGGAAGCTCAACAACAGGGATGGGACCGTCAGTAACGTTACGATACAGCAATCTCAGTATGGTATTAGAAACGTATCTACAACTTGTCATTTGAAGTGCCGGATGAGGGAATCATGAAAACTTTCAGACTATAAGGAAACTTATTCAGACTAACAGGGAAATCTCGTCAGATTCCGACAGCACGGTTCCATTAGTTAGAAGGCTGACAGGTGAACTATCACCTGTGGCGGCCGCTGAGGCATTTAGTGGCGGTGCCAAAAAAAATTACTTTGGTAGCATCAAACATATTACGGAATTTTATCAATAATTCATGTATTTCATAAGATATTATATCAAACAAAACGTATAGGGAAATAGAAATAAACACTTACTACAACAGCGCCCTTCTTATCCACGTAAGAGTTTGATATATTCTTGGAGAATATGATAGCAAGCGTTTGTATAAGAAAGAGAGAGAGAGAGAGAGAGAGAGAAAGAGAGAGAGAGAGAGAGAGAGAGAGAGAGAGAGTGGTTGCTTTAGCTATCTTCTTTGCATGTCTGCATGAGATATAAAATGTAACACTAACTCCGAAACTCACTCTCGCACACGCGCGCTCACACCTATCAACAGCACAATCCTTCACTGCTCACAGGGTATGTGCGATTAGTTTTAGGTAGCAGTCGCAAGTATGGGGTGTCTTGATGAATGGTTGCTGCAGATACCGATGGAGATAGGGCCTGAACTGTCATGTTAACGACACTGCCAACCTCAGCTAACAATTGCGCTCTAGCCGTTACGGATCGGTTTAGTGCTCGCTCCGCTTTGCTTTGAGTTGTGCTTGCCGATTGTTTCCTTTTCTTATTTTGAAATGACGGCAGAGAGGAATCTTGTTCTGTCACAGGGTTAAAACACAACTCCCTCAACACCAGATGGAATCAGCGATCCATACGTCCATTGTTACATCCATGGAGGTAAGAATAGAGGGAGACGCCGTGACGTCACAGCTGTGAAGCTATGTGAGGCCGAGGGTAGCCATCTCAGTCAGACCAAAACATTGCTGCTGTAAGCTTGTGTGCATAGGCTTGTCGCTCGCTTTTGGAAGGATTTTGCGCTATTATGGCGACTTGTGTGGTGTTCGGATGTACGAATCGTTCTGATAGTGATGCGAAATCGAAGGGAATAACATTTCATGTGTAAGTTGTCTCGTTAAGTGTGATTTTACAACTTCATTGTGAATGAACGTATGCTACATCGGTACTTGCACTATAGCGTGTTTTTCTCCTGTATGATTTTAATTTCCTAAAAATGAAAGTCGGAAAGCTCTGTGGGAGAATGCCGTGAGGAGGAAGAATTGGCGTGCGTCTAAATGGAGCACTATATGTTCTCAGCATTTCCAAGAAGAGGACATAGACCGAACTTCCCTTTCAACAGTAAGGCTCCGAGAAAATGCTGTACCATCAGTTTTCCCTACACACCCAAAACATTTGCAAAAGGTATGTTAATTCAAAGAATTAAATTCTTAGTTTCCAAGTTCACGTTTCAGTATAATACGTACGTATCGTCGATAATCGAAGTGTTGAGTAACTCACTTTGTCTTCATCATGTACCAAATTAAAAGCTAACACTACATTAACTGGCGTAAAGTACAGGCCTAAACAGGACACTGTCTAGATTTGCCATTCTATGTACCGTATTTCAGTAAATATTGGTGGTAATGAACAGTGTTTCCCATTAGTGTAACGCAACTGAAATGTCCCAGTACATATTACAAACAAGATGTATTTATGGGGCTTTGGAGGGAGGGTATAGCTAGCTTAGTTTTCAGTTTCTGTTATTTAGTTTGTGATACACGTTCATTACTGAATTAACAAAATTGTATCGTTTACATTGAAGACTAGCTATTCGTAATATTACATTAAAAACTATTTTTAATCAGAAGAGACGCGGAATTTCGCCTTTACGAAATTTTATTTTAAACAAAAACTTTGAAACAACCAATCTGATGACGTTACATGCGTATATGGTGCAATTAGCGACTGTAATACTCGCAGCGCTATAGCACACTGGCAATGTTTTGGTCAGAGTGTCATGGCAGCGAGCCACGCCCCCATGGCTTCAAAACGTAGTACGGCTGGGATACGTAGCGCCACCTCACCTTATTCTTACCTCCATGGTTACATCGGTGCTGCGTCCCCAGGGGCACAGAACACGGACAAAGCCTGCCAGCCCTGTGAGAGGGAGGGGTGACTTGTCCCCCCACTCTTCTCTTCTCCCCTCGACAGCCAAAAGTCCTCGTTTCTTTTACGTTCGCGCCCGACTGCCAGAAAAGTGTTCGCTACAACATGACTGCCAGTACGGGAAATAATAGAGCGTGTATAAATTATTCGAACTAGTAATCTGTATTTTCCGAACCAAATTTAATCAAATTACCAACATTCAAAACTAAAAGTATTGTACTCACCAAAAGCATCTACTCCATGACTTTGGAAAGACAGCTAACTACTAGGAACCGTGCTGGAAATCCATTCGTCACTCCTTCTTGTTGGCAGATAAATCTGTCACTCTCAAACTGAAATCTTCAATGTTACACACGGACTTTTCACAGGATAGCATCACAAAAGGCACTCAGTCGGTCTTCTTTAACGGTGTTTCGTAGGTACGTTTTAATTCTCTTCAGCACTGAAAAGCACGCAGCTCACCCTTTAACTTTCTTTTTTCCAGAAATGTATATGTGTGTATAATTTCAAGGTATTTGTCTGGAAAATTTGTGAAACTGATTTACATCAAAACAAGTTGGCTGCAATGAGGTGTCCAGTGAACTGGAAACAATTTTATTTCAGAAAGGATGACATCGCACACTCCCAAAGCATCCCTTTCTTTATGCCCATCAAGAATCCGTTGCTTCTTGGCAGCCGTCGTTTCATCATTTTCGAAATTAAACTCGTTAAGGATGGAGTCGATGTCATCTCTCACGTTTAGCATTACCACTTCAAAGTTCTGGATGTCTTGGTTTGTTTTGGTCGGTTCGGTTATCTTCTTCTGAAGCTGATTAAAAAGTACGTCTCAAAAAAATGGTTCAAATGGCTCTGAGCACTATGGGACTTAACAGCGGAGGTCATCAGTCCCCTAGAACTTAAACCTACTTAAATCTAACTAACCTAAGAACATCACACACATCCATGCCCGAGGCAGAATTCGAACATGCGATCGTAGCGGTCGCGCGGTTCCAAACTGCAGCGCCTAGAACCGCTCGGCCACTCCGGCCGGCAGTACGTCTCAGGCATTATCTTATAGAAAAATGACAGCCAGAAAATGAATTCGTTATCTTGCAGTCTTTGTTTGTACGAACCAACTTCTTCAACAGTAGAAAATAGTTTCATGCTCTCACTTGTTTTTGAAACAGGGAATATCTTATTACGCTGAAACATCTTTTACTACTCGCGAATGGTGACTATATCTCGTGACACACACATGGGACAAGCTTTTTTGAATAATGCTAGGCACCACTTTTGATCTCTGTGGCGAGTTAGAAAAGAAAGATGATATATCAGATAGATGGGCAAAATAGACGCGGGCTTTGCAATTAACAGAGGCTGCCATAGACATAATGAGGTTGAATTGCTGCGCATAACAATGAATGTAGTTTGCATTTGAGTATTTGTCTTTAAATAATTTCAGAACCCCATTCGACTTCCACTCACAACGTTTGCATCGTCGTAACTCTGAGTTATTAGTTTTGCTCGGTCAACAAAAATGTTCAAATGTGTGTGAAATCTTATGGGACTTAACTACTAAGGTCATCAGTCACTAAGCTTACACACTACTTAACCTAAATTATCCTAAGGACAAACACACACACCCATGCCCGAGGGAGGACTCGAACCCCCGCCGGGACCAGCCGCACAGTCCATGACTGCAGCGCCACAGACCGCTCGGGTAATCTCGCGCTGCTACTCGGTCACCGCCAATTAATGGTTCTATTTCTTTTAGAATACTCTCAGCTGTAGTACGAGCATTCTGACATTCTGGATTAACAACGTTACAAAATCTTTAAACGGTTTTCCCTCAACAACATAATGCAAAAGAATAGCCAATTGAAATTCGCAAGACACACATTTGATTTGCTCTGCGATTACTGCAACATACTCGGCATGTTTTATTCTTTACGAACTTCTTCATGGTACACTTCCAACATGCGTTATAGTAGTTGTTTTTGAACAGTCTTAGAAATGCCTTTGAACACTGATATATATATATATATATATATATATATATATATATATATATATATATATATATATATATATATATATATATGTTACTGGCCATTAAAATTGCTACACCAAGAAGAAATGCAGATGATAAAAGGGTATTCATTGGACAAATATATTATACTAGAACTGACATGTGATTACATTTTCACGCAATTTGGGTGCATAGATCCTGAGAAATCAGTACCTAGAACAACCACCTCTGGCCGTAATAACGGCTTTGATACGCCTGGGCATTGGGTCAAACAGAGCTTGGATGGCGTGTACAGGTACAGCTGCCCATGCAGCTTCAACACGATACCACAGTTCATCAAGAGTAGTGACTGGCGTATTGTGACGAGCCAGTTGCTCGGCCACCATTGACCAGACGTTTTCAGTTGGTGAGAGATCTGGAGAATGTGCTGGCCTGGGCAGCAGTCGAACATTTTCTGTATCCAGAAAGGCCCATACAGGACCTGCAACATGCGGTCGTGCATTATCCTGCTGAAATGTAGGGTTTCGCAGGGATCGAATCAAGGGTAGAGCCATGGGTCGTAACACATCTGAAATGTAACTCCCCTGTTCAAAGTGCCGTCAATGCGAACAAGAGGTGACCGAGACGTGTAACCAGTGGCACCCCATACCATAACGCCAGGCGATACGCCAGTATGGCGATGACGAATACAAGCTTCCAATGTGCGTTCACCGTGATGTCGCCAAACACGGATGCGACCATCATGATGTGTAAACAGAACCTGAATTCATCCGAAAAAATGACGTTTTGCCATTCGTGCACCCAGGTTCGTCGTTGAGTACACCATCGCAGGCGCTCCTGTCTGTGATGCAGCGTCAAGGGTAACCACAGCCATGGTCTCCGAGCTGATAGTCCATGTTGCTGCAAACGTCGTCGAACTGTTCGTGCAGATGGTTGTTGTCTTGCAAACGTCCCCATCTGTTGACTCAGGGATCGAGGCGTGGCTGCACGGTCCGTTACAGCCATGCGGATAAGATAGATGCCTGTCATCTCGGCTGCTAGTGATACGAGGCCGTTGGGATCTAGCACGGCGTTCGGTATTACCCTCCTGAACCCACCGATTCCATATTCTGCTAACAGTCATTGGATTTCGACCGACGAGAGTAGCAATGTCGCGATACGATAAACCGCAATCGCGATAGGCTGCAATCCGACCTTTATCAAAGTCGGAAACGTGACGGTACGCATTTCTCCTCTTTACACGAGGCATCACAACAACGTTTCACCAGGCAACGCAGGTCAACTGTTGTTTGTGTATGAGAAATCGGTTGGAAACTTTCCTCATGTCAGCACGTTGTAGGTGTCGACACCGGCGCCATCCTTGTGTGAATGCTTTGAAAAGCTAATCATTTGCATATCACAGCATCTTTTTCCTGTCAGTTAAATTTCGCGTCTGTAGCACGTCATCTTCGTGATGTAGCAATTTTAATGGCCAGTATTAAATATCAAAAAAAGTTTTGCATCACGTCGGTTCCCTTGCTCGTGAAAACCACACATAGCATGTTGTACCACCACACAGCGATACCTTCAAAGGTGGTGGGTCCAGATTGCTGTACACACCGGTACCTCTAATACCCAATAGCACGTCTTCTGGCATTGATGCATGCCTGTATTCGTTGTGGCATACTATCTACTATTTTTAAAGGCACTGTTAGTCGAGATTGCCCCACTCCTCAACCGAGGTGATGCAAAGCTTTTTTTTTAATGTGTGTATATTCTTTTCTACACGTTTGTTGTGGCTGTCAATTGTTTTTGTCTATATTGCAAATCTAATTTCTGCTGAATGTTGGTTTTGCCTAGATATGAAAGATAAAGTACACGATTAATGTGTTGCTTTGGCATTTCATGTACTTCCATTTTAAACAATATATGCAAATTTAAGTTATTCCTGTCTTACAGCGATGAACATCTCCCCCGAAATAACACACAAGGAAAACAAAAAACAGTGTTGCTTTTTTCACAGCCACAAATCCGTTTTCTCTTTTGGTAAATTTCTGGATTGAACTTACGGCATCGTGTTTCTGTTTGCTGCTGGAGACTCAGATTCGAGAGTGGCCTACATAGTGTTTTTCATCTGAATTTTTTCACTGTGAGTCCTGTCGCTAAATAGTGTTTCTAATAATTCATTTATTTTGTTCATGTTTGCTATTTTCACAGTCAACTGAATTTTCCCTTAGAAATAACACTGTGCACACAGCTTTATACGGTCAATTAACTGGCCTTATAATAACTACAACACGTTTGTACAGAACTGTATTACATGAACGCAACGAATATAAACAGAAATACTACACCGATATTTGGAAAACAGATGCTCAACAGGTGTTGAATACATTAGTTTTTTTTGTTCTGTACCAATAAACCTGCTGTTGTGAAATATACCAATATTGAAATAATGTCTCTCAGTTTCAAAATCTAAGGGCATAATTGTATTCAAATTATACAGGGTTATTATAAATGATTGAAGCGATTTCACAGCTCTACAATAACTTTATTATCTGAGATATTTTCACAATGCTTTGCACACACATACAAAAACTCAAAAAGTTTTTTTAGGCATTCACAAATGTTCGATATGTGCCCCTTTAGTGATTCGGCAGACATCAAGCCGATAATCAAGTTCCTTCCACACTCGGCGCAGCATGTCCCCATCAATGAGTTCGAAAGCATTGTTGATGCGAGCTCGCAGTTCTGGCACGTTTCTTGGTAGAGGAGGTTTAAACACTGAATCTTTCACATAACCCCACAGAAAGAAATTGCATGGGGTTAAGTCGGGAGAGCGTGGAGGCCATGGCATGAATTGCTGATCGTGATTTCCACCATGACCGATCCATCGGTTTTCCAATCTTCTGTTTAAGAAATGCCGAACATCATGATGGAAGTGCGGTGGAGCACCATCCTGTTGAAAGATGAAGTCGGCACTGTCGGTCTCCAGTTGTGGCATGAGCCAATTTTCCAGCATGTCCAGATACACGTGTCCTGTAACGTTTTTTTCGCAGAAGAAAAAGGGGCCGTAAACTTTAAACCGTGAGATTGCACAAAACACGTTAACTTTTAGTGAATTGCGAATTTGCTGCACGAATGCGTGAGGATTCTCTACCGCCCAGATTTGCACATTGTGTCTGTTCACTTCACCATTAAGAAAAAATGTTGCTTCATCACTGAAAACAAGTTTCGCACTGAACGCATCCTCTTCCATGAGCTGTTGCAACCGTGCCCAAAATTCAAAGCATTTGACTTTGTCGTCGGGTGTCAGGGCTTGTAGCAATTGTAAAAGGTAACTTCTGCTTTAGCCTTTTCCGTAAGATTTTCCAAACCATCGGCTGTGGTACGTTTAGCTCCCTGCTTGCTTTATTCGTCGACTTCCGCGGGCTACGCGTGAAACTTGCCCGCACGCGTTCAACCGTTTCTTCGCTCACTGCAGGCCGACCCGTTGATTTCCCCTTACAGAGGCATCCAGAAGCTTTAAACTGCGCATACCATCGCCGAATGGAGTTATCAGTTGGTGGATCTTTGTCAAACTTCGTCCTGAAGTGTCGTTGCACTGTTATGACTGACTGATGTGAGTGCATTTCAAGCACGACATACGCTTTCTCTGCTCCTGTCGCCATTTTGTCTCACTGCGCTCTCGAGCGCTCTGGCGGCAGAAACCAGAAGTGCGGCTTCAGCCGAACAAAACTTTAGAGTTTTTCTACGTATCTGTAGTGTGTCGTGACCATATGTCAATGAATGGAGCTACAGTAAATTTATGAAATCGCTTCAATCATTTGTAATAGCCCTGTATATAGCTATTTATAACGATATTTAAGTGTATTATTTCTGTATTCGATTTAATTAAGCATTAATTTGCGTTTAGGAATGCATTAGCATTAACTTGCAGAAAGATTGTAAAACTGGATTACAAGAAGTTTGCGCCCCCATGTATCGTGCTTCTACAGGTTCTGCACTCAACTGCTCTCTGGCGGAAGGAACATAAAGCTCTGAGCCAGATCAGCTGTGGCTCCTTCCCTACCGTAAGAAGCGTATACAAACCGACGGCCGAGCCTTTCACACAGAGCTTACGAGGCCAGGCAGTGCCAATCTGCACTTTGCTCCAAGCTTCAGAAAACTACCACGAGTGTACGCGCGGCGAAACGCGCCTCTTCAAATCAGAAAATACATACTCCGAAACAATGTTTTATGAGCAATTCGCATAGATTACTGACTGTTCTTTTTCAACAAGTGGTGCCATGGCACAGCGGCACTACCTCAGAAGCCGCCCATGGCTATCACAGCGAGAAAACAGCTCACTGATGTACAGGGGGAAAATAATAACCATGCAGAGTATACTTGAATTGAACAAAGAAATTCAGGAGCATAACATGTGCAATTCATTGATATCGAATGACTGACTAGTCCACCGAGCGAGGTGGCGCAGTGGTTAGCACACTGGACTCGCATTCGGGAGGACGACGGTTCAATCCCGTCTCCGGCCATCCTGATTTAGGTTTTCCGTGATTTCCCTAAATCGCTTCAGGCAAATGCCGGGATGGTTCCTTTGAAAGGGCACGGCCGATTTCCTTCCCAATCCTTCCCTAACCCGAGCTTGCGCTCCGTCTCTAATGACCTCGTTGTCGACGGGACGTTAAACCACCACCACCACCACTGACTAGTCCACGTAAGGAAGGGATATTAATAATTTCCTTTATCATATTACTATGATTACCATGCTAGAAATACGACTGTGTGCTATCAGCACAGACCCAGCCACTATTACAGTTTCTCTCTCTGTCCTCGTTATTTCTGTAACACACAAATTAATAAAACTGTGAACTATAAAAACTTTGCTAACGTCGCCTGGTACAAAGCTCAGTAAGATTTTACTGCGTCTCTCTCTCCCAATATATCGGGAAATAAATACCGTCTGCATGTTGACATCAACTACCTGTGATGATCGCATTAAATATGCATGTAATGGTCCACTGGAGCAGGCTACCAGTGATGAAAGTGCTTCTACGGACCTATGTAAAGTTTTGTTACCTGTACTGGAGGGAGACCACAGCGACTATCAAATGCACAAAATCCTATGACCAGTACACGGGCTTTTCAGTTCTACAGCGTTACGCTTTCTGGTGTAAATGCTGTCTGCAGTTTACGACCATGCCTCAGCATTCAAGCACAGACTTGCGTTTGATCCTATGGAAATGTCTTTTAATGATTGCAGCCACTGGTGAATCATATTCGTAGCACTCTCGTATCTCGAAACGAGTCAGCAGATGGGTTCGAAAAAGCTGAGCACCCCATATACTAAAATCCAATGTGGTGCCAGACAGTCCCACTGCATCTTGTAACTGTGCCTCAGTCTCTGCTGCTGACTGCATATAACTTCCTTTCTGTAGGCTGTTGGGGGTTTGGACATTTCCTTCAGATGAACGGGGTTTTTGGTTGTGTTAGCATTTGTTAAATGCTCCTGACTTTACTTAGTTTCCTAACGGTTATGCTGTGTTGTTTTCTCGACTCTGCAGTTATTGCAGGATTGCCTTGGGTCTTTTGTAGGGTTCCTGCACTTGATGGTAATTCCAAAGTTCTTTTATCAGAGGATTTTCCGAGTTGCTCGCGGTCTCGTAAAACGTGGGCGCGAGTTCTCGGAATCTTCCTTTCAGAAACTTTATTCCCATTGCCTCCTGTGCGTCGGCTGTTGGGAATCTGGTTGGGACATGTAGCGCGCTTTTTAGTGCCCTGTTCTGAACCCTTTGCAGCCTCACCATGTGTGTTTTTCCTGCGTAACCCCAGACATGGCAGACTTACTCGAAAATGGGCCAGATTAGTGTGCAGTAGTAAGAGTCTCACTCCTGTGGTTGCCGTGAGGCTGCTGCTCATGTTTAGGAGAGAGTAGAGGGTGTTCATTCGAGCGCTCTCCCCTTCTCTGTGTTAGCATTATTGCTTGGGTTTTGTCGCTATTTATTGTGATACGCTTTTCCTGGCCCAAGTTTCCGTTTTATCGAGCAGGTTTTGTAGTATATTAGTGACGATTCTTCTGTTGCTGCTGCTTGCGAAAAACGCAGCGTCGTCAGTGTACTGCGCTGTTTGTGTCTGTGGGGCGATGTACAGGTTGTACAATACTGCGCCTAGCACCGACCCCTGTGGGACTCCTGCGCGTATGCTGCGCTTTGTGGACTTAGCGTAGTCTACTTTGACGTTAAAAGTTCTGTTGGATAGGTAGCTACCCAGTAGTTTAACGATATGGCCAGGGAACCCTAGTGTGTACAATTTGTACAACGGTCCGGTGTGCCACACACTGTCGAACGCCTTGGCTACGTCTAGTAGCACGAGGCCACAATAGCCTTATGTAGGCTTATGTAGCGGTGTCGACCACTCTCATTAGTTGGTGCAGTGCTGAGTGCCTGTTACGGAATCCGAACTGTAATTGGGGGAGCAGTCATTCTCTGCATATGTGTTGTTCTATACGAACCAGTGGGAGGCGCTCGTATAACTTACTGAGCGTGGAGAGTAAGCTTATGGGGCGGTGGTTCTGGGAGAAGATGGGGTCTTTCCCTGGCTTAGCGATAGCGACCACTTCGGCATGTTTCCACACTTTAGGGAAGTTTTGTGATCGTGTGATCTCGTTCAAGGTTTCTGTAAGTTTTTCTATCGCTAGCTGGGGCAAGTTTTTAAGCAATTCATTGGTGAGGAGATCGTGGCCTGGGGCTTTCTTGGTGGGCAGTGATCTGATGCCTTTGACTACCTTCTCTGGCGAGAAGGTAGGTGCATTGTCAGCGACATCTTCTGCCGCGAGAAATGCTCCTAGTTGTTGCCTAACTATTCTTTCATGCTCGCGGTCTTGTGCCTCTGCTGGTGTGAATTGTTTTTCGAATACGTCGGCGAGTGCGTTGGCTTTATCTTGGGCGCTGAACACTAGTCCTCTCTGGCCATGCAGAGGCGGTATCCTCGCGCGTCTTTTAGTGAACTGCTTGGTGCTTGCCAGAGGCTACTGTCCTGCACTTTTAGTGTCGCGAGTCGGTTTGACCATTGCTGGTTTCTGTGCTCACTGAGCGACGCCAGTTCCTTTTGTAACCTATTGAGCAACCTCCTGGTGTCGGGATTTCGCGTTAGTTTCCATTCCTTCGCGACCCTGTTTTTGTGTCTGATCTGGGCAAGCAGCTGGGGTGGCAATCATGGGTGGGGGAAGGGGTTGTATTGGGTCTGGGTGTAGCGCCCTTTACTGCTTGTAGGATCGCTTCGGTAAAACTTCTCAGCGTTTGATCTACGTTGTCTAGTGGGGGCGGGATATTTGCAATTTCTGCTGTTTCAGTTTCTTCGAATTGTTCCCAATTTATGCGCCTATGAACGGTAGGACGTTGGGTGGGCGGTGGCCACCCGCCCACTTCGATTTCAAAGATTACGGGATTGTGGTCGGATGACGTTCTGGTTAGCGAACTCGCGGCCACAAAACCTGCGAGACCTTTCGTAACAGCTATGTCTAAAACGTCTGCCCTGTTGCCGTTCAGGGGGAAGTGTGTGGGTTCCTCTGGACCCCACACATGTAAGTGGTGGGTGCGCGCGATCCTTTTCAATTGTCGGCCCGCTCGGTTTGCACACCTGGAATGCCAGTCTGTGTCTTTTGCGTTGATGTCTCCCTCAACTACGAGCTTGCCTCTAATTTGCACTAATTTTGCGATGTCGTCTTCGTCCAAGGGGCGTGTGGGAGGACGGTATGCCGCAACCTCAGTTACCGGACCTGTGGCTGTTGTTACGTCAATTGCTACTGTCTCCAACTGCGTCATGTCTGGTAGATATACTTGGTGGTGTGGAATCCCCCTTTTAATGTAGGCTGCTACCCCGCCCCTTGCAGTTGGTCGGTCTCGTCTGTAGCTGAGGTACTTCGGTGCCTTTACTCTGATTCCTTGTCTCAGGTGAGTTTCGGACACCATGCATACATCGATGTTTTCGTCCGCCAGGAACTCTCTGAACTCGAGTGCCTGTTGGACGAGGCCATTAGCGTTAAACGTGCACATTTTGAGTCGATCGTATTTCGGTCATGATTTTCTCGAAGCTCATGCTCACTGACTGCATGAGCATAGCCATAAGTTGAATGATTTGTGTGAGGGCAGTGGAGAAGTTTTGTGCTTGCGTATTTGTGTTGTTGTCGACTGGTTTGGGTGTGTGTGTGTCTGTTTGTGCGGTACCTGTTTGGTGCCTGGTTTGCTTGCTTTGGGGCAGTCTGTGGTTGAGGCGAGAGCGCCGCTGCATATGTGGTGGGAGGGGTGTTGTCATTGTTGGCGGGTGCGTTTGCTGCCGCTGGTGGTTTGTCTACAGCAGGCCTGCTGCCTTTCATGCGTGGCTCAGCGTTTGTGCTGCCGCGCTTTTTGGTGGGATTTGTGTTGGCCGTGGCCTTCGCGTCCCCTTGTCGGCGTTCGCCTGCGCGTTTGTGCGTGGCGGCCCAAGTAGGTGGCTGTATGTCCTCCGCCGCGCAATTGAGGGGTTCGTCTTTCTCCCGTTTGCAGTCTCGGGAGGCGTGGTCCCCTGCGCATTGTTAACATTTCGGTGGCATGTTGCAGCTTGCATTAACGTCCCCTATCATTTAGCAGTTAAAGCACTGAGCCGCCCTCGATCGTTGCTTTAGTGGCTCTGGAATTACACACCAGTGCAATCAGTCTCTGTTCCTGGAAAATTTTTCTGTGTTGGAGAGAGTCCACTAATGAGTGGCTACATAGAGTGGGTTTTCTTGGCTCAAGCCATGTCGCTTGACCGATCGTACGTCGTAACCTTGTGTGGTTATGGCGGACATTATATCCTCTGGGTAGGTTGCTTTGGTAACGCCTCTGAATACTGCTTTCAGTGGCTTTTGCGCTCCAATGGGATAGGTGTAGTGTGGGACATCTTTTTCTATGAGCGCGGATTTTCTGGCGTTGTAGTCCTCTAGGGTTCGTGCCGTCAGTTTGATCTTATCCCCTCCTGCTGACTCGGTCTGGAAGTGATCGCCATCTAACGCGTCTTTAATGGTGGTGTACCGGTCTTTGTATGCGGTGGGGAATGTGGCCACTAAGGGTGGGAGTCGGACGATTTTCGGCCGCTGTGTAGCGGTCTATTGTGGGGCTGGGGCAGGTGGATTTTCCGCGTCGCCGGTGAGTGCTGCAAATCTATTCTGTGTTGGCTGAAGGCCGGTATGTGTAGGTGGTACGGTGTGGCGGGTGGTTTTGCGTGCGAGTTGGAATTCGCCGTCCTCGCCCTGTGTTGTGTCTGTGGGGGGGGGGGGGGGGGGGGGGGGGGTTATTCCTACATTGCTTGGGATGTCGGGGCTTTGTAGGGAGGGGGTTTCTGTTACCGAATCTGCTTCTACATCTGTAGTTCTGAGCGAGCTGGGTGTGGTGTGTTGGGTTTCCCTACTGGGGCCAGCAGTCTCGTTTGTCCCTTCGCCACCGCTGGGGCCTGTTTCGGGGTCGGTTGTGTGGGGTGCTTCCGGATTGTTCTGTATTCTGAACTGGGGGAACAGTGGTAGCGTGTCGGCACCTCTGCTTCCTTTGGTTTTGCGCGCAGATGACTTTGCGCGTCGTTTGGTCCGGATTTTGGCTGCTATTTTTCCTGTTGTTTTCGCGAGAATTTTTTCTCTATTTTCCTGTTGTGGGGTTAAGGAGGATTTTCCTTTCAGGTCTATGTTTTTCTGCTAACTCATTCCTAGCCTTTTCCCTATGTCGTTCGGTTTTCATGACACTCATCATGAGTTTACGTTCCTCTTCCGGATCTAGGTGGGAGAGGACGTTTTGGATGAGCGGATCTCATAGTATGAAACCTAAACCTGGTCTATCAGTTCGCCCTATGGTGAACCCTGTCCCTGAGGACCTCGTCACCTCTAGTGTGACCGTGTCTTCCATGTTCGGGGGCGGAAACGGAGGCAAAGTCAAGGACTGCCTAAGGAGTGTTGAGCGCTGCCTTCGTTGACACCGTTATACGTATCCAACAGCGCACCAACCCTAAAGCCCGTCTCACATGGAGCAAGGTTCGCCGCAAGCTTGCGAGATGGCGTGGATGCCTGCCGGCTTGCAGGCAAAGGAACCGGCTATCTTCCATGCCGAAGCTCTCCCACGGTGCAAGATCGGCAGCTAGTTGTCTTGTGATCGGCTGCATGTTGTATCGAACGAAGATGGCTGTTTCAGGTACAGATGTTCAGAGCAAACTGCCATTATTAGCTGTTTTGGTGCTAAACGATGCAGAAATCCATGCTAATGAGAGAAGTAGAAAGAAAGAATGGACGAAAAACTGGATTAAGAGGAGAAACGCTGGAAAATGTGTGCACTCAATGCTTCATAAAGAGTGGAGGTTGTTCGCATAACACCTACTTTTGTTTGAAAAGTATCACCATTTCATTACTGTTTGACGTTATAAATATACCAATAATGACTGTTACATACGACTTTATTTCATAGGATAGAAGATCGTACATCCTTTGCAAATTTTGTACGAATGGATGTATTGGTATTTGAAGAACTGTTTTGTATGGTTTCGCCTCTGATTCAGAAGAAAGATACGGTGATGCGTCAGGCAATTACGGCCCGGGAGAGGTAAGTGCATTATTATATGTTCGAAAGAGAAAATTAATTTTTATTTATAATCCATCGTAATTTTAAGATCAATCTGAGACATGTTTAATATGCGTCTCTAGGCTTGCTGTCACACTGCGTTTCCTAGCACCCGGAAACACAAGGATTTGGCCTATTCTACAAGAATAGCGAACAACACGCTCTCCCGAATGATACCAGAGACTTTGACGGCCAAAGCAAGCGTGTTAGGAGATAATGCGATACAGGTAAGCTCAAGATAAATGCTATAAGTATTTGCTACGATTTTCTTCTTGGTATGGCACGACTGTGAAATAAAATGTAATTTGCAGTGTCCACGTGATCCTGCCGAGTGGAAAGTAATAGAAGATGGGTTCCACAGCCTCTGGAAATTCTCGCATTGCATTGGAGCACTTGATGGGAAACGTATCAAGTTTAGGCCTCTGCGCTCTGATGATTCATCATTCAGAAACTACAAAGGTCACGACAGCATAGCTCTTTTAGCTCTAGTGGATGCTAATTATAAATTTTTGTTTGTGGACATTGGCCGAAATGGGAGAATGAATGATGGTGCAATATTCAGAGAGAGTGCCTTGTTCATGAAACTCATGGATGGTTCATTAAATTTGCCACCAAAGTCTCCACTTCCAGGTGGTGACATCTGTGTTCCCTACATGTTTGTGGCAGATGATGCTTTTGGTAAACGAAAATTTGATGAAATCATATCCTGAACGTGACATGACACCTGAAAAAAGCATTTTTAACTACAGAATTTGTAGAGCACGTAGAGTTGTGGAAAATGCCTTTGGCATAATGTCAAACAAATTCAGAATTTTGTTGCAGACTATTCCACTATCTGTTTCCAAAGTAGAGCCGATTACAAATGTGTGTTGCTTGCTACATTATTTTGTACTTGCCAGAAACTCTCAAGGAAATATCCCTCCAGCTGTAGATGAATTACCATGTCTTCCTGGCATTGCTGCTCAGGGTGCAAATTATAGTGCAGCCAATGCAAGAGAAGTGAGACAAAACATCTGACATGGTATTTCAATACGGTTATTCATTGTTTCATTTTCAGTCCTTTGGCATATTGACAGTGTTGTGTGTGTGTGTGTGTGTGTGTGTGTGTGTGTGTGTGTGTGTGTGAGAGAGAGAGAGAGAGAGAGAGAGAGAGAGAGAGAGAGAGAGAGAGAGAGAGAAATATAAATTTATATGTATCTCAAGCAATGATTGGAACCTGTGCAAGACCTTGCAAAAATCTGATCTTATTTTGTATAACAGATCCACGATCAATTACCTGGGACATGTAGAGAGCCACTATTATGAAATAATATTTTTCTTTGATGGTTATGCAAAAGGTATGAAAAGACCTACTAAACATTTATGTATCCCAAATTAACAGTTTTGGAAGATAATTTTGTGCTGACTGTATTTGTGGTAGTAAGGTACTGCACAATATTTGTTACTGATGTCTATGTTTATTTTTATTTTACTTATTTATTCACTCATCAATGGATCATCTAACAGTTATCTGGTATTTGTCACCATAATACAATGGAAAGACATAGTTTGTAAATATACATATAAGCATGCTTTTGGGATAGGACAGCTGGTTGGTTGTGGCCTTGACAAAACCTTGATGGGGGTAACATCAATCAGGATGGTCAAATAGGGCAAGCTCCAACCTCTAAAATATGAGGTTACTATTTTAACAGTTGGATTGGGTCATCTGTTTAGCCCCTATTGTACAATGTTCTTTGATTTAAGTACTGTCTGCTCCAGATAACTTTTAATACAAATGTGGTTTTACTGTTCACTTTTGACACGGAACAGCACTTAGTGATAACTCTGGATCACAAATTTTCTGCTTTACACAGTGCTCTAACTTTAGTCTGCTTGGAAAACTGGCTCCACACTGGTAGACATACTTCTGTTCCCACCTCTGACCTGAGACTTCATCCCCCGTCATGCACTTAAGATATTGCCACAGGATTACAGTATTTTACAGTGTTGAGATGATGTAGTTATCCCATATCACTATTAACCACTTCCATTAACACTGTATCAGTGATTTCCAACCTTTGTGAAACAATGTTTCTACATGGAGTCAGATATTAGCTACTACCCTTGCACACCAATTTTTGTTGCTAATAGTTTTTGATAACCTCTTTTTTTTGTAGAATGATGTTGGTATTCGCATAACAACATCTTAAAATTGGTGCATTGTAGTCCTGTTTGTAAGCCACTTAATTTTTAAACTCCTTGCGTTTGAAATACCAGTAACTAGAAGCCATCACTTTGCTACTGTTCTGTGTGAGAAGTGAATAATAATAATAGTAATAATAATAATAATGTGTGTGGCACAATGGCAAAGTGCCTTTCTTTTAATGTGATGCCACTTCGGCAACTTGCATATTCCTAATACAATCCTGTTATCAAGATGGGACATGTTGTTATTGGCAGCTCCTCACATCACTAAGAGGGGAATGCTACACTGAAGGCAAACTGAAAATTTTTGTGGCCTGAACAGGCTTAAATTATGCTGCCTATTTTCAGGCACACTATCACTAGCCTCCTTTAGCAGTGTAAGAACTATTACCTACTTTCTATTAATTTTGATGTATGTTTAAAACTGGAAAGAGAATAATGAAGCAATATATGGTTAAGAGAACTATGTACAACTCTGAGAATATATTTATATATTTATGAGGTCTCAATTTTGTTGTAGATGGCTGCTACAAAGTATGTGCATATTGGATGGAATATGTGAGGCACATACTCATACATTCGTTTCAGAAAATGTGACCTACATCATATTGTCACACATTAGCTGTAGTATTTGTAATTCATTGTACTTAACGATATGTGTAATCACAGTTAGTCCTACAAAGTAGTAATGAGTTCTGAATTAGTGACTGAAACAGTTGAACCCATCTGTTTCTACCTCTTGGATGGTAATTACCCTCTAGATTAGCAACCACTGCTCCAGGCAGTTTAAGATTGTATAGTATGAATTACCTATGAAGAATGTATTAGCTGCCACTTGAAACTGATGTATTTCAGTATTCTTCTTCGCCTTCTTCTGGAATTCTAAAATCTTATTTTTCTCCATGATAAAACATACTGTTAGAGTTTGTTGGTAAATTTAGAAACAAACTTTCCCTTTCTGTTTTGCTATGTGTAGAACTCTCAGTGAAATAATGTTTTGTTAGATATACACAATAGACTGATGAAAGTAAAATACTGGGTATTCTTACTGCATCAAGTGAATAAACAGTTTGATACAGTGAAAGTGACTGCTACTTCTGGTTTTTATTCGTATTGGATGTCACAGAGTACAGTAAAGTGAACTACACTCATTATATGCACACTCTTTAATGTGGCATATTAAGAATAATCATTTTAATGTACTGAAATGTATAGTTATCTGTATTAAAGAATACAACCAAAGTCTCAAAATATGGTTTCCATTTTTTATCAGTTGCATAAAACTTTCTTAATCAGTGCGCATGTATTCAAGAATATTGTCTATATTTCTATTCAGACAATAGGTGTCTGTTTTTCTGCATAAGAGATTTTCTGCTGTTCGTTTCTGGTTTTCTGTTCCAGATGCAGCTGCAGATACACCAACTACATGATAGGATTCACGTTCAAGAATGCTTGTGAAGTGTTATGAAGAAAATACTGTTGCAGTTCATGTGTCCATATTTAAAAAGTGTACAGAACAAAGCAGCCATGTAAAAACGCACATTTTTTACTCTGTGTCTGTGGATTGAGCTAACTGTAGCCATTATATGTTATGGGATTATTTGTTTATTAAGTAAATATCAAGCCATACTGACTTGGATTTTCGTGTTTTCCCCTTGTCACTAAGATGAATACCGGGATGACGTCTCGAAAATGCCACGGCCAACTTCATTCATGAATGTGTCACATTATGTATTTGTCTGACACAGTTGTTAAATTTTAATAGGCAAATACAATGCATAAACAGAATTGGTTAAAAATGTTACTGCTTATTTTACTCCTGTTTCCTATCATGTTAAATTCCTATTGTAATTACTTGCCATGCAGACGACTTGTATCTCTGTGTATTATTTAAATATCCCAGGATATTTTAACTGCAATCCATTTCTTAAATACAATCATATCATTAGATATCACAAGATTCCAGCTGATATTGTTTATCACATAAGTACATGCTTCTTTTCGAACTCAAACTATGATTGGCTACATATCTCAACTACTGCATTTATGGGTGATACTCTTGAAGTAATTTACCTATTACGAGATTTAGAAATCCTTACTATTGAGTGGATTCAGAATGGCATATTTTAATTTGTTCTAGTGAAACAGCCTGATCTAAATGTATAGTTGAGTGCAAAGCTTTCATGCAGGCTATGCTACTACATGGGCAAGTCTCTGCATAATAATGTTACAAAATATCTCAAAGTACTTGGGTAATTTGCTTCAAATTTTTACACTGTCTAATGAACATTTCGGGGTGTTACCAAAAGTCTATAGCAAGATCTTTACCAATATGTTTTGTATTTTTACCTGATACTCACATTCATATTGACATAGGCTATTTTTCCTCTCTTTTGTAAATGTCTTAAGGTTTTCTGCATAAAGTTACTGCAAGAAAGAAATTGCTATGCCGTGAAAATGTACAGCTTAATCTACTCACACAGTGCTTCAACCAACATAGTCTGGCATGTCTACCGTTATGCAAGTTGTTTCCCCTATCATAATTCTTCCTACTTATGTATAATCAAATTGTATACAGAATGTGCTGCTTTGTTTTAATCATAGCAATCATATTTACAGGAAAGAGGCCAGTTGCAATTGTGGGTATGATTATAAAACTTTGTAATCCTATTCCTATGCAGATTAAAATTGTGAAATGTCATTGAAATTATTGTCCTCAAAAATTCAATAGCGGAAGTCTTTAGAATACTCTGTATACCAGTTATCTGAATGGATGCACTTACTCATATTGAGACATTCCAATCAAGGCTCAAGATCATACAGTGCTAAGATAAGGATGGGGAGAGAGGAGTGCTTAAGATGTGTATCCAATTCCCACACATATTTTACAATTGTCCAGCATTTGTGGGTTTGCTAGTATATAATTATGTTACAGCGATTTTACTTTAGTCATTCCTTTCAGACAATGAGAAATTTCTATTTCACTAAATGGCCTCTTTCCTGCATCAGTGTACTGTTTTACTTCTCTTTTTACTATTTTACAATTCTCCTTACTAGACATAGCTTATATGGTTTCTTTGGTAGTCTCTTATGTTGACTGCAATGTGGCCACTAGCAGCAATAGCCAAGGCTCTGTTGTGGCTAGTGGAACCCCATGGCAGCAAATGTAACAATATTAGCGGTTTAATTTCGAAATTGGTATTGATAATTGTTCTAGCTATTTCTTATATATCACTTTCTTATTTTGAAGATGCTGATACTTCATGAACATAGGTTTCTTTGATTTTAGTATTGCATTTAATTACCTTCCTGGAAAATTGCTTTCAAAAATTAAAAAATGTTTAATATGAAATATGTTGATAGTACAGCTAGCATTAGGATTATTAGAAACCTCACGAGTCAACACTACAGCTTTCTTTATCTACACTTCCCTTTTTGCATGTGTCATTAGACTTTTATCATTAATTTCCATTAAATCTTTGAGAGTCCATTTACTGTTGGTAACGTTGCTGTTCAGCTCCATGAGGAAACGCACATAAATCATAAAAAGGATCTTGCTAAACAACTGATTTCTGATTCAATTAGCTGAAAAATTACCTTTAAATTTGGAGCTTCATTTTCATGTTAAGTGCAGTAAGTGGACAAAGGACCTTATAGCACTTCTCGCATTTGTTTCTAGTTACCCTTAAAACAGACTTCTCAAAGCAGTTCAACAAAGCATTGTAAACATATGCATAAATTAAATCTCAGAAGAACTATACAAATGTCTACATCATTCCACCTCAATAGAATTTATGTCATTAGTTTAAAATAATCTTCTAGTCATTGCATTGCTGAAGAAAAGGCTGAAATTTATTTTTCAGAGCCAATTAAATTCTCTCTCTTAAGTCTTTCATAAAATTTCAGGTTTGAGATAAATAGAAGTCTCACAGCAGGGAAAAAACGTTTATTTTATCAACATTTCGTATGGTAGTGGAATGATATGCTACAAGTAAATGACATAATTGAAGTAATGGAGTGACAATTTTATAATTCAATGACTGGCATATTTCTTTACTGTATGTTGCACAACAAATAAAGATATTGTTGGCCATAATGTTAGTCAAAATTAAAGGGAACTTGGAAGAAAGGAATAAAGTAAATAATTTTAAATACCTTTTATTTTGAATTATATGCTTTAGCTTCATGTACTTATAGGGACAATAGTGTCTGTACATCATGAAAATCACAAACTTTTACAATAAACACTTGCATGCAGAAGCACTCGAAAGACTTGTAGGTGCTGTGTGTCTTGATCAACCATATACAACAAGCAAAGAGTACTATACCAAAATGCACAATGTGTGCAATCAATTTAAATTGGGGCATACAATTTCATTTGAGTTCTGCATTTGTTTCTGTAGGTCTTTCAATTGTGCCTCTGTTGTTATGTTAACGAGGTCTCTTATTAATTGCATCCTGATTTCACTGCTATTTATTTCCTTTGAAAGGTTACCAATGAATACCATGCAACTATCCATTATTAACTCTGCCGAGGGTTGTTGTCGGTCTTGGGTGGCACATATTTTATTAGCTATTACTTCAACAGCACTCTTGTACCCATCACCAGGCCTCTTCCTTCTTCCATCCCTGCTTTGAATGGGACGGCGACAGTGGTACTTCTGCTCATTGTTCCACAATGCAGACATCATTCAGCACATCCACATCAAGACTATAACAGTGTTCCATGTTTTGATATGGAGATGGCTGTATATCCACGCTTTGAGATGAAGAGAGACTGCATGTCTGTAAATTGCAAAACATTCTGAAATTTATTGCAATACTATAACTGAATGAAATGCATAACATCACAATGAACAGTTGAGCATACTGAAGTTTTGTAAATAATGTATGAAACAAATACTACATAAGGGGTAACTGCTATTTAAATCGCATTTTGTTATTATAAAAGTGGGGGGGGGGGGGGGGGGGGAGGAGTGTTCTTTGCCTCAATTTCTGGGAAACTGAGGCAACTTTTTCCCTCTGACATATTTGATCAAAATAGCTCCACAATATTTTCATTGCTGTCTTTTACACCTGAAGCTACTTGGGATGAATCTTAACACATTGAAAGGAATACTGCTTAAGAGATTAATGTTGTCACAGTGCGTATGGATGCAAACAAAAGCACACCAATATGCAAATTACAATGTAGGCAAAATCTGAAAGAATTCCAGTAATCCATAACAAATGGAACATTTGCAAAAAATGTCAAAAAATGCTTCTGAATCAGTGAAAGGTACTAGTAAACAACCTGATAGAAGGAAGAAACCAGGCAGTGCTTGATTATTCTAGTGATGAAGACCGATCATAAGAACAAATTGCAGATGAGAAAGTTCAGATGAAGACTGGGAGTCATACAGAAGAAATAAAACCATATCAAAACTACAGAGAAAACTGATACCTGTCCACAAGGAAATTAATCCACACTAGGGCTACTTTGCTCCAGTTTTTAAAAGGTTAAAAAATTTTAAAAATATTTCCTTCAGGGTTTACTATGGTTCTTAAATAGATTGAAACAGAATAACCTCATTTTCAAAAATAATTTTGCAAAACTACTATCCACTACATGATTTTGTATGAATAGCTACGACAGTGGAGCACAGTATTCTAATTGTACATGCAATGTGTCTAACACCCATGAAATTCAGTTTTTGTCTTAAGTAAATAGGTAACTTACCTCTTCACTTTCATTGTCCTCAGGCATGGAATGTTGAGTCAGGCCTATCCTATGGCTGTGCTTTTTCTTGGCAAACATTAACTTCTCATAATACCATAAATATGGTTTGTATATCTGAAAAATTGTAAGTTCATATTAACATAGTAAAATGTACGTGGGAAAGCTACAACGTAATCCATTACCATTCAAGATTATGTGCTTTCAAAAATCGGTTGAATATTCAGTGTGATATTTCTAGTAAATGGTCTTAAATGTGTCCGATTCAACACAAAATCATAGTTTTGTACTTACGTCGTTCATCCCAGCACCACTGCTTTTCGATGATTTTACTTTGACGTGCTCCACTTTAAACTGAGTACGTAAATTGTGCATTTTGCTATAGCACTCCTTTCTCGTCGTATATGGTCGAACAAGACACACGGCACTTGCAACTCTTTCGAGTGCTTCTGCATGCAAGTGTTTATTATAATAGTTTGCGCTTTTCACGACGTACAGACACTGTTCTTCCCTATAAGTACATACCGATGCTTCAATCGCATCCTTGGACCACTGCGGTGCCATTATTTAATAGTTATAATAACTTCCTACCGCACCTCACAACAGCAGAAAAGCAACTATTAGAGGTGGCAAAAAATAACGTAACTGATAGAAATAACCGGTTACTGAGAAGTAACGGTTACTGCGATAACCGTTCCTCTGATACAGGCAGTTATTTCAATAACTGTCTAATGTCAACAGTGCCTCGCGCCATTGTTGACCGAAGATCGTACTACGCTTTCCCTTCAACTCATCGGAGAGCTGGCTAGGAACTAGGGAGAGGGTAGACCATGTGGTAGGCGTTCTATAGGCCATGGGAATAACTGTGAGACTGCGCGCCATCTGTTGATAAGAACTGTGTACTATATCGTGCGTGTTCGTTACTTTTAGCACAAACAATTAAATAAAGTTAATGTCCGAGCGGTGGCTGATAGGAGCTGCAGTACAGACATTAACAAGTACGGTCGTTCCCTTAAGCCACCGCCTCATATGTCAATTTAGCTTGGACGGGTAGTATAAAGAGAGGTACCATAAGGAATTCGAGCCACTATGGAAATAACTGTCAGAGATCGGTATTTTCCTCTGGCAGTTATCGTTATTGGATCACAGTTCTCGCTCTCTGGCAGTTAGGCCTGTATTACACTATCAAATTTCTTTGTCCAATATCTTTGTCCAACATCTTTGTCAAAGATATTTGATAGTGTAATAGGGACTCTGTCAAATGTCGTCCAATATTTGATCAAATCTAGGGCGTCGCTGTATATTTGATCAAAGAAACCGCTTGTCTTCTGTTCACTGCAATGTGACATGTTACCACATGGAGCGCTAGCATCGCTGCAGCGTTCTGTCGTCTGTAGTGTTTTTATAACCATTGCCGGTAAATACAATTGGTGTGTGCCGACAACTACAAAATTAATAGAGATGTCTGAAGCTGCTGAGGCGCTTTACAACGTGAGGCACCCTGAATACAAAAATAGATTAAGAAGATTGGAGACCTAACCTAACCTAACCTGACCTGACCTAACCTAACCTAACCTAACCTAACCTAACCTAACCCAACCCTCTCCTGTAGCAAGGAATCGGAGTGTTATAGTGAGCCTGTCTTCTGAAGATGTAGCAGTTCTTAAGTGAATATTGTGCTTTGTGATATGAGGATACACTTCATTGAGCACATACAGAAATGTATGCTCATCCATTCTTAAGTAATTGATGTACGACTTGACGTCTTCCGCTGTAAGCTCACGTAACAAGTTTTGTTGAATGCTTTTATCGTGTCGTCGTAAAACCCACGGCTTCACCCAGATTAGATTAGTTTTTCGTTCCATAGATCCGTGCTGAGGAGATCGTCGTGGATGTGGAACATGTCGATTTTTTTTAAGCTGAAATAACAATACTAATAGTATGAGTAAATACAATACATCATTTGTTTCTATTAAAAATTTCGCCAATGGAGTAGAAGGAGTTGGCCAGTAGTAAGTCTTTCAGGTTCCTTTTAAACAGATCTTTATTTCTAACTAAATTTTTTATGTTTCCTGGCAAATTATTGAAGATGAGTGTTCCTGAGTAGTGGACCCCTTTTTGAACTAAAGTAAGTGCTTTTAAGTCCTTGTGCAGATCATTTTTGTTCCTGGTATTGTATGTATGAACTGAGTTGTTTGTTGGAAAAAGAGATGTATTATTTACGACAAATTTCATTAAGAAGTAAATATACTGAGAGGCAGTAGTTAGTATACCCAGTTCTTTGAAGAGGTTTCTGCAGGAGGTCCGTGAATTTACTCCACAAATAATACGTATTACACGCTTTTGGACCTTGAAAACTTTTGTTTGACTTCAAGATTTACCCCAAAATATTGTCCCATATGACATTACGAGGTGCATTCAAGTTCTAAGGCCTCCGATTTTTTTTTCTAATTAACTACTCACCCGAAATCGATGAAACTGGCGTTACTTCTCGACGTAATCGCCATGCAGACGTACACATTTTTCACAACGCTGAAGCCATGATTCCATGGCAGCGGCGAAGGCTTCTTTAGGAGTCTGTTTTGACCACTGGAAAATTGCTGAGGCAATAGCAGCACGGCTGGTTCAAATGGTTCAAATGGCTCTGAGCACTATGGGACTTAACATCTATGGTCACCAGTCCCCTAGAACTTAGAACTACTTAAACCTAACTAACCTAAGGACAGCACACAACACCCAGCCATCAGGAGGGAGAGAAAATCCCTGACCCCGCCGGGAATCGAATCCGGGAACCCGGGCGTGGGAAGCGAGAACGCTACCGCACGACCACGAGATGCGGGCAGCACGGCTGGTAAATGTGCGGCCACAGAGAGTGTCTTTCATCGTTGGAAAAAGCCAAAAGTCACTAGGAGCCAGGTCAGGTGAGTAGGGAGCATGAGGAATCACTTCAAAGTTGTTATCACGAAGAAACTGTTGCGTAACGTTAGCTCGATGTGCGGGTGCGTTGTCTTGGTGAAACAGCACACGCGCAGCCCTTCCCGGACTTTTTTGTTGCAGTGCAGGAAGGAATTTGTTCTTCAAAACATTTTCGTAGGATGCACCTGTTACCGTAGTGCCCTTTGGAACGCAATGGGTAAGGATTACGCCCTCGCTGTCCCAGAACATGGACACCATCATTTTTTCAGCACTGGCGGTTACCCGAAATTTGTTTGGTGGCGGTGAATCTGTGTGCTTCCATTGAGCTGACTGGCGCTTTGTTTCTGGATTGAAAAATGGCATCCACGTCTCATCCATTGTCACAACCGACGAAAAGAAAGTCCCATTCATGCTGTCGTTGCGCGTCAACATTGCTTGGCAACATGCCACACGGGCAGCCATGTGGTCGTCCGTCAGCATTCATGGCACCCACCTGGACGACACTTTTCGCATTTTCAGGTCGTCATGCAGGATTGTGTGCACAGAACCCACATAAATGCCAACTCTGGAGGCGATCTGTTCAACAGTCTTTCGGGGATCCCCCAAAACAATTCTCTCCACTTTCTTGATCATGTTGTCAGACCGGCTTGTGCGAGTCCGAGGTTGTTTCGGTTTGTTGTCACACGATGTTCTGCCTTCATTAAACTGTCGCACCCACGAACGCACTTTCGACACATCCATAACTCCATCACCACATGTCTCCTTTAACTGTCGATGAATTTCAATTGGTTTCACACCACGCAAATTCAGAAAACGAATGATTGCACGCTGTTCAAGTAAGGAAAACGTCGTCATTTTAAGTATTTAAAACAGTTCTCATTCTCGCAGCTGGCGGTAAAATTCCATTTGCCGTACGGTGCTGCCATCTCTGGGACGTATTGACAATGAACGCGGCCTCATTTTAAAACAATGCGCATGTTTCTATCTCTTTCCAGTCCAGAGAAAAAAAATCGGAGGCCTTAGAACTTGAATGCACCTCGTATGGAATGAAAGTATGCAAGCTTTTTCATTTTTACGTTGCCTATGTCTGCTAACACTCGAATTGCAAATACGGATTTGTTAAGGCCTTTCTGCAGTTCTGCGGTGTGCTCCTCCCAACTGAATTTATTGTCAAGTTGTAATCCCAGGACTTTTAAGACTGTCAACCTCGTATGCCTGGTTCCATTTTTTCCCCCCTCTTCATTTCCGCATGTGCACACAATGCAATTGGAGTACGTAGAACTGCTGTGGTTAATAACAAGTTGTTGTCAGCCATCTTGAACTTTGATGAAAAATTTGATGACAGTGTAATACCCATGTAGGTATTACCTCCATGGTAATACCCCTTCTAGCGCTACGTCAAAGATCTTTGTCAAATATATTGGACGGAATATTGGATCACATCTTTGATCAACTCTTTGACAAAGAAATTTGATAGTGTAATACTGGCCTTATTGGGCTACCATTACAGGTAACCTGGAAGTTGGTAACAGAATAACTGTGTTCCTGACACAGTGACTCCAGTCTTAGACCCCGGTGATATTTCAGAGACGATAGTTACTGGAGCGAACAAATATTTACGTACTTCTTCGGAAATAGCCGCTGGCCATCGCGAATGACAAATAACATGTCAGGAAGAATAACATAATACAGTTGAATATAATAATTATTATCCTCATCATTTGTCAGGAGATTGTCAAAATATGTGAATATATTACAGTAACTGCTAATATATACAGAACTGATACACTGTCAGAATAAAACACAGTTATGCACTTTTAATAAATTTATCATACACAGAATACCCGATCTTGACTGTTGCAACCAAGTGCTGTCAAAACTGAAATATAGCAGAATTTTTACCTAAGCTGGTCTATCAGTCTCTGTTACGATATTCATCTAGAGAGTAGAAGGAGAGGTCAATGGAAGCGTCCGATTCCACCCATCTGCTTCGACGTAAAAAGGTGTTGTTGTGTGTGAATGTCATTACGGCACGGTGTTTATGAGTTGGTTTGTGTGGGGGCGGGGGGCTGGCCGATCTAGTTTGCAGTGCCGGAATTTGCTGGTGGTAATTAATTGCTTTTTTTTTTAGCTGTGTTGTTTTGTGTATTTATGGAGTATTGAATGTGACTTAATTTATGTAGGGATGATTGATTTGTGGACTTTTGGGATTGTGGTTTTATTTTTCGCAGTTGTAGGTGTTGGTATTTTGGCATCAGTAGCTGTGGTGGACCTATATAGGTCACCGAAAATGACCGATTCCCATTTTCATAGTTGTACGTGTTGATGTTTTGCTATCGTCATCTGAGGTTTACCTATGTAGGTCAAGGGAAATGTCCGATTCCAATTTTCGTGCTTTTAGTTGTGGGTATTGGTGTTTTGGTATGGTCACCTATGGTTGACCTATAGTGTTCAAGGGAAGTGTCCGAATCCTGCAGATTTTTGTTGGTGTAGCAGAATGCTGTATTTTTTTCTTTTTGTTCTTCATTTTGTGTTTTGGGATCATGGTGTGTTTTTTTTTACTAGCTTGTCCTCACCCTAAAACCCCCAACTTCCCGCAGTTGTCCCGTTGGTTTGATTGTATTTTTGGTGGTTAATGTTATTGTATTATTTATATGTATCTTCGTGTTTGTTGCCATGTGTGTGTGTGTGTAGTGACGTCATGGACACACTTAAAATAGCCATTTCCGGCATATTGATGACGGGTGGAATCGGATACTTCTGTATCAAAAAGTCTTTCAAACGCACTGTAAACCGTGCTTTATCTGAAACCAAGTTTTTAATGGTTGCCGACTTGCTGGCAGTTTATTGAAAATGTTCCTGAATAATGGACCTCTTTTGGACCAAGGTAAGTGATTTTAGGCGTTTATGTAGATTTCTGTTCCTATTTCTAGTACGGTACTGATATTATGTATTGAGCTATTGGTTGGAAATACTTGTAACAAATTTCATTAAGGAATAAATATACTAGGAAGAAGTGGTTAGAATACAAAGTTCCTTGACACAGGTTCCTACATGATGTTCTTGAATTTATACCACAAAAGATTTTTATTACACGCTTTTACATACAAAAAACTTTTGCTACGTTTGATGAGTTACCACAGAATATGCTCCCTTATGAAATAACAGAGTGAAAAAATGTGGTATGCCCTTCCCAACTGAATTTATTATCGAGTTGTAGTCCCAGAAATGTAACACTGTCAACCTTTTCGATCTGCATGTCTTCATATGTTATAAACATGCTGTAGCTGGAGAAATCGAGCAGTTTCCAAATCTCACATAAAACTTGGATTAGCGTACTCACACTTTCCCCAATAGGACTACCTTTTACAGCACAATATGGTTCAAATGGCTCTGAGCACTATGAGACTTAACATCTATGGTCATCAGTCCCCTAGAACTTCGAACTACTTAAACCGAACTAACCTAAGGACAGCACACAACACCCAGTCATCACGAGGCAGAGAAAATCCCTGACCCCGCCGGGAATCGAACCCGGGAACTCGGGCGTGGGAAGCGAGAACGCTACCGCACGACCACGAGCTGCGGACTTTACAGCACAGGAGTAAAGGAATCTGTCACATTACGTAGATTTTTTTGTTGTATTACAAGGCTGTACACTTTATTCTATTATGTGAGCAGCACAAGAAATTAAGCTTCGAATTTAACCTACAGTACTCAGTTTACATATTACTTCATACTTAAAAACGTACGTTGTTAACATTTTACTTAAACAGTGCTGTGGCGAAGTTCCGCGTACTTTCTGATGCAGCTGCGAAGATAATATTTCTAATAGCGACCGATAACCTACAAACATACAATATGAAACACTAATAATCGTTCTAACATCAACTAAAATGTACCCGGAGTTAATAAGCTAAGGTTATGACACGATTCATCCGATATTCCTGCCATTTCACACTACTCGCAGTTACACTGATAACTAAACTGATGGATTCCAACTATGTCGTTATTTAACTCTCGGAGTATTCGGTATTCGCTAGCGAAAAATAACTTGGCAGTTATAAATAATCGTTAACAATAACGGTTATCAGAGAATAACTGGAACTGTGATAATGGTTACTCCAGAATAACCGTTTGGCCCACCTCTAGCAACTATGAACAAAGGCTTCCAGCCCAAGCTTTCCGCGTCTGACGTCACAAACGAAACGTCTCATGATTGGCCAACGCAGGTAGCACGCAGGGAACATTGCAAGAAAAATAGCACCGGACCCATCTTAGAAATATTACAAGGTTCCCAGCGAGGTAGCCAGCTAGCAGACGACGGAGCCCGCAAGGCAGCCGTCGCGCGAGCCAGCAAGAAAACTTACAGCGAATCTTGCTCCGTGTGAGACGGGCTTAACGCCTGGCAGCGCGGGTATGTGGCCAGTGACGAGGCCCTGACGTCTTGAGTACCCTAACGCTCGGAGGGGCAGAGATAATCTCCACGGCAGCTAAGATGCCCGCGGCACTGACGGGACGCTCACCAAACCACGCCTAGCCACAGCCCGCCACACGCAACGACAATTTTTCCCACTAGCTGCCGATAAGCCAGCCGCCTGTGTCATAATCTTCACGCAAGTCCGCTCCCGATATAAAATCAGGAGCTCGGAAGCCACAGCGCGGACAAACGAGCGGCTGATCCCGCAAGCGGGTTCCTACGACTTGGAGCAGTACCGTACATGCTCCTGCAGCCCAGCACGCGATCCACGCACAGTACGGCTGTCACGAAGCGAATCCCTCTGTCTCTGCCCTGCCCTACCAGCAGTTTTGTCCACGTTGTCATTCCAGTTTAAGCTCGAACCGAGCGGAAGTCGGAGAGTGCTATATCTCTGCATCCCATGGAGAAATAGGGTCAGCTGAACTAATGCGACACGACCGTGTTTTGACCACTCGGCAGAAATGAGAACATCGTGCCATAGCTCCGCCAACTGTGTACGACGTGTGAGACCAGCGCCAAACGAAGCTTTCTTCTGCACCAGTAGGTAGTAGGAAAGATAGTAAGAGCAGCTGTAGTGGTGTTTCTTATTGGAAAAATTAGAAAGACTTCACATCATGTGGGAACTGGAAGAAGGATAAGGATTCTGCTACTGCATTGCAGTGCATCTCCAAACTACTTACAGGTACTACAGTCCGCATTCCTCAGGGTTCATTCATGTGCGTCACCCAAAGATTCTCTCCACCCTCGTTATTTTCTACTATCCAACAGAGAAAAACTATGAACTATAAAAACTGCGATAACATTGCACAGTAGAGAAATCGATGAGACATTACCATGTTCCTCACTTCCAATATATTGAAAACAGATACAGTCTGTGTGCTAACATTGAGCATATGTTGCCAACCTATTAAATATACAGGTATTGCTCCATTGGGCCAGGCGGACGGTGATGGAATTCGCTTGCACAGACCAGTGTAAAGTTTTGTCACCTGTACTGTAGCATCATCGCATCCCACAAATTATCAATCGCAAGAAAGGATCCCTTTACTAAAAACATAGTAAAATTGCGAAGTTGGTAGAGAATACGCAAAGCTGATGGAAAAACGATAAAAATGCGAGAGGTATCTACATACTCGCCTAGGTGTATGGAAATCATTCCATTCCTCCACCTGTGGGATAGGCACCCGATGGTGCATTACCCATGCTCTATGGGTTTAAGTCCTGTAGAATACTTCCCTGTTCCACATGTGGTTGGACACTATGCACTGTAAGTCATAAAAATGAAAGACACAAAGATTTGTTGGTCCAGATGACTACCACCTAGGACACGGAAGCAGCTGTCGTGTACCTGGCTGCAATATGCACCATCAATTTGAGAAATCCATTCTCTGGGTCCCTTCGAAAATGGAAGACATCTGCTACCATGTCACTGTGGATGATGAGATTAAATGTAGAGGTCATCACCTCTGGACAGCTGTTTGGAAACATTCCAAAATGCCGTACACTCTTCCAGTTTCCATATGTTGCGATGTATTCCACATTTTTGTCAATAAAATGCACCACCTCTGTCATTTATTCAAGCATCCTGTGCGTTGTGGCAGCAGCATAATTTACACCATGCGATGCCCAGTGTTCTGTGAGAACCAATAGATCGAAACATGTTAATGAATGTTTATTACCTGACACCGATGTTGAGTCACGGTAGAAAAACATAATGTATAGCTGTGTGCACAGCTGTAGTCTTACACCGCTTCAGTGTGTTACAGCAAGAACAATGTATCAAACTGCTTATGAAACAACAACACAGACTATTAATCACAAGGAGAGGGTTCCTGTGGGATATGATCTTCCTCCAGTGCAGGCGACAAAACTTTACGCAGGTCAATGGAAGCGACTTTTATCACTGGTCGCCTGCTCCAGTGGACCAATACAAGTATATTTAATGGGAAAGTATATTTAATGGGACCACCACGTATGATCGATGTCAACACACAGACAGTATTTGTTTCCGGTACATCTGAAGAGGGGGATGCAGTAAAATGTTATTGAGTTTTCTACCAGGTGACATTAGCTAAATTTTCAAAGTCTGTAGTTTTATTCCGTTGGATGTTACAAAAATGTCGAGAGAGAGAGAGAGAGAGAGAGAGAGAGAGAGAGAGAGAGAGAGAGAGAGAGAGAGAGGGAGGGGGGGGGGGGGGGCACTGTTCTGTCAGTGAAATTAGGTCATGTAAAGGAGGGATATTTATTGTCAGGCATTCGATACTGATGAATTGTACATGTTACGCTTTTGATTTTCTTTGTGCAATCTATGAGTACTCTGCATGGTTTTAAATTTCCTCTTGTATGTTAGTGTGCTATTTTTCTCGTTGTGATATGTCTCTACCCTTCAGTCTTCTAATGGAACAGTGCTGCCGGAACATAAGGGTATTTCGAGACTGTTAGCAGGGGATCTGTAATTTGGCTTGGGGGGAATCTCTTTTACTCGTCGAACTCAGGTGGATTCAAATGCTATATATCGAAGACCGGAAGATTCGTGTGAATACGACAGGTAAGCGATACTGTGACGAAAGACGAATTGAGAGGTGAGCTGTATGCCGTTTCTCCAAGTACTGTGGGCAAACATATTACAACCTCCCACACAGTCTTGCGAAATAACGTCAATAAGAAAATTAGTTTTCTACAGAGAGAGAATCAGCAGCAGTTCTGTCTTTTGTTTTCTCAACTAATCAGAGACAACATTCTTCCGTGCCTTTTGTATGCCTATAAATGGATGGACCGACATCTTAATAGGTTGACTAAATTTACATCTATATGCTTACTTCATAATCCATCGTACGGTGTGTGGTGGAGGGTATCCTGTACCACTACTAGTCATTTGCTTTCCCATTCCACTCGTAAATACAGCGAGGGAGAAAGACTACCTATGTGTTTCCGTATGAGCGCTAATTTCTCGTATCTTATCTTTGTGGTACTTATGCGAAATGTATGTTGGCGGAAGTAGACTACTTCTGCGGACAGTTTCAAAAGCCAGTTCTTCGTACTAGAACATCGTCTTCCCTGCAGGGATTCCCATTCGAGTTCTGGAATCATCCGCCCACTAATCTGACAGGAGATAATGAGAACGCTTCTATAGGTCTGTACTCTGAGGAAAACATACGTTTCTAGATGTTTGGAATGTAGCGGTCAGTATGCTGGTATTTTGCTATTGCTCACTGTGTCAGCATTTCCTGGATATTTCGAAAACACATCTCAGATCGTTTTGGTTTGCAGAAGTGATGACGGGAAGCATATTGTTCAGCGACATTTAATTGCCCAGTCCTTCTGGGAAGGAGGGACGTCTTTTGTGAGTCTAGAATCATTAACAGCTGTCTGGCATGGCGAATGGTGGGTTGTCGGCCGAGGATAGAAGTTTGTGCCCCGGTGACAGCTGTTCACATGCAATCCAGGGATGGAAGAGAGAGCGAAACATCGTACTGCCCCACAGTCCGAGAGGTCTCAGCAGGATTAGTTCCGGAGTAGTATGCCACAATTCTAAGTGACTTACTTGCACTGGCATGACAATACAACTAAGAGACATAACACAAATAGCGTTGGATGTCTTCAGCTATTTGATGACAGTTACCACCCATTTTAGTATCAGAGGGAGTGTTTACTTTGACTGTGGGAAGCGTCCAGAGACGACATGGAAACGTCTGTAATGGTTACCTGGCGAGTGTTATCCGACTGCAGCAAAGAAAATTATTCATCATGCAAAGGGGCTCTCATGATTGCATTGATAAATTACACTATCAATTTTGTATCAATGACGTGCTGCTCGACGGTTGGATACCAAGTTAAGAGTACCGTGGATATGATCCGAGAGTTGGAGCATTAACCAGAAGTTTTTTCGTTACTGTGAGATCTGGGCGAGAAGATCATAATAATAAAATCAGCTATATTATAGAGTTTATAAAGTGACACATAATGTAAACATGATATTTACAACTTCTCTGTGCTTTTATTTTGAGAGGACTTCGTATGAGACGAGAAATTTGTTTAGCTGAAGTGAAAGTTTGAAAGCGAGGAGGTATCTTCTGACAGAGGTAGGGCATGGTCTTAGCACTCCGTCATCAGCCAAAAATGAGTTTAATATTCTAGTCCTGTGATGCAGAACGTAACAGACAAGAAAAGATATTTTTCTACCTGATGAGAGAATATTTAGAGGAAATATAGCCTATGCCAAGGATTTTCACAAGTATCGATACTGTAGCGATGTGAAAACGCGTGTATGGTCCGAGTGCTTTCATTTTCGAAAGTAACTCATATAAATGGGGATATTTACATTTCAAGTGAGAAATTCTAGGTGTATTGACAAATATTTTAAACATAGCTGCACAACAGCAACGGTTCCACGTAATAAAATTATAAACAGCCGACCAGTTACAATGGATAAAGAATTCTTTACCTAGGTTTCGACAAATATAAATTTGTCTTCTTCAGAAGGTGGCCTAAGGACAATGAACATCATAGCTTACATTAGAAAAGCATGAAACTTAATCCAAGAATAAATTTTAACACAAATTAGAGAGCTCTTGCATTACAGAAATATGAGAACGACGACTGGTACTTACAATTTTACATTAGTAAAGACTAATGTACCATCGCCGTTTTTACAAATGTCGGCATAGATCCATTTGTCAAAATGAGATATATCCCTAGGATTAGGGTTTGCCACGTAAATAGAAATTAGTACATGGATCTTGCAGAGCTCACAACCGACTGAGTGTAATCGGCGAGCGTATTTACTCTGAGACCAAGGCAGGTGGCGCTCATGGCGAGAACCATGTGCCAATTGGCGTACAAAGGCAACGTGTAAATTATCAGTATTAATAACGTCCTTAGATAAAGTAACAATAAAAAAGAAGGAAGGCGTTTAACACTCCCGTTATAACAGTATGGGAGCATTGGTACAAATAATGTAGTTATACATAAAAAAAAGCAGGTGGCGCTTACGCCGAGAGAATTACGCCCAGTGGCATATACAGCCAAAATATAAAAATTACATTACTATATTAGTGAAGCCAACAAACGGTATATATGTGAGAACTTTAAAATTGACAATAATGGCTCTTGTCAAGACAGAATTACGAACACTGGTACATAATCCAGTTAATACACATTCGCAGGGAACCAAAGTTTTAGAGCCAGACAAAATCACACAAAGGGCCGATGTAGTGGCAAACATACATCGTGACAAAACCACATTACATAGAGGGTAGTGAGCTTAAAGCATTGAAGGTGCATCATAGCTTCCTGAGGAAATAGACCACCAAGGATACCAGCATTAATGTTATACCATAAACAGTACAGGTTCAAAGTCTTCGAAAAATTGTCTTCAAGCAAGGTTCTACTGGTCGTTCAGTATATTACCGCCCTTGAGCTCCAGATGTTTGAAAATTTGTAACTCTTCCCATAGATCTAATCTACGCCTTTTGACTTCTCTGTGTAGGATAGTAGTGTCTTCTAAATATTTAGGCGTATGGCCGGCTATCAGGAGGTGTTCATCAAAAGTAGAGCTGTGTATATTCGCTCCTTTTTTACCTAATAGGTGTTCTTTATATCTTGTTTTCACAGCTCTGCCTGTTTGACCAATATAGTATGAAGGGCAGTTATTACAGGTTAGTTTGTAAACCCCTGAATTGGAAAACCAATCGCCGGCAATTTCTACTGAATGTACAATATTTCTTTTTAAACTGATAACTGTAACGTCTCCTTCTCTACAGATAAATTTTTTCATTAGAAGACGTTTTATCCTATACGATATATTACCCAAGAAAGGAACAGAAATAAATTTTTTAGCTTCTTTGCTATCAGTGGGGAAGCTGTTGCTCAAAGTCGAACAGTTTTGGGAAGTTTTCTTACTGAACATTTAATCAATCATATTCTGATTGTATCCATTATTAACCGCAATCGCTTTGATGACATTCAATTCTTTTTGTTGATCGGCAGGTGATAAAGGAATAGTTACCACACGGTGAATGGCAGAATGAAAAAACGCCAGTTTATGAGCTTTTGGATGAGTTGAGTCAGCAGGTCTAGTGTCAGGTGTGCATATTACAGTTTGAATATTGTTGATTAATTCCTTGCTGTTTTTAAACGAAAAATTATTTTCAAATATGAAAGCATTTTTAATTTCAAAATGGAGGCACCTAGCGAGTGTGTGATGTGGACTACCTATTCATTCACTACAGGGCGAATCGGGTGATTTTGTTTGTGCAGTTTAAACTGACTTCTGAGCACGGGTGGTTTCGGGTTCATATTTATGACCTTTCTTTTGGAAGTTATTGAACAAGCTGACAGAACTAGCTAAAATACGCCGGATTTCTTTTTGCAATTCCGCGGTTGGATCTACGGTAACCTCAGTGATGCCATTTTCCTCAAAAAACTTTACAGTCTTCTCTATATATTCAGTTTTAAAAAGCCACGACAGCAGTGTTCCCTTTGTCACTCTTAGTGGCTAAGGCGTCGTGTTCTCTCAGTTTACGATTAATGCTTTTTACTATACTATATATAACAAGATATAAAGAACACCTATTAGGTAAAAAAGGAGCGAATATACACAGCTCTACTTTTGATGAACACCTCCTGATAGCCGGCCATACGCCTAAACATTTAGAAGACACTATTATCCTACACAGAGAAGTCAAAGGGCGTAGATTAGATCTATGGGAAGAGTTACAAATTTTCAAACATCTGGAGCTCAAGGACGGTAATATACTGAACGACCAGTAGAACCTTGCTTGAAGACAATTTTTCTAAGACTTTGAACCTGTACTGTTTATGGTATAACATTAATGCTGGTATCCTTGGTGGTCTATTTCCTCAGGAAGTTATGATGCACCTTCAATGCTTTAAGCTCACTACCCTCTATGTAATGTGGTTTTGTCACGATGTATGTTTGCCACTACATCGGCCCTTATGTGATTTTGTCTGGCTCTAAAACTTTGGTTCCCTGCGAATGTGTATTAACTGGATTATGTACCAGTGTTCGTAATTCTGTCTTGACAAGAGCCATTATTGTCAATGTTAAAGTTCTCATATATATACCGTTTGTGGGCTTCACTAATATAGTAATGTAATTTTTATATTTTGGCTGTATATGCCACTGGGCGTAATTCTCTCGGCGTAAGCGCCACCTGCTTTTTTTATATATAGCTACATTATTTGTACCAATGCTCCCATACTGTTATAATGGGAGTGAAGAGATCCCTGATAACAGAACGCAGCATGTCATTCTCATTGGAGAGAAGTCTTCCGAAGTAAGAGTGATTTCAGGTGGGCCGCAGGGGAGTGTCATAGGACCGTTGCTATTCACAATATATATAAATGACCTTGTGGATGAGATCGGAAGTTCACTGAGGCTTTTTGCTGATGATACTGTGATGTATCGAGAGGTTGTAACAATGGAAAATTGTACTGAAATGCAGGAGGATCTGCAGCGAATTGACGCATGGTGCAGGGAATGGCAATTGAATCTCAATGTAGACAAGTGTAATGTGCTGCGAATACATAGGAAGATAAATCCCTTATCATTTAGCTACAAAATAGCAGGTCAGCAACTGGAAGCAGTTAATTCCATAAATTATCTGGGAGTACGCATTAGGAGTGATTTAAAATGGAATGATCATATAATGTTGATCGTCGGTAAAGCGAATGCCAGACTGAGATTCACTGGAAGAATCCTAAGGAAATGCAATCCGAAAACAAAGGAAGTAGGTTACAGTACGCTTGTCCGCCCACTGCTTGAATACTGCTCAGCAGTGTGGGATCCGTACCACATAGGGTTGATAGAAGAGATAGAGAAGATCCAACGGAGAGCAGCGCGCTTCGTTACAGGACCATTTAGTAATCGCGAAAGCGTTACGGAGATGATAGATAAACTCCAGTGGAAGACTCTGCAGGAGAGACGCTCAGTAGCTAGGTACGGGCTTTTGTTAAAGTTTCGAGAACATACCTTCACCGAAGAGTCGAGCAGTATATTGCTCCCTCCTACGTATATCTCGCGAAGAGAAAATGAGGATAAAATCAGAGAGATTAGAGCCCACACAGAAGCATACCGACAATCCTTCTTTCCACGAACAATACGAGACTGGTATAGAAGGGAGAACCGATAGAGGTACTCAGGGTACCCTCCGCCACACACTGTCAGATGGCTTGCGGAGTATGGATGTAGATGTAGATGTTAAACGCCTTCCTTCTTTTTTATTGTTACTTTATCTAAGGACGTTATTAATACTGATAATTTACACGTTGCCATTGTACGCCAATTGGCACATGGTTCTCGCCATGAGCCCCACCTGCCCTGGTCTCAGAGTAAATACGCTCGCCGATTACACTCAGTCGGTTTGAGCTCTGCAAGATCTATGTATTAATTTCTATTTACGTGACAAACCCTAATCCTAGGGCTATATTTCATTTTGACAAACGGATCTATGACGACATTTGTAAAAACGGCGATAGTACATTAGTGCTTACTAATGTAAAATTGTAAGTACCAGTCGTCGTTCTCATATTTCTGTAATGCAAGAGCTCTCTAATTTGTGTTAAAATTTATTCTTGGATTAAGTTTCATGCTTTTCTAATGTAAGCTATGATGTTCATCGTCCTTAGGCCACCTTCTGAAGAAGACAATTTATATTTGTCGAAACCTAGGTAAAGAATTCTTTATCCATTGCAACTGGTCGGCTGTTTATAATTTTATTATATTGACAAAGCAACATCCCTATTATGGATTTTTTTAAACTGAGGAGTCTGTTTAGGGGAGGGGGCTGCAGATAGTAAGGACTCATTGTACAGTGGCTGGCTGCGGAACTGGTACAGGTGGTAGGACGTAGAAGATTAGCCAGGCCTCTGACAAGCTGTGGTTTACTGGCTGCCCAACAGATCTTCAGCTACACAATACATCTGGTAGATGGCGCTGGACTAGACTGGAGGTCAGTCAGTATTATTTTTCACTTTTAGACACTATGTTCTGGTAAGATAATGGACACTGCATTTGTAAAAAATATCATATCATACGATATGAGTGAGTAAACATGGCGGCGAGTGAGTGACGTGCGTTAGCTTGGCTCGCAAGTTTACGTGAAATCTGGAGGTGTTTTAAGCAGTTAGGCTAGTCTACATATACTAAAGCCGTATATCTACTGCCAAGTGTCGAATTTTACATCACATACGGAGCACCAATTACACGGAATCGCACTTAGAATGGAAAATCGCCGAACAACGCGCAGTGCAGCCAACGGCCAGGCCGGCGACAGCGCAGGCGTGGAGTCCACACCGGGAGCTGCGGCCGCTCCGCCCGGGATCGCTGTCGTCGCCGCACTCGTGAAGGCTGAGGTGAGGTGAGGTGAGGTGAGCGCCGCGCTGCGGGCTAAGGAGACGCTCGGGCTCGTTGTTCAAACCATCACTGGTGCCGCCACTGCAGCAGTGACGGACAAAATACAGAAAACTCTGGAGGCAGATCCGTGCACTGGACACATCGTTAAAAGCAAGTGAGGAGAAAGCACGACTGCTCGAACAGAAATTGATCGAGAAGACGGACGAGCTCGAACAATATCAGAGACGCAATAATCTCAGACTGTTCGGCATTCCAGAGAGCAGCAGGGAGAACACAGATGAACTTGTGATAAACCTTGTCCAAGAAAAGCTGGGCGTGCAGGTGACTCTGAGTGACATTGACAGAAGTCATAGAGTGAGTCGTAGGGCGCCAGGTTCTACAAAACCAAGGCCTATACTAGTGAAATTTGTGACCTATAGGAAAAGATCTGAAATCTTCAGAGCAAAGAAGAATCTCGCGAAGTCGGGTCTGGCAGTACACGAGGATCTGTAATTAATATCACACTCTACCACTACGTGCAGATAACTCCCGTTGTGTTTAGAGAAATTCCTTCCCCTGCCAGCCCACGGCTACTTCCAGAACCGTTGCAGACCTCGCTGACCTTGGCCGCAGATCCCGTTCCCTCCCCGGGGACGCACCCCCTACCGGCTGGTTTCACTGCACAGAACTGGGAGGACACTCTCCTCCCCCCCCCCCCCCCCCCACTCCTCCGACACACGGCTTCCGCATTCCTCATGCCATACCCTCTTGTCACCGCTAACCACGACCCGCAAACATCTGTCGGCAGTCTCCTCGGGCAATCAACACCCGAACGCACCAAGCTGCATATTGCACATGCAAATGTACAATCTCT
The DNA here is from genome assembly GCF_023864345.2 of Schistocerca serialis cubense. Lineage (NCBI taxonomy): Eukaryota > Metazoa > Arthropoda > Insecta > Orthoptera > Acrididae > Schistocerca > Schistocerca serialis. The sequence continues at coordinate 450,071,433 of NC_064646.1, read as the reverse complement.
GCCAGCTCACTTCGACGAGTTCAAATATATATTTCAGACTACTGATATACACGTAATACTTTTGTCAGAGGCTTGGCTCAAACCAAGTATTCCTACAACTTTCGTAAACCTAGATGGGTATATCTTTCTCAGGCACGACAGATGCAACAGGCGAGGGGGCGGAGTAGGGGCATACATACGCTCTGATTTGTCACCTACTGTACTACATACATCCGACAACAATGTAGATAAACAAGAGGAATATGTGTTCATAGAGATCAAATCCCTCAACAGAAAGTGCTTAATGTGTGTCCCTTACAAACCTCCTAAAGTAGGTGGATTCGCCTGCTTCGAAACTGCCCTCTCTAGTCTCGAATCCTCATATGAACATGTAATTATAGCAGGTAACACTAACATTAATTTTCTGCGCAGTAGTCCATCCACTGGGAAATTTAAGACGCTACTTCAGCTGGCACCTACTCATCACACGACTACGTCACACTTTCATAGATATATTCGCAACGAAATCTCCAAACAGAATAATCCGCACCTCTCATCTGCGCCTGGCATGTCCGCCCATGACATCATTTTCATGACGTATTCACTAGAATGTCCTAGAAAGAAACAAAAACTGTCAACATACCGAGACTTCAAACGCATAAGTTTGCCTGAACTCGAAACTGAGGCACAAGAAATAGTTTGTGGGATGACCTCTGCTCCCCTCATAGACATAAACGACAAACTCCAGGATTTCACTAACAAAATTACTCAACTATATGACAAATATGCTCCAATAAAGACCAGAAAAGGAAAAAGGAAACCTGCACCTTGGCTGACTGATGAACTAAAACAGCTCATGAATCTCAGAGACGCTGCACATCGAGCATACAAAGCAAGTCACTTGCAATACTGTCAAGAAAGCCAGTAGATCAGCATCTACTGGACATGATGCCATGACTATCCAGATGGTAAAACTTATTATTGACGAACTACTGCCCTCTATAACAGACATTTTCAACGATTCATTAATCACAAGCGTTTTCCCTGAGGCCTGGAAACTGGGACAAATTAAGTCAATGCCTAAAGAGGACATCGCCACAGCACCCTCTGACTACCGCCCCATCTGCCTTCTTCCTGCACTATCAAAGGCCTTAGAGTATATAGTTCATGACCAGCTCACTAACTACCTAACTACTAACAACCTACTAGACGAGTACCAATCAGGTTTCCGTAAACATCGAAGCACAACATCCGCACTAATAAAGGTGACAGATGACTTGAAACTTGCCATGGACAGACAAGAAGCGACTATCATTTGCTTCTTAGATTTCAGCAAAGCATTTGATACTGTCGACTTCGACATCTTACTAGCCAAACTTAGCCGTCTAAATTTCTCACCAAGTGCAGTGCAATGGTTTCGCTCATACATGACGTTTCGCCAGCAACGCGTCCTGTCCGGGAATATAAAATCACAATGGCGGCAGGTAGTGTCAGGCGTTCCCCAAGGCTCAGTATTAGGTCCTACACTCTTCTCTCTGTATATCAATGATGTGTCATCGGTTCTGACCTATTGCAAATATCATATGTATGCTGATGGCCTTCAGTTGTATCTAAGTGCGAAACCAAGCAATCTTAAGAAAGCTATTGAAAATTTCAATACTGACCTCGATGCACTATCAAAATGGGCACAGGGCATGGAACAAATATTAACTTCTCTCCCTCAGCAAAGAGTTTGGGAGTAATAATAGATGAAAATCTAAATTGGACGGAGCACGTAACTGCAGTGTTCAAAAAAGCATCAGCATCCCTTCATGTCCTACAAAAATATAAAAAACTCTTCCCTTTGGATCTGAAAAAGAAATTAGTACAAACGCTTATACTCCCAACCATTGACTACAGCGATATTATCCTACAAGGCCTCTCTCAGGAAAATTCGCGACGTATGGAACTTGTTATGAATGCCTGCGCCCGATATATCTGTGACGTTCGACTTTTTGATCACATTTCACCAGCATATGCAAAATTGTCCTGGCTGCGTGCAGACAAACGCAGAGATTTCCATACACTCTGTCTCATCTACTGCCTTATAAATGTACACTGTCTCTCATATCTTTCCTCGTCCTTAACGCTTATGTCGGAACAACATGACAGCAACACACGTTCCCATCATAATAAAATCCTCTCTGTTCCACTGCATCACTCAGTCAACTTCTCAAAGTTCTTTACAGTAGCGGGAACCCGACTCTGGAATAATCTCCCTTGTTATGTTAGAGAACTTGAAAACATGTCCGGCTTCAAAAAACAGTTAATGACGTATCTACTTAAGCAACAGTAATGCCTGCCTCTGTACATGAATGCACTTCACCTCATTACTTCCCTCTTTCCCCTTCCTTAAATCTCCCTTCCCCAAAACTCGCTATACTAGTAAAGATCTACTTTACACACCAAGATATTAATGTACACCTGCACAAATCTTCATTACTATTGCCAATTTTTATCATGTTTATCATTATTATTTGATTTTTTTACTGTTATGATTATTGCTTTTATCATAATTTGTATGTATAGCACCTGTTGTAAAAATACTGCCAGCATTTACTTTATTAGGTCTTAGTCATTACTCTTTATTCATATTGTCGCTAGAGTAATCTAATTTTCTTATTTGAACTATTGTCATGATGTAACTCTGATGTGTGAAATGCTGCATGTGTGGAATACTGGTCCGATGTAAGAGAGGGCCTGATGGTCCTAATCTGATCATGTTAAATAAACAAATAAATAAATAAATTTCCCATAGTGGGATGCAACTCGTAAAGAAATAATAAGTGAGTTTCGTTCTCAAATGATGATGTTACAAGGAGTCCTGTATACATGGGCAGGCTGTTACAGGCGCAGTCGGACAATGGGTAGCTGTTCTAATATTATTATTTCCCATCCTTATGTTCTACCAAGCAACAGTTATTCACTTGTAGTTCGGCAGTTCACTGTACTTCAGCGAAAGCCTGTTGTTGTACGAGTATTACCATCATTAACCATCCTCCCCATATAGGGCTATTGGGTCCATTAGGTGGACTGGCTACAGCAACTCTGTAGTGCGGGACTAATAGGGAAAATGTCCACATCTAGTGGTTACTGACAAAGCTGGATGGAGCTACTGTCTAGAGCTTAACCAATTGCAGCTCAAATTGTTTAAATAAACACTATACTGCACTGTGTACAAAATAATAAAGACTTATATCCGCCCTACCTGGCAGTGTAGGTCACATTGAGTCCTTTTCCCGCCAATTTCCAGATGGAGGAATGTAGGGGATGTGGCATAGTGGGAGAGGGCTAACAGTGCCCTCTGGTTGTGGTGTTGTGAACTAGCTCAAGGTGAACACACACAATTTGATATTCCCGTCAATAAATTGAATTTCCCGCCATTTTTCCGAGACCGCCAACTTGTATTATGTCACGGGAGGAGAAGTTCCCTGAGGGGGACCCACGTGCTGACTGGGGAAAACCCATAACATCATGACGGGATGGGGTAATTAATTAATCAATTAACTAATTTGCATAATTAGTTTGATATCAAAAGTTGGTCAGAATCCACTTTATCCTACTAGTCTCGCAATTTTACAATTATGGACGCTGTAAATTGGATAGAATTTGTATTTCCATACAATTAACGTCTCTAATTCTCCAGGCCGATATCTTCTCGGCGATCTTCTCGGATCATTGTGGTTACTTCTGTACTTTACACATCCCATATGTACGTCCTGAACACAAAGACACGATCTGGATGTTGAACACTAACATTCTAGATGACGAATCCCTTGTCGAACAAGTGCATTCAACGTGGCAGCAACTGCAACATTTGCGTTTGCAGGCGCGTTATGAATTTGAATGGTGGCTCTACCATGGCAAACTTGCGTCCAGAACCTTTTAATTAATTATAAATGTGGCAAAGCCCATTGGAAAGGACGATGGTTGCATTTTATCAAGAACGTTTAAAAGATCTCAAGTGTAAAGTTATCGATCCTCCAGACCTTCTCCCGACATTAGAACAAATCAAAACAAAAATTTTGGATAATTTGTGTCGGAAATCGAGAGGCTGAGTTAAACGTAGCAGGCCTTACAACCCTACAATGACTGAATCACTATCAATGTACCATTTAAAATGGTAACGAATACGGTGTGAGAAACTCTTTATAAAGGAATGGATTACGAATGCCAGCGCCATAGCATCAAATCAAAAGGACATTCAAACAGAAATTTACGAACTCTTGACGACGCTTTTTCTGTACAGGTCTCTGGATGACAATGCCTTTCAGTCCTTTTTGGGGGAAATTCCACGTGTTTTAAAGATAACTGATAGATTACTTTTAAATGAAATGTTTACAATGGAAATGGAGCCGTTGTGATTAAGAGTAGCGCTTAGGGTAAGGCTGCTCACAACGACGGTATTCCCGTGGGAGTCTATGTGGAGGTTTAAAAGACACGCTTGTTGCGATGACCAAAGAGCTCCGCAATGGCATCGGAGTTCCAGAAGAGCTTCTGGAGGGTCTCATTAGTCTAAGATCAAAACCAACAGCGTAACCTTGCCGATCACCTTATTAAACGCGGACTGTAAAGATGTTGCTCGCTATTTTTCCAACCGTTTGAAGTTTACTATGAAGACTGCCATTAGTCCTCATCAGACATGTGCTGTTCCTGGAAGGTATATATACGATGCGATTCTTGCTTACCGCGAGCTTATGGGTGATGCTACCTCCCGTCGTGGATCGTTTCAGTTGAGTTCAAGAGTGCTTTTGGCAGGAGCAGCCGTGAGAAATTGCGAAAGGTGATGGAAATTTAATGCCATATCTCATATGCACCAACTTGATTCAGAATATTTTAAAGGCGGCGACCTCTAGAACACTCTTCAATGAGCATCCGGGAGCTAATGTTAAAATTAACAGATCTGTCAGGCAAGGGTACCCACTGTCTATGAGCCCCTACGCTGTAGCTCTTGATGCACTATTGCAGAAGATCACCAACGTCTGTCATGGCATTACTACTGGTGCGGCTCACTGACTTGCCAGGCTATGTAGATGATTTAGGCTTTATTATGGAAAGACTGGACGGCACTGATGCCCTGCATTCTATTCTCGAACAGTTATAAAAGACGTCAGGGCCACTGGTGGACTCAGGAAAATCTGTTCTGTTACATCTTACCAATAATATGAGGACTGTTTAACGCAACTGGTATATCATGAAAGACAAACATAGAATGCTGGGCGTTTTAATGACGGCAAACGTCCAACATATGGAAGCCTTAAATTTACTTGCAGTGTTTTACTCCATTAGGGCGTTGACTCGAGCAAATGGCAAACGCAATCTGGCTTTAACGGAAAAGGTCTCAGTCGCAAATACACAAATTCTGGCGAAGGCGTGGTTCCTGATACAGGCTTTGCCAGTGCCAGAGGAACTCGAAAGGGCTATTCAATACGCCGTCTGTTGGTACACCTGGCGAGGAGAAAGCCTTAACGTCGATTTGCGGACGTGCACACTCCCTCTGGAAGGCGGTGGAATATGACCGACATGTTTGCATCCGAAATGATCCGCGCTTTTTCTGCGCCGAATAAACCGCTTGATGGAAAACGATGCAGTGAGTCCAACATTGATACCGTTTACATCGTATCAACCTGAATACCACCGGACATCAGTTTCAATCTTGTTCGAAAATACTATCTTCATAGCAGTTATCTAGTGGATGCCGACGCGTGTCAAAAAATGCTAGTGTAATCGCAGGTGCTCTCCGCGGTATTTTACCTAAAAAATAAATGGGACAGCGATTGCCGCACTTTGATTGGCAAGCAGTGTGGAATAACATTTCCAGCTCATTGATAACGCAAGATGTTTAAACTGCGTGGTATAAGGTTTTCAGTCGCGCTATACCAACTAATGCGAAAGTATATGCCATAAATCTTATACCACGGAGCCTATGCGATGATTGTGTGGCAGAAGACACCACTGAACATCGCTTTGTGTGTCCACGATTCAGGGACGTTTGTGTTACTGCCAGGGTATGCTGCTAGCCCCATGAACAGAACTGATATACAGCAGATACAGCCTCTCCATATTTTGGTAACTCATTAGCGGCCCTATCTAGTAACATACAGGAATGCAAATGTCTAGATTTCTGCTCAAACTGAAAATGCAACTTTCGGCCGGCCGATGTGGCCGAGCGGTTGTAGCCGCTTCAGTCTGGAAACGCGCGACCGCTACGGTCGCAGGTTCGAATCCTGCCTCGGGCATGGATGTGTGTGATGTCCTTAGGTTAGTTAGGTTTAAGTAGTTCTAAGTTCTTGGGGACTGATGACCTCAGATGTTAAGTCCCATAGTGCTCAGAGCCATTTGAACCATTTTTTTCGCCCTTCGCTTAACAGATAACCTGAATTTTTAACCTATGTCTGGGATGCTCACGAACGAAACAGCACCCTAACTATCAGAACCTTTATGCCACATTTCTGCTTATCCCGATACGGAAAGCATTTGACAAACTTGGTGTACAGTTTGGACTTTAGCATACGCCTCCAAATTTGCTTTTACAACAATAACAGCTGATATGAAGCACTAAGTCTTTCTCGCGTTATTGCGAAGATGTGAACTCATTTCAAGAAGTGACCATTCGTTTCAACACTGACTGTAAAAATTTGAGTGTAAATTTTGAAACTATTTGTGTCCATAAATGTAGTCATTAAGTGATGTCCGGAGCTACAGTTACTATTGGACGCAACGTGAGCACAAGTAAGGCATTATTGGAAACTGCTGACATTAATTACTGGAGACAGGACTTCTGCGTAATCACGTTGTTGGCTGCAGTTTAGTATTTTATGTTTCTTCGAAGAAGACGATTTGTTGCTCTGATTTTGTTTACAGACTTGTTTACCCCGATGGAAACTTCTTTTATTCTTTTTTTCTATGTTTTCATTATGGTGGAACTTCATTTCGCTTTCTACATCAAGGAGATGAATTTGTGTTATCTATTAATTTAAATTGGACATTTGAACAATTGATATCTGTTGGCGAAAATTTTCCATAACTCAGATTTTTTTCCTCCCATTTCCGTAACTGATATGAGTTTTTTTGCACGTGAAAACGGTGCTGTATTCCGAGAACGCGGAAGTTATTTTTTCTACTGCCAGTTTCGTTTCGAATAAAAAAAGGTGCTGCTGGCTCCTTCAATTTTTTCAGCCTTCTTTCCGCCACCCCCTCTTTTCATGCTACCGTCCTAATGCTTCCAAAAGCATTAAATTAATTTTGTATCATTCATTTATTACAGTAATGATCTCAGATTGAGGAATAATATGCGAAGAAAAACTCCCAAAAATGTTAAGAAAATAACGAAACTGTAGGAATCCACAGATATTTTCTCAAACTGCGCAGAGCCATTTTTTGCAGCACTATGATTTTCCAAGTTTATAAATAAAAGTTAATATTTTGTTGTCAAGGAAGAAAGGTGGATTTGGTTACCTTCTTTTGCGTTTTTCGCAGCTTTTCATGGCTGGCGCCTCTCGCAGAAGTTTCCCGTGCCGCTCCGGCCATATGGGCCAAAACCCGAGCGGCAGTCAGGACGGAAGGTGACGGACGCGAGTGCAGTGTGCAGTTTTCGCAAATTTCTGAGATAGCTGCAAGTGAAAGCAGCGGCGCTTGCCAGCACCACAGCCTCACGCCTCTCAGGCAGCGCTTAGGCCATACGTCCGGCGGCCGTGTGCGAGCCACGCGCCACACAGCAGGAACAAGGTGTGTCCTCCGCCAGTGTCGGAAGCGAATGACAGGCAGTGCATCGAGCATCCGTGTCAGGCATGCATCTCCGGGCGTTCTTTCTGTTTCCGACACCAAGCCTGCCTATAAAAAATTACGTAAACGTGAATATAACAGAGGTCAGACTTTCGTAGGCAACCCAATGAAATAAAAAGTATGTAAAGAGAATAAAATAATGGCTTTGCATTTACTTTTTGTTAGTGGGTTAACTTTTATCATAACAGGTGCGTAAAGAATTTATACATTTTAAGATTCTTTCGTTCACAGTCAAGGCCAAAGCTGCTGTATCTAACTTGGATCTAAAATACTGTAAATACTGACACTGTAATAAAATAAATTCTTCTCTATGCAAGCTATTATTAAATGAAATGCGTTAAACTGCTTTGCGGCTGCTGCTGTGGGGAAACACATGAAATACTTTATAATAATTAAAATTGTCGCGTAATGGCGGCTGACTGTTGCACACCACCGAAGCGATGTTCTGTTCCTGGCGGCGTGGCAACTATAAATTGCTAAAATTGTTTAAATGTAGAAAACATTGACACGAGGGGTCGGAAGGTAACTTTCAATAACAACAAGGCTAACATTTCATGCATATATTAATAATTGCAACATACACACTTCCTCAACGTAAATGACTTTCTCCAAGAACAACGGAAACAGAAGTTAGAAGTCGTAGCGGCTGTTACGACCGCTTATTTTTTATAGAACAGAAAGATGATATTATCTGTAATTGCAGTTGTCAGGGTTGGTAGGTATATTGTTCAGACTATGTCTCTGTTGAAAAATAATTATTGTAGACTTCAGACATTTTAGTGATAAGTTACAAAAATCACAGTGTCTTTATTGTCCAAATTTGGAGACGTTACATTTGGCCCACAGAATACAAGAAACAGTTTCGGCTTTTGTTTTGTGTTGGCAGTTTATTCAAAACGTATTACTATGGACATAAATGTGACCACTACGTTTTCAAATTAAAGGGTTTTTGTTATTATATGTTTGCCAAAATTCTTATAGTGAAAGACTAATTTTCTCTATGAGCTTCTGCACACCGGTATATTTAAATATTTTCTTGAAAGCCGTCGTCTTGACGAGTCGCCGTAGTCGTCGTACGTCGCCGTAAGTGTACGCTGACTGGAGTGTCGGTGCGTCGGCTGGAAACCGATGTCGCAGGTGAGGTCTACGCCTGGCCGCAACACGCGGTCAGGTCTGGAAGTCGGAGCCCGCGGACAGCTGCTGCTGCTGCTGCTGCCGCTGGCCTGGAAGATAGCCGGTAGGGGTCGTGTAGGCCCACGCCCTCCGCTTCGGTGCTCAACACGACATATCGATCCGGCACGAAAGGGTTCATGAAAATTAATTTTAACACGGTATAGATTTCTGATTACGCGCAGATGTTATTTTGCTGCAGGGTAGCATTTGATTAATCTGCTAATTATTGTTCCGTACAGGCCCAGTTTCTGTCACTGCCTCTTACACTACACTCGCGTGAGCACTTAGTATCTCAGTTTTCCTAAACAAGGTTGCCTTAATTCGTACGACGTAACTCAGTTCACAAATTGTTTGTGAAACAGTTTTAATTCGTTTGAGGAAAGCTTATTAAGTGCCTACATAGTGACGTGCATCATAATTTCACAAACCTAAGTTGACAGTTTGTATCCTACACACAGTTCCACAAACATTTCTATCCCCCGGTCGCCGTCTATTTCTGCTCGAGTCCGCGGCGAAACAGAAATTTACATTGTCGATGCGCTGCAACTCGCGTCCATTCGAAACACATTGATTTCAGTGGTTTCGTTCCACATCCATATCACCGTTTCAATGTGTCGCATTTTTTCGTGCATACTGATGTCTTGCCACAGTTTGTACATAATACGGCTGACATTCAATATTACACTCTCTTGTCTTAGCAAGTTTGGTTGCAATGACTTAGCAACGTTATGTTCCTTTATGCGCCATAGTTCGCGTTTTCAGTGCATCTTGTGCGTGAGCATCCAGGCACATATTTATTTATATTTCCCTGTTATTACTTATAGCACCCCATGTCAACGTTTTGTGAGCAATTGATCATTAAGACTGGTAACAATATTCTGGCCTGACTTAACGATATTTCTAGGTAACTTTCAATCCAAGTTATAGTTTTATAATTACATTGATCTTTACACGACCGCCAAGCAAGCTCTTGTTTTGTATTCAAGTAGCAAATCGTGGATCCTATCGTGAAGTTAAATGTACATTAAATGGCCAAAACTTAGCAAACACCGTGAATACTTTATGAAGCTATGATAGTAAAATACGTAGGATCATCCTTTTTAGTTGTGTCATACCATTTGAGCACATGTATTTGCTATTTCCATTGCATTACACACATGATCATTTCTTCACTGATCTCATTAAAGCCTCTATGTTGCAATCATGCTAATGAAAACAGAAAAATACTTACAACTACGAGTAATGAAAATCTGACACAGCTTCTATATCTCCTGTTTCAAAGAACTAGAACTACATTTGAAATGGAAATAATAAGCAAAGAAATTTCAGAACAAACATAAGTTCCCTTTTACTCATCGACTTCTTAATCCTCAATAGTAACTACTACTTTCCAAGATAATATGCGATTACCTCTCTAGAAATCATTAGAGCTTATGCCCACCTGTCTGTTGCAAACTCACTTGCAGAAATACACGATAAAACTGGCTCAAAACAATTGATGAATAATTAATGAGAACTTACAACTACAGTCAAATGATGAAGATTTATTGAATACGTATCTACAAAATTCATTGTATATACATTTTAAGATCCTTATATGGACACAAGCTCTCCACATTTGCTTGCACATAGCTACAGTTGTGTGACATATGACGATTTTGTAAGGTCCTGCACACAGCATTTGCCACTTCTTATTTCTCTTATTCGTTAAGGACGACTTAGGATGATTTCTAACAAGGGAACCTCCCCATCGCACCCCCCTCAGATTTGGTTATAACTTGGCACAGTGGATAGGCCTTGAAAAACTGAACACAGATCAATCGAGAAAACAGGAAGAAGTTGTGTGGAACTATGAAAAAAATAAGCAAAATATACATACTGAGTAGTCCATGGCAAGATACGCAACTTTAACGACAGTATGAGCTCAGGAGTGCCGTGGTCCCGTGGTCAGCGTGAGCAGCTGCAAAGCGAGAGGTCCTTAGTTCAAGTCTTCCCTCGAAAGAAAAGTTTAATTTTTTATTTTCAGACAATTATTATCTGACAAACTCTTATGTTTTCATCACTTTTTGGGAGTGATTATCACATACACAAGAAAACCTAAATCAGGCAAGGTAGAAGAATCTTTTTACCCATTCGCCAAGTGTGCAAGCTAGCTGGGTCGACAACCTATTCCTGTCATGTGATGCACATGCCGTCACCAGTGTCGTATAGAATATATCAGACTTGTTTTCCTGTGGAGGAATCGGTTGACCTATGACCTTACGATCAAATGTTTTCGGTTCCCATTGGAGAGGCACGTCCTTTCGTCTACTAATCGCACGGTTTTGCGGTGCGGTCGCAAAACACAGACACTAAACTTATTACAGTGAACAGAGACGTCAATGAACGAACGGACAGATCATAACTTCGCGAAAATAAAAAAATTAAAATTTCCACTTGAGGGAAGACTTGAACCAAGGACCCCTCGTTCCGCAGCTACTCACTCTAACCACGGGACCACGGCGCTCCTCTGCTAAGATTGCCCTCAATTTTGCGTATCTTGCCCATGGACTACTCAGTTTGTATATTTTGCATATTTTTTTCATAGTTCCACACAACTTCTTCCTGTTTTCTCGATTGATCTATGTTCAATTTTTCAAGGCCTATCCACTGTGCTAACTTATAACTAAATCTGAGGGGGGTGCGATGGGGAGGTTCCCTTGTAAGTAAGATTAAGTCGCCTACTCGGTAGTTAATAGTATTTTTCGCAGTCTTATCATACTCTGCTTGCCTCTGTTGAGCACAACAAATCAAACTGACTAGAGCTGCTCTCACTTTTTCATATCTCGAGCTATTTGGTCTTGGTAATTATGACAATGACGTTAACCACTCATCTGGTTGAATTACATGAAACATAAGCAAATTGGGGGTGTTACTGGTTGCTGGGTATGGTAAGTTATTTTATATGCTTTCGAATACAGGCATCAATTCAGACCACCCGGTGTGCTGTTTAGAAGCATAAGTGTGTACAGAGCGACTGAACTCGCGGAATATTCGTTCCACTGCGCTTGCTTCTGGGTGGAATCTGGGAATCAGAATGTGCTTCATGCCTTGCTCTTCAAGGAAAGACTTCCATTTGAAGCCAATAAAATGTCTGGCTGTACGGGATGGGCGTATGGGCAGTCCGTGGGCGTTATGGAATGAATAGGGTAATTTTTAGATAAAGGCCATATTGACGAAAGCATGTTAAAAAGGGGTTGCATAGGCATAGGTAGGTGAGGGTGAGCCAGAGCCTAGAATTTGGCGAAACATAGTTCGCGAAGCTAACGAAAGTTGTTGTCTGCCAAAAATTAGTCCACAGTGCCGCAGCACCGGGAGAAGCGGGGGATGTTCAATGCTACAGGACGCGCATCCGACTTGCGGGTGAGCAAGAATACAAGAGAGCAGGCCCGGCGACGGGCGGCCGGGTATATTCGACGCACCACGCGGCTTCCCCCCCCCCCCCCCCCCCCCCACTGATTGGTCAGGGCCGAGAAAACCGTGCGGGCGGCGGCGGCCTGGACTTTCCAGACGGTCGCGTGCTAAGCGACGCCTGGGGCGGCGTTACTTCGTAAGAGGCGCGTGGCCCGGGGGCCCTTCCCCGGTGCTGACTTCCTGTTGCTAAACCGTGGGACGAAAGAAGTTACAGGCAGCTAACACTGCCGGCCATGGCTTGCCCGTAATGGAAAACTGAAGTTATCGTTTGAAAGCTCATATAATAAAATAAAATCCTCTACTGTCCTGTTCATCCTTTACATGGCATTGTCACATAAAATGGCATGAGGGTTACCCACTTTTGGGATGTAATCTCTTATGATTCTCTTAATTATTGGTTTCCACGGTACAAAGTTTGAGGTAGTTGGTGAAAGTATCACAGATAGCCAATGAATATTTGGCTCCACCCATCGCTGTGGGTAGGTGTCCCACGACCTCCACGGATGTTCACTGGTGTGAATAAGCCAGAACAATGTGATGGATCTCAGTTTTGCACGATCTATTGATTGATTTTGCCTTTTTGCAGACTGTAAAAGTTCTTACAATTTTATGTACGATACGTTTAAGATTTGGAATACAGCAATAGCTTTGAATGATGGCTACACACTCTCCAGTTCCTACGTGATCCCACATGTTGTGTATATAACATTTTCTGTGCACTCGTTTGGGATGCACACACACCAGATTTCACAATTCGTGCCCTCCTATAAAATAGCACATCGTTTTCTACCTCGTAATGTGGACTTCAGTTATTACTTTGGTTGTGTTTAACAGACTTGTTTGGTTTTCCACACGACGGAGTATGAGTCCTGTAATTGAACTATGTTTTTGCATACGTGTAAATGTTCACATCCGTGTGACTGGCCCGTTATTAATAATACCTTACATTCTGACCATCGCTCTACTAGTTCCACTAACTCTGGCGTGCCCTGTGGCAGTCTAGACAGGTCGTCCGCTATTAACATTGTCCTTTCCGTTTATGCAAATTATCTGGAAATTATATTTCTGCAAAGCTAAAGCCCATGTAATACTTTGCGTGTTAAAAGGCTGATGATCACAAAATAATTTTATTTGTTTGCCATAAACATAATAATCAAATTTTCTTAATGCCCATACGTCACTCAAAGCTTCTAACTCCGTAACAGAGCACAATCTCTCTCAGCTTATCAAAACTTTACTGGCGAAAGCTATGACTCTAATTTCTTTGTTGTTAGTCCCTTCTTCTGCTCGAAACAAATGCGCCCGCAAACCATAGGAAGACAGATCCTTCTCCTTATTAGGGGGGTACATTATGTCTGAATTTATCAGTGCCTCTTTAATACACTTAAGAACTCCCATGAACCATGGACCTTGCCGTTGGTGGGGAGGCTTGCGTGCCTCAGCGGTACAGATGGCCGTACCGTAGGTGAAACCACAATGGAGGGGTATCTGTTGAGAGGCCAGACAAACATGTGGTTCCTGAAGAGGGGCAGCAGCCTTTTCAGTAGTTGCAGGGGCAACAGTCTGGATGATTGACTGATTGGCCTTGTAACTTTAACCAAAACGGCCTTGCTGTGCTGGTACTGCGAACGGCTGAAAGCAAGGGGAAACTACAGACGTAATTTTTCCCGAGGACATGCAGCTTTACTGTATGATTAAATGATGATGGCGTCCTCTTGGGTAAAATATTCTGGAGGTAAAATAGTCCCCCATTCGGATCTCCGGGCGGGGACTACTCAAGAGGACGTCGTTATCAGGAGAAAGAAAACTGGCGTTCTACGGATCGGAGCGTGGAATGTCAGATCCCTTAATCGGGCAGGTAGGTTAGAAAATTTAAAACGGGAAATGGATAGGTTAAAGTTAGATATAGTGGGAATTAGTGAAGTTCGGTGGCAGGAGGAACAAGACTTTTGGTCAGGTGATTACAGGGTTATAAATACAAAATCAAATAGAGGTAATGCAGGAGTGGGTTTAATAATGAATAAAAAAATAGGAGTGCGGGTTACCTACAACAAACAGCATAGTGAACGCATAATTGTGGCCAAGATAGACACAAAGCCCATGCCTACTACAGCAGTACAAGTTTATATGCCAACTAGCTCTGCAGATGATGAAAAAATTGATGAAATGTATGACGAGATAAAAGAAATTATTCAGGTAGTGAAGGGAGACGAAAATTTAATAGTCATGGGTGACTGGAATTCGTCAGTAGGAAAAGGGAGAGAAGGAAACATAGTAGGTGAATATGGATTGGGGGGAAGAAATGAAAGAGGAAGCCGCCTTGTAGAATTTTGCACAGAGCATAACTTAATCATAGCTAACACTTGGTTCAAGAATCATAAAAGACGGTTGTGTACCTGGAAGAATCCTGGAGATACTAAAAGGTATCAGATAGATTATATAATGGTAAGACAGAGATTTAGGAACCAGGTTTTAAATTGTAAGACATTTCCAGGGGCAGATATGGATTCTGACCACAATCTCTTGGTTATGAACTGCAGATTGAAACTGAAGAAACTGAAAAAAGGTGGGAATTTAAGGAGATGGGACCTGGATAAACTGAAAGAACGAGAGGTTGTAGAGAGTTTCAGGGAGAGCATAAGGGAACAATTGACAGGAATGGGGCAAAGAAATACACTACAAGAAGAATGGGTAGCTCTGAGGGATGAAGTAGTGAAGGCAGCAGACGATCAAGTAGGTAAAAAGACGAGGGCTAATAGAAATCCTTGGGTAACAGAAGAAATATTGAATTTAACTGATGAGAGGAGAAAATATGAAAATGCAGTAAATGAAGCAGGCAAAAAGGAATACAAACGTCTCAAAAATGAGATCGACAGGAAGTGCAAAATGGCTAAGCAGGGATGGCTAGAGGACAAGTGTAAGGATGTAGAGGCTTGTCTCACTAGGGGTAAGATAGATACTGCCTACAGGAAAATTAAAGAGACCTTTGGAGAGAAGAGAACCACTTGTATGAATATCAAGAGCTCAGATGGCAACCCAGTTCTAAGCAAAGAAGGGACGGCAGAAAGGTGGGAGGAGTATATAGAGGGTTTATACAAGGGCAATGTACTTGAGGATAATATTATGGAAATGGAAGAGCATGTAGATGAAGACGAAATGGGAGATAAGATACTGCGTGAAGAGTTTGACAGAGCACTGAAAGATCTGAGTCGAAACAAGGCCCCAGGAGTAGACAACATTCCATTAGAACTACTAATGGCCTTGGGAGAGCCAGTCATGGCAAAACTCTACCATCTGGTGAGCAAGATGTATGAGACAGGCGAAATACCCTCAGACTTCAAGAAGAATATAATAATTCCAATCCCAAAGAAAGCAGGTGTTGACAGATGTGAAAATTACCGAACTATCAGTTTAATAAGTCACAGCTGCAAAATACTAACACGAATTATTTACAGACGAATGGAAAAACTGGTAGAAGCCGACCTCGGGGAAGATCAGTTTGGATTCCGTAGAAATATTGGAACACGTGAGGCAATACTGACCTTACGAATTATCTTAGAAGAGTGATTAAGGAAAGGCAAACCTACGTCTATCATTTGGAGACTTAGAGAAAGCTTTTGACAATGTTGACTGGAATACTCTCTTTCACATTCTAAAGGTGGTAGGGGTAAAATACAGGGAGCGAAAGGCTATCTACAATTTGTACAGAAACCAGATGGCAGTTATAAGAGTCGAGGGGCATGAACGGGAAGCAGTGGTTGGGAAGGGAGTGAGACAGGGTTGTAGCCTCTTCCCGATGTTATTCAATCTGTATATTGAGCAAGCAGTAAAGGAAACAAAAGAAAAATTCGGAGTAGGTATTAAAATTCATGGAGAAGAAGTAAAAAACTTTGAGGTTCGCCGATGACATTATAATTCTGTCAGAGACAGCAAAGGACTTGGAAGAGCAGTTGAACGGAATGGACAGTGTCTTGAAAGGAGGATATAAGATGAACATCAACAAAAGCAAAACGAGGATAATGGGATGTAGTCAAATTAAATCGGGTGATGCTGAGGGAATTAGATTAGGAAATGAGACACTTAAAGTAGTAAAGGAGTTTTGCTATTTAGGGAGTAAAATAACTGATGATGGTCGTAGTAGAGAGGATATAAAATGTAGACTGGCAATGGCAAGGAAATCGTTTCTGAAGAAGAGAAATTTGTTAACATCGAGTATAGATTTAAGTGTCAGGAAGTCGTTTCTGAAAGTATTTGTATGGAGTGTAGCCATGTATGGAAGTGAAACATGGACGATAACTAGTATGGACAAGAAGAGAATAGAAGCTTTTGAAATGTGGTGCTACAGAAGAATGCTGAAGATAAGGTGGGTAGATCACGTAACTAATGAGGAGGTATTGAATAGGATTGGGGAGAAGAGAAGTTTGTGGCACAACTTGACTAGAAGAAGGGATCGGTTGGTAGGACATGTTTTGAGGCATCAAGGGATCACAAATTTAGCATTGGAGGGCAGTGTGGAGGGTAAAAATCGTAGAGGGAGACCAAGAGATGAATACACTAAGCAGATTCAGAAGGATGTAGGTTGCAGTAGGTACTGGGAGATGAAGAAGCTTGCACAGGATAGAGTAGCATGGAGAGCTGCATCAAACCAGTCTCAGAACTGAAGACCACAACAACAACAATAACTTTCTGGCAGTTGTCCGACCAAAACAATGTTGAATTTTTACATGTTTAGTAAAGCATCGCTGTCAAGTAACTAGTCTGGCACGAATCTTGTAAAAAATGATACAAGACTGACAAAACGCCCGTATCTTGAATGAAATTTTCACTCTGCAGAGGAGTGTGCGCTGATATGAAACTTCCTGGCAGATTAAAACTGTGTACTGGACCGAGACTCGAACTCGGGACCTTTGAATATCACGGGCAAGTGCTCTACAGACTGAGCTACCCAAGCACGACTCATGCCCCGTCATCACAGCTTTATTTCTGCCAGTACCTCCTCTCCTACCTTCCAAACTTTACAGAAGCTCTCCTGCGAACCTTGCAGAACTAGCACTCCTGAGAGAAAGGATATCGCGGAGACATGGCTTAGCCACAGCCTGGGGGATGTTTCTAGAATGAAATTCTAGAATTTCCTACAAATTACAAGCTGAGCTCTATCAATTCTATTCGCTCTGGTGCCTGTGTAATTTTCAAGACACTCTCAAACATAGCTTTGTGAGTCGTCGATTTTGTCACGTTTGCGAATCTGCGAGGGACATTGTCCGCTTGATTAACAGTGTGGATACAAGTTCTCTTACTGCGACTGATGCTTTAATACCCCAGTGCCACGGATACCCGTCAACTAAAACGAACGCCACAGTGTGGATATTTTGACATTCAATCTTCGCCATGTTTTCACTTCAACTGACTACCACTCTGGACTTTTGTCTCGTTCACTTTACAAATAGGGTAAGAGTCAAACTCAGCGAAGATATAGAGAGACTTTTGAAAACCTTTTGCACGTTGCTCTTGTTCATGTATTTACGAAGGTGACTGTGTATCATTATCACCGTTAGTCACATTTTGTTAATTCTACTGTGATTGTCAACGTAAATGGTATGTTACTACTTGGAACGGAAAAATTAACGAAAAGAAACAAATTCAAATGGTTGCCAAGAAGTATGGTCCGTGTTGGAGTTCATAGGTGTAACTTTCAGTTTCAATGAAGAAGAGTTACATGAAGGATTTAAGTCAAATGAAAACCTTAAATTTGTAATAACAAATCGAAATTTCGCCCCGTTATCCTGTAAGTTGGTAAGCGTGCTTCGAACAGCGTGCAGAATGGCCTGTAGGTGGCAACATAGTGCAGATGCACACATACCGTCGCACACCAGGGAAGAACAGCGTTCTGTTATTCGGTTTTTGCGTAGTGGAGGTGAGAAACCTACTGAAATTCATCGATGAATGAAGGTTCAGTACGGTGATGCATGTTTGTCACAGCAGCAAGTCTACGAATGGATTAGGAAGTTCGCAAATTATGTGACTTCAGTGGAAGATGCTCCTCGTCCAGGTCAGTCACAACGAGTGACACTGAATGACATTGCAGCATGTTTACAGATTAGTCATGGGTCAGCACACCACATTGTGCATTATGTGCTCCACTTTCACAAAGTGTCTGCAAGATGGGTGACACGGCAGCTGACTCCTGAAATGAGAGAACGACGTGTTGATGCTTCTGAAGAACTTCTCCGGCGCTTTGAATGAGAAGGTGAAGGCTTCCTTGCAAGAATCGTTACTGGGGACGAAACCTGGGTTCACTTCCACCAACCGGAAACGAAGAGAGCGAGCAAGGAATGGCGCCATTCCTCATCACCAAAACCAAAGAAGTTTCGAACAGAACCATCAGCAGGGAACGTTATGCTGACTCTCTTTTGGAGCATTACATGCCTAGAGGGACCACTGTCACCAGTGCATCATACACAGATCTCCTAAAAAAAACATCTGCGACCTGCAGTCAAATCAAAGCGACGAGGATTGCTGCCAGCACGTGTCCTTTTGCAACATGACAATGCTAGGCCCCACACTGCCTGTACAACAGTTGCAACAGTCACAGACCTGCATTTTGAGTCTCTTCCTCATCCACCACACTCACCAGACCTCGCACCAAGTGGTTTCCATATGTTTGGACCGCTCAGAGACGAGATGGGAGGAAAGAAGTTCCGCTCTGATGAAGAGGTACGCCACGCGGCTCATGACTTGTTGCGCGGACTCCCAAAGAATTTTGTTTTCTAAAGGGTTTTATGCACTTTGTAAGCGCTGGAGGACTTGCATTGAGCGTGGGGGAAATTATGTTGAAAAGTGATACAGCTTTGTGCCACTTCTGCACAATAAATAATATTTAAAAAAAATGTTTAAGGTTTTCATTTGACTCACCGTCGTATATTGATCTATCGGCATGCTTTTTATTTTGTTTTCGTAGTGATTATTATTACCGGTCGTTTTCTGGCGCCGAGCTTCAATAGTGATGCAGTTACATCGGGCGGCGATGTTTAAATTACTTTTACATTTGCTTACTATTAGAAGATTGAATCGTCTTCTGGTCAAAGGACACTCATTTACCTCCGTAGCGTCGAGAGATATTCTTTAATTAATCAACGTCGGATGACGTTCATTTAGTCGTCGTGGGACATTAGATCACCTGTTTTTATTACAGCTAGAACTCAGCAAATGACTGCATGCATGGAGAGCGCAAAGTCGGGCTATAAGCTCCCTTGATTTTTTCCCCCTCTTCCCGCCTCCCCCTCCTTTCATGCTACCTTCATGACGCTTCCATAAACATTAAATTAATGCAATAAACGTACGATGCAAAATTAATGACCTCAATTTGAGAGATAATATACGAAGGAAAACTGCAAAAAATGCCAGGAAAATAACTAAACTATAAAATTCCACAGAGAGTGTCTCAAATAGCGCAGAGCCCATTTTTTACTGCACTCTGATTATCCAAATTTGTAAATAAAAGTTTATATGTTTATATTCTGTTGCTGAAAAAGAAAGGTTCATTTTGTTACCTTCCTTTCCGCTTTCCCCTGCTCGTCACGGCTGGCGCCTCTCGCAGAGCTGTTTTCGGTGCCTCTCATGTCATATGGGCAAAAATCCGAGCAACAGTGAACGTAGCCTAATCGCGCGTACGAGACAGGACTGCTGAGGCGCACCCCCCCCCCCCCCCCCCCCCTTACCCGGCCACACAAGCGCACAACGCGCAACAAGCAAAATTGTCGCGGTCTAGGGGTAGCGTCTTATGATTCATAATCAAAAACGTCTTCGGTCCCGGGTTCGATCCGCGCTACTGCCTAAATTTTGATAAATAATCAGCATTGGCGGCCGAAGACTTCCGGCATAAAAAGTCAGCCTCATTCTGCCAACGGCCTTGTCAAAGAGGACGGAGGAGCGGATAGAGGTTCAGGGCACTCTCTTGTCCTAGGGGTGAGAAATTGCCTCTAAAGGTGGAAGAATCAGCAATGATCAACGACATGAGGATGCAGAAGGCAATGGAAACCACTGCATTAAAGACACGTAACGTGTATCCACAGGACATGTGGCCTGTAATTGAAGAAGTGTCATGATGATCTCTCCATTGGCAAAATATCTCCGGGAGGGGACTGCCAAGGGGGAGGTTACCATGAGAAAAAGATTGAATAATCAACGAAAGGATAACGTTCTACGAGTCGGGGCGTGGAATGTCAGAAGCTTGAACGTGGTAGGGAAACTAGAAAATCTGAAAAGGGAAATGCAAAGGTTCAATCTAGATATAGTAGGGGTCAGTGAAGTGAAGTGGAGCGAAGAGAAGGATTTCTGGTCAGATGAGTATCAGGTAATATCAACAGCAGCAGAAAATGGTATAACAGGTGTAGGATTCGTTATGAATAGGAAGGTAGGGCAGAGGGGGTGTTACTGTGAACAGTTCAGTGACCGGGTTGTTCTACTCAGAATCGACAGCAGACCAACACCGACAACGATAGTTCAGGTATACATGGCGACCTCGCAAGCTGAAGATGAACAGATAGAGAAAGTGTATAAGGATATTGAAAGGGTAATGCAGTATGTAAAGGGGGACGAAAATCTAATAGTCATGGGCGACTGGAATGCAGTTGTAGGGGAAGGAGTAGAAGAAAAGGTTACAGGAGAATATAGGCTTGGGACAAGGAATGAAAGAGGAGAAAGAATAATTGAGTTCTGGAACAAGTTTCAGCTAGTAATAGGGAATACCCTGTTCAAGAATCACAAGAGGAGGAGGTATACTTGGAAAAGGCCGGGAGATACGGGAAGATTTCAATTAGATTACATCATGGTCAGACAGAGATTCCGAAATCAGATACTGGATTTTAAGGCGAACCCAGGAGCAGATACAGACTCAGATCACAATATAGTAGTGATGAAGAGTCGGCTGAAGTTCAAGACATTAGTCAGGAAGTATCAATACGCAAAGAAGTGGGATACGGAAGTACTAAGGAATGACGAGATACGTTTGAAGTTTTCTAACGCTATAGATACAGCAATAAGGAATAGCGCAGTAGGCAGTACAGTTGAAGAGGAATGGACATCTCTAAAAAGGGCCATCACAGAAGTTGGGAAGGAAAACATGGGTACAAAGAAGGTAGCTGCGAAGAAACCATGGGTAACAGAAGAAATACTTCAGTTGATTGATGAAAGGAGGAAGTACAAACATGTACCGGGGAAATCAGGAATACAGAAATACAAGTCGCTGAGGAATGAAATAAATAGGAAGTGCAGGGAAGCTAAGACGAAATGGCTGCAGGAAAAATGTGAAGACATCGAAAAAGATATGATTGTCGGAAGGACAGACTCAGCATACAGGAAAGTCAAAACAACCTTTGGTGACATTAAAAGCAACGGTGGTAACATTAAGAGTGCAACGGGAATTCCACTGTTAAATGCAGAGGAGGGAGCAGATAGGTGGAAAGAATACATTGAAAGCCTCTATGAAGATGAAGATTTGTCTAATGTGATAGAAGAAGAAACAGGAATCGATTTAGAAGAGATAGGGGATCCAGTATTAGAATCGGAATTTAAAAGAGCTTTGGAGGACTTACGGTCAAATAAGGCAGAAGGGATAGGTAACATTCCATCAGAATTTCTAAAATTATTGGGGGAAGTGGCAAAAAACGACTATTCACGTTGGTGTGTAGAATATATGAGTCTGGCGACATACCATCTGACTTTCGGAAAAGCATCATCCACACAATTCCGAAGACGGCAAGAGCTGACAAGTGCGAGAATTATCGCACAATCAGCTTAACAGCTGTAAGTAGGCTGTTTAAGTTTTTATATTGGTAACGCCACGTAGCGCTCTGTATGTGCTGTGTGCAGTCTGTGGCTGGTTTGCATTGTTGTTGGAATATCTGCCATTGTAGTGTTGGGCAGCTGGATGCTAACAGCGCGTAGCGTTGCGCAGTTGGAGGTGAGCCGCCAACAGTGGTGGATGTGGGGAGAGAAATGGCGGAGTTTTGAAGTTTGTAAGACTGGATGTCATGAACTGCTATGTATACTATGATTTTTCAACACTATTAAGTTAAATACATTGTTTGTTCTCTATTAAAATCTTTCATTTGCTAACTATGCCTATCAGTAGTTAGTGCCTTCAGTAGTTCCAATCTATTATTTAGCTGGCAGCAGTGGCGCTCGCTGTGCTGCAGTAGCTTGAGTAACGAAGATTTTTGTGAGGTAAGTGATTTGTGAAAGGTATAGGTTAATGTTAGTCAGGGCCATTCTTTTGTAGGGATTTCTGAAAGTCAGATTGCGTTGCGCTAAAAAAATATTGTGTGTCAGTTTAAGCACAGTCATCTATAAATTTTTCTAAGGGGACGTTTCATATGTCGACCCTTAGCCGAGGATACCTCACTGGAATCTTCTGATTTTTTCTTGTAGTTTGTGTAATTAGTGTAGCTATTGTTTATTGCTAGAGAGAATCTCCTTTGTAGTTGCAGTCTTTCATTGTTGTTGTGGCATGCATGTAGATTTGCACCAAGTATTTCGCAGCTGCGCTTGCAATTAACTAGATATTATTTTCAGTGCTCTGTTAATGTGTTCTCTTATTTTTGCTCTTCAAATTGTGCTTTTCTGTGTTATCGTGTGAAATATTGTGTCAATAATGGCGTGTGAAAAACGTAACACTAGGCTCCAAAGTAAACTGAGAAATAGTAGTGACGACGAGCGTAGCTTATCAGCGCCGCCGAGTAATGAATTAACTAATGTTCAAAGTAGTAATTTGGTAACTGTGCATAGGGAAATGGAGCGGGCGTCAAATAATGGTGTAGACAGTGAAACAGGTAGTGAACAGGGAAGCATTATCGATCGATCGGTCGGCAGCAGCTCGCCTCAGGAATCGGGAATGACAGAACACAATATTGCAAATGCTGTAGATTCAGGTTTTGCGTCCTCACCGTTTTCTCAAATAAGTCAAGACACATTTTCTGCTTGTCAAAATGTGAATGTTGCCGGTGCAAATGCACTGCCGAAAAGCGTAGAGGAACAGATTCCAGTCACTAATGCATTGTTATTACAGCTAATGCAACAAATGGAACAAAATCAGAGACAAACACAGCAAAAGCTTCAAAAGTTAGACACAATGGAACAACACCAGAGACAAACACAGCAAAAGCTTCAAAAGTTAGATACAATGGAACAACACCAGAGACAAACACAGCAAAAGCTTCAAAAGTTAGACACAATGGAACAAAATCTTCAAAAGTTAGACACAATGGAACAACACCAGAGACAAACACAGCAACAGTTAGACGCAATGGAACAAAATCTTCACACCACGCTTGAACAAACACGTGAAGATTTAACTACTGAGTTACATAAAATCGAATCGAAATGTCAAAAAGTCTGTAACGACGTAAAAACACAAATTTGTGAGCATTTTCAACCCATTTTTTCGCGGCATGAAAATGCATTACAGAATCACGAAGCAGCCATAAAAGAACTGCAAATTATTGTTCATGAAAATCATGAGACCTTGCAAGCTAAAATTGACTCAGTTGCATCCACCGATTCGGTTACGCAACTTGCAAAAACTCAGGAAAGCTTAAAGGACACAGTAGAAAGACACATGGAGGACATTAGTTCATTATCAGAGAAAGTAGTTTAACTTTCGGATCAGCTAAATGATTTATCTACGAAGGTAGATGATAATCTGAATGACACAAAACCGGTAGTCTTTAATGACACAGAAGAGTGCGAAGAAATTAGGAAATTCAACCAAAATCAGAATCAAATTAATACGCAACACCAAAGAGAAATCCAGGAAGTACAAGATCAGCTGACACAAGTAATACAAAAATTACATATTTCAGAGGACACTCGCGCTCCAACACGGGAAGAGGGACTTAGAAATACGGAACAACCACAAAACAATAACACCAAATTTTGAGATGGAACTGCCGAAACGACGTAACAATGACCGACATGCGACTCGCCGACATGATGATTTTGACTATAAGCTGTTCATTACTACACGTAAATTCAAAACATTTAAGAATTCTGGCAACGACATTCATCCACAAGCATGGCTCCATCAATTCTCTCATTGTTTTCCTCCCAACTGGTCGTTAGAACACAGATTAGAATTTATGTGTGGCTACTTAGAGAATGAACCAGCTGTAAGAATGTGATCGGTCATTCACTATTGTCACAGTGAAGGAGAATTTCATCTTGCCTTCCTCTCAGCATATTGGTCTCAAGCTACACAAGACCGAGTAAAACATACCATCATAATGATGAAACATTTCGAACAATCTGAATTTTCCAGTCTTGTGAAATATTTTGAAGACATGTTGCACATCAGTACCTGTCAAACCTATACAGCCCCTCAGAACTCATCCGCATTTGCTTAATCAAATTACCTGAACATTTACAACATATTATTTTGGCAGGACGTTGCAAAGACGACATTGAAGCTTTTCAGGGACGCTTACAAGAATTAGAAATTGACACTGACAATCGCGGAACGCGAAAACAGGAACACAACAATTACGGGTCACATCCGTCGCAATTCCGCGATGAAAGAAATAATAACTGGACACGACAAGGCTATTCTCACAACACAAATCGTGACCAAAACAGACACCACCCGTATGACAACCGTTGGCAGAGTAGTAATAATTACAGGGAAAGATGACCTCTCCGCATTAATGACTATCACAGAGACAATCAGAGAAACAGACAATATGGGAACCAAAATAAATATTATCAACAGAGACAGAATAACTTTAGACGCAACGGTCCAGCGCACAGTTACGATTCAGGGAGAAATTCTCCACCACGTGACCAACAAGAAAGAAACTATGGAATCTACCGACATGATGACAGACGGTATGATCGTAACGACAGACCTGAATTGCATCAGAACTGGCGGGATTTAAACAGGGCAGGGCCCTCTCGACAGGGTGAATTTGTAGAAGTTAGGTCTCCAAACCCCAATAACGACGCGCGCCAACAAAGAGACAATAGGCAATGACTCATACCGCTGGCAGCCACAAAACGTACGTATGAAACTAACGACGCAGCTGCCGTAGCTAGTAATTACGTAAAAATGGAAGACATTAGGCACATCTTACTCCAGGAACATGACGTAAAACATAACAACATTGCATATCCTGTGATTCACATTACAGTAAATGACGTAAACTTTACGGCAGTACTTGACTCTGGCAGTCCCATTTCAGTAATTAGTGAAACAGCCTTTAGCAAATGCAACAAACCGAACGATTGTCGCACACTTCCGTTACGTAAGATTAAATTACAAGGTGAAATCTTTGGAAAAAGTGTAGATGTACGCCAACAAACCAACTTAGAATTCTTTTGTCAAAGCCACAGCTTCTCTATGAACTTTCTTATTGTTCCATTATTGTCGACGGAAATTATATTGGGAGTAGACTTTTTGAATGAATACAAAGTAATCTTAAACTTTCACGATGCTGAAATAAGTTTAGAGAAAGAAGGTAGGTCAATAGCTTTGAAATTTGAAGATTGGCTCTCAAACCATGACGAAGAAATTAATCGGCTTTACCTCCTGTTAGACAACAGTTCGGAATTTTCGACGGAACTTGACACTAACAATCACTCTGCAAGTACTGACAGGGATGATATCGACGACGCATTTGATACTAATGCCTGCAGTAAGCTCATACAACAATCCATTACATGTTGTTGAGAAGAAAAATGGATCGATCAGGCTTGTCTTAGATTCTAGACAAATCAATACTATCATCATTCTTGAAACAGACAGGCCGCAAACGTTAGAAGAACTTCTTCAAAATATTAATGGTGTAAAAGTGTTGTCTTCTATTGATCTCAGATCCAGCTTTTATCAGATCGAACTTCATCCAGAATGTAGAAAATACACAGCTTTCCTTTGTTTCGGCGTTTGTTATCAGTTTCGGAAACTTCCTTTTGGTTAGAACATTCATTCGGCAGCATTCATTCGCGGGCTAAATTCCATATTACCTGAGTTCTTAAAACGTCACATCACCTTATATGTGGACGATATTCTGATAGCAGAAGCCTCATGGGAACAACACAATCGCATCCTCAACAGCGTGTTACATATTTTTGCAGAATCTGGAATTACAGTTAACTTGGGAAAAGTCTGAATTCGGTAGGTCAAAGGTGAGGTTTTTGGGACATATTATTTCTTCTGAAGGCATTCAGCCGGATCCTGAAAAGTTAGAAGCAATCAGAGATATTCCAGTTCCATCCACAAAAAGACAAGTACGCAGTTTTCTAGGTCTCGTCAATTTTTACCGTCGTTTTCTGAATATGCAAATTCTAGTTACCCCAAAACTTTGTTCTCTCACTGGAAAGAATACTATTTGGAACTGGGACGAACAAGCACAGTTGGAATTCAATTCTTTGAAAGAATCGCTACTTAACGCGCCAATACTAGCTCATCCAGATCTCTCACAAGACTTTTGCCTTAGCACGGATTCTTCTAAAGTCGGTCTTGGTGCCCATTTATTTCAAGAAGCCACAGAAAATGACACTACTTTTCAGAAAACCATTGCTTTCGCTAGCCGAGTGCTAACAAAATCTGAAAACAAATTATTCCGTTACTGAATTAGAAGCTTTAGCTATCGTTTGGGCATTTAACAAATTCCGTTTCTTTCTTTCTGGTAAGCACGTAAAAGTATACAGTGATCATCGTGCATTACAATTTCTTATGTCTTCAAAATTAAATCATGACAGGTTAAAACGTTGGGCATTGTTTCTGCAAGAATTCCGCTTCACAATAGTCTACATTCCCGGCATGGAGAACATTGTTGCGGACACACTGTCACGCGCACCGGCTGGGCTTGAGAAAAGTAACACAGAAGGCAACCTCGAGAAAAATTTCAGTATTCTTTACATTCAGAAAGTCGCCTTTGAAAACTTCATCACCACATCTTTAAAGGACATTGCTCATGAACAAGATAAAGATCCGATTTGGAAAGACATCAAAAGTAAATGGTATGAAAAGACACACACTCAGATTCGGCATTATTACCTGGTCAGAAACAACATACTCTTCAAACGCTGCACTGTTGATGACAAGCTATAGGTACTTTGCATTCCAGACGATTTTGTTAATAAGCTCATTTGGTACATTCATTTCAGCTACGCACATTTTGGTCCACAAAAATAATATCATATTCTTCAAACGACTTGTTATTTTAACAATATGGAAAAGAGAATTCTAAGAGTCTTGTCTATCTGTAAACTTTGTCAAAAGGCGAAACCATCTACTATCCCACATCGTGCTCCGTTGTTTCCTATCATTCCTTCTAAATTAAAAAAATTTGCTGCAGTTGATCTCTTGGGACCCCTTGTCAGAACATCGAATGGATTTTCGTACGGTCTAGTTGCTGTTGAACTTATTTCAAAATTTGTTTCTTTCACTCCGTTACGTAAAGCCACTGGACGGTCTGTATCCAACGCCTTTATTAAAAATTTCTTACGTGAAGTTGGCCACGTTGCTAAAGTCATTTCAGATAACGGACCGCAATTCAGATCTGCTGTTTGGCCACGCATGCTTTGGAATCATAAAATCAAACCTGTATTTATTTCATTGTACTCACCACATTGTAACCCGTCTGAAAGGATTATGAAAGAAATCAACAAGCTTTGCAGACTTTATTGTCACAGAAAGCATCAGCATTGGGACAGATATTTACACTTATTTCAAAATGTGCTGAATGAAATGCCTCATGATTCTACTGCTTTACCACCTACTCTTGTACTGAAGAATGAAGAACCACCGAACAGAATCAGAGAGCTTGTACCTTTCCCGAATACACGTAAACTTCGACACGAGGACATAATTGATTTGGCTATTAAAAATATAAAATCTGCAGCAGACAAAAGCAGAAAACTACACAGTAAAGCAAATGCAAAGAAATTATATATTGGTCAGAAAGTTGTCATTAAAGCTCATTCATTATCACATAAGAAGAAACACTTGAGTCACAAATTCTTTCTAGTTTACAATGGACCTTACAGAATCCGACGTATACCATATGATAATTGCGTTGAAGTTGAAAATCTGCGTACTAGGAACAGCAAAGGATTGCACCACATTTCACATGTAAAACCGTTTATTAAAAGATAATCTGCTTTTTAACTTTATCTTTGCCATATAACTTTTCACGTTACATTACTAGTATGCTTGTCAGACTTAGAATCTGTTAACATGCAACAATGTTTGAAGTTAAATATCCAGTCAAGAACCAAGAGAACTTATTTAATCAGAAATTATGAATGCATTGTTATTGCGAACAGGCGACACAGTGTTATTGTGTGTGTACATTATTGCTTGTTAGTTGCACGATTACGTAACGACTATAAGGCTTACATACTTAGAACATTTACCAGTACTGCTAATGAGATTTTAATGCAACATTTTGGTTTACTTGAAAATACATTCTGGATTTAAAGTACTTTCTGTGAGATACCAGACGACACAGTGGTTAGTTTATGTGACAGCTACACGATTTTATCACGACGCTACTAATGAGTGACAATTTACAATGTTGTTTTTGCGGTGTATCTGTTTTATATCTGCACAGTTTCTCTGTATTATTCTGGAAAGTAAAACACGTTTTAATAGTAACTTTTGTAGTATAGCTACAATGAGACAGCCTTTTTTGTAGCACAACAATACATTACATTATAGTACTTTCTTGATCATGGTAAGGTACGTAATAACTACGGTATCTATACGCAAAGCATTTCACTTTTGTTTATCATGAGGTAAGTACATTGACTTATGCAGAACTTAGCTTTCGGAAGACGATAACTACGACACTTCCACAGAGATTATCTTACAACAAGACGCACAGTTTAGCGCTACAGGACACGGATTTGAGTGATTAATTTTGTACTTAAATCATTTAATTTTAAAGATATTTGAAGTACAATGATTCAAAGGTTTTCCGTGATACATTTCATTCCATTGCTGTAATCTGTAACACCTGAGGGTATAATTACATTAATCCTCAGGGGGGTACATGCCTACTTTGTGTACCATGTGTTTGGCAAGCACAAGGAGCCCTAGCTAATATGGTATTTGCTTATACAACTTTACACATCAGTACCATATTTCTCTAACACACAAATTACACAGCTATCTGATCATTTAACTGAGAGAGACAAATATTTATTTTACTAAATCAGTGACAGATGTTTACGTAATTACACAATTGGATAACTTCACACTTATGAAATTGTATTTTGTCTGTACTTTGTGAAATGTTCATATTTTTTTGGAACCATTGTGATATTACAAGAGCTTTGAATGTCATATTTGGTATGGGATCATGATTTTAAAGTATGTTTGAGGTAGATGACACTATTGAAATGAGCAGAGAATTTTTTTTAGGTTTTGAAATTATTGGACGAAGCTACGACGATTTTGAGAGTTGACTTAAGTGTTATGATGTTATTATTACGATGACTATGTGTATTATGCTGTTGCGGTATGTTTATGATCAATAAGCTGATGCTATATGAGTTATTCGAGTATGCTACGTATCTGTTATGATGAAATATTGAAGAAGTGTCGACGAATAAGGTAAGGAATAATGAGTAGTGGTTAGGGACTCGGGTTTGTGAGAAAGGTTGTTGGAAACCAAGAATCATACTTTAAGAGTTATGAAATGTATGTAAATGCGTGAATGTATTATAATGCCGACGAAAATTTTTTTGGACTCTGTTATATCAATAGGATTTTGTTTCTACAGATTTGTAACGCAAATTCTTGACCTGTGAAATATTTTTATATGAGACTGTCACTGTAGCGGAAACTGCTGTCGTAAATATTTCCGTAAGAAAGTTAAGTGACCACCTGCACGTAATGCGTCGTGGGCACCCAGCTGTGTCAGACGCCTGGAGAAAAAGCCATTAGTGTGTGCCTTTTCAGACGCACAGGTAGAAGAAAAAAGGGGAGGCCATTATGCTCGCTATTGACATTCCTTTGTAGAAAGGATCGCAAATACGACACGCTCAAACTTGAAAACATATGATTTTACTGTGGAGTTCTTAATTTATATTTACTAAAATGCCTAATGAAACGATGAGAAACATTTCACGGCTATTATCTTGCTAGTTGAGAGAAATGCCATATGGCTTGCTTTATGTATTTATTTACTTATTTTGTTTAATATCTAGTTTCTAGCTGCATTGCAGCATTGGTTAAAATAAAATTTTATAGATGTACTAATACAGATATTTTATGCCTACAGATCCATTAAATAGTAACTTTATGATGTACTTAAAAAAAACGAAGGAGCACAAAAAAAACATTTCCCTTCACAGGAATTGCATACAGAATTTTCTTTTCAAGTACTTGGTAATTTCTTTTGTAGAATAAGTTGTGGTGCAGCACTTTAATTATATAGACATTACGATGTGAATATACATTTCCCTTGTCTGCATTGTTGTCTTTAGTGTAATATTTTTTCTGCTTGAGCTATGTCATGTTCAGATATAAGTTATTGCATTTGCTGCTGCTGTTTGCCAGGCATAGTGCTACTAAATTTCACTTTGTATTACGCTGATAAGCTAGTTTTACTACTGATTTATTTTTCTTGTTGCTGCACATTGGCTCATGTTAGTTGTAACATTGCATTGCTTGGTAATTTAGATTTACTGTAGCTTGCTTTGCAATTTTCCATTTTTTTTGGTCATTGCTGTTTGTGTTAATTGTTCTGTGCTGCTGCATTGCTTCGTCCCTTAGTTTAGCATCTGAGCTCAGTAGATTTAAGTCAGCTTAAGAGGGGGTTGACTATATAAGAGGATGAGTTGCGATGAATTGGAAGAAATGCATTGAGAAGTCATATGAAAAAAGTACAGAAAGCAGGTATAGATAGGACTTTTTGGAAATAATGAAGAACGAAGGGAGATCTACGAGAAGTAAAGAAAGTTTTGTTTGCAAAATACTGCAGTAAAAGAAACCCTGTCCTTTCCTTGTGTTATCCCACTATGTGTTTGTGTTCCCTTGTGTATTTGTGTTTTTCCTGTCTCTATGTGTTTAGCTGATGTTGTTATGTTGTAGAATTTTTCTAATACTATGTTATTTACTTTGTAAAGATGTTTAAACATTATTTGTTCTGTTTTGTTTTAATGCTCATGTGTGAAGTTGATGTTTCGAAAGTTATTCTGATCTTTTATGTATGTACTCATGTCATAATTCCTGTAACACTGACGTATATGTTATTTTGATTCTTTTGTAAAGCCTGTACTACAAATGTTATCTGTATTGTTATGTTTTTAATTATGTATTTTGTACCTTTGTAATTGTATTCTTATGTTATAAAATTGTAATTGACGCCAGTTCATCGTATTATTAACTTGTAAGTTTCATTTAACTGCACACGTTTCTGTTGGTCATAGTATATGGACAATATGTGAGAAGTAGGGACTGATAGTGCTTGCACGTGTGTTAATAATTCAGCAAGGGACTGGATAACAGCATTGTTGGTTCTACGGACAATTCCAAAAACTGTGTGAGTGCACGAGTGGTGGTTATGGACTTGCTATATTCTCCGCAAGACTCTTCGGTAATGATTGTGCACCTGCACAGTCGCAGCAGATGGCTGCTGGCCATCTCTACAAGGACTACAGTGGGTCTACTCTGTGATGACTTACCTACCAATATTCTTCAAAAGTTCGACTGACTCTGTGGTGGGTTTGCTCTGTTGTGGCCCATTACCTGTTTGCATGTCAAGAGTCAGCAGTGTCTTTTCGTTGGAAGGACAACACTACTTCTTCAAGACTGCATGGAAATCCACTACTTCCATGTGCATTTTCTTTTACTGCTCAGACATTGAGAAAAACACTGCTATTTTACTGTGATGAACGATCAGGACTGTCTTTATAGACTGTGAGAAAATTTTAGCTTTTGACTAACATTGTATCAATAAGTGTGTGCATTTGATATCTTTGTTAATGTAATTATGAAAAATTTCTTCAAATCTGTATTGGCCACTGCCCAAAACAATTTGTAAAATTTTTTTGTGGGGAGCATGGGGGCTATGTAAGTAGGCTGTTTAAGTTTTTATATTGGTAACGCCACGTAGCGCTCTGTATGTGCTGTGTGCAGTCTGTGGCTGGATTGCATTGTTGTTGGAATATCTGCCATTGTAGTGTTGGGCAGCTGGATGTTAACAGCGCGTAGCGTTGCGCAGTTGGAGGTGAGCCGCCAGCAGTGGTGGATGTGGGGAGAGAAATGGCGGAGTTTTGAAATTTGTCAGACTGTATGTCATGAACTGCTATGTATACTATGATTTTTCAACACTATTAAGGTAAATACATTGTGTGTTCTCTATTAAAATCTTTCATTTGCTAACTATGCCTATCAGTAGTTAGTGCCTTCAGTAGTTTCAATCTATTATTTAGCTGGCAGCAGTGGCGCTCGCTGTGTGGCAGTAGCTTGAGTAACGAAGATTTTTGTGAGGTAAGTGATTTGTGAAAGGTATAGGTTAATGTTAGTCAGGGCCATTCTTTTGTAGGGATTTCTGAAAGTCAGATTGCGTTGCGCTAAAAAAATATTGTGTGTCAGTTTAAGCACAGTCATCTATAATTTTTCTAAGGGGACGTTTCACTGACAAGTGCGAGAATTATCGCACAATCAGCTTAACAGCTCATGCATCGAAGCTGCTTACAAGAATAATATGCAGAAGAATGGAAAAGAAATTTGAGAATGCGCTAGGTGAAGATCAGTTTGGTTTTACGAAAAGTAAAGGGACGAGAGAGGCAAATCTGACGTTATGGCTAAGAATGGAAGCAAGGCTAAAGAAAAATCAAGACACTTTCATAGGATTTGTCGACCTGGAAAAAGCGTTCGACAATATAAAATGGTGCAAGCTGTTCGAGATTCTGAAAAAAGTAGGGGTAAGCTATAGGGAGAGACGGGTCATATATAATATGTACAACAACCAAGAGGGAATAATAAGAGTGGACGATCAAGAACGAAGTGCTCGTATTAGGAAGGGTGTAAGACAAGGCTGCAGCCTTTCGCCCCTACTCTTCAATCTGTACATCGGGGAAGCAATGATGGAAATAAAAGAAAGGTTCAGGAGTGGAATTAAAATACAAGGTGAAAGGATATCAATGATACGATTCACTGATGACATTGCTATCCTGAGTGAAAGTGAAGAAGAATTAAATGATCTGCTGAACGGAATGAACAGTCTAATGAGTACACAGTATGGTTTGAGAGTAAATCGGAGAAAGACGAAGGTAATGAGAAGTAGTAGAAATGAGAACAGCGAGAAACTTAACATCAGGATTGATGGTCACGAAGTCAATGAAGTTAAGGAATTCTGCTACCTAGGCAGTAAAATAACCAATGACGGACGGAGCAAGGAGGACATCCAAAGCAGACTCGCTATGTCAAAAAAGGCATTTCTGGCCAAGAGATGTCTACTAATATCAAATACCGGCCTTAATTTGAGGAAGAAATTTCTGAGGATGTACGTCTGGAGTACAGCATTGTATGGTAGTGAAACATGGACTGTGGGAAAACCGGAACAGAAGAGAATCGAAGCATTTGAGATGTGGTGCTATAGACGAATGTTGAAAATTAGGTGGACTGATAAGGTAAGGAATGAGGAGGTTCTACGCAGAATCGGAGAGGAAAGGAATATGTGGAAAACACTGATAAGGAGAAGGGATAGGATGATAGGACATCTGCTAAGACATGAGGGAATGACTTCCATGGTACTAGAGGGAGCTGTAGAGGGCAAAAACTGTAGAGGAAGACAGAGATTGGAATACATGAAGCAAATAATTGAGGACGTAGGTTGCAAGTGCTACTCTGAGATGAAGATGTTAGCACAGGAAAGGAATTCGTGGCGGGCCGCATCAAACCAGTCAGTAGACTGATGAAAAAAAAAAAAAAAAAAAAAAAAAAAAAAAAAAAAAAAAAAAAAAAAAAACGCCGTGCCGGCCCTGCGTCTGACAGATGACGATGACCAATCACAGAACGACAAATGACGCGAGCGAACACAAGACGAACGACGACGAAAAATACACCAGATATTTTCATTCCTCTGACCATGAATCAACCGAACCAGAAGAAATGGAACAAGACGGTGGGAAAGGGGAATTTCAAACCAATCAACCGAACCAGAAGAAATGGAACAAGACGATGGGTAAGGGGAATTTCAAACCCCCCCCCTCCACGGAAGACAATCAACAGAAAAATTCCGGTGACGACAGCGCACCACACAAACAGTTTAATGCACGTACGGATAACCGTTTTGAACCATTAACAGGACGTGCACAACCGGCAGACACCACCGGAACTGCTGATAACAACCAAAAACATCGTCAAACCCTCCTCAAACTACACTGAGAAACCAAGAATACCGCCAATTACAATCCAGTATGAAGGCCACTATTTAACACTCAACACTGCATTAAAAAAGTACAGAAAGACCAATTAAAGCCGTCTACAAGGGTAAAACTATCAAATACCACTTTGAAACTATCAAGAACCAAAGAGCTGCTCTGGATCTCTTCCGCCATCCATAATTACACACACCAACCACAGAGCGAAAGACACCTCAAAGTAGTCATAGAAGGTCTCCTCGAAACGGTTACATAACAGGAAGATCTCAGATTACTAAACTTTCACCCGCATGACGCACGCCAAGAGAAGAAGAGGGATAATGAAACTAAAGATTTACGCCCCATGGACGTCTTCCGCGTCACCCTCAACAAGAAACCCGAGAACGATGCAATCTACCACGTAAGATGCATATCAGACACAAAGGTATCAATATAATCATGCCAGAGCAAAGATGGCCCACCTCAAAGTAAAAAATGCCAGGGATTCTTTCATACTGCAAATTATTGCTCAACGCCGACGAGGTGTGTACGATCTGGAGAAGACCGCAGGGCGAGAGATTGTATGCAACCAAAAAACGCCACCCCACACTGTGTCAACTACAATAAAGACAGTTACCCTGCTTCATTCAGAGGATGTGAAGAGTTCCAAAGTCCATCAGGGCATGTCCATCAGGGCATATCACACCAAAAGACCTGAAACCACCGCACCAGCAACCACAACTACCCAGCCATGCATTAAGACAACACTAATGCCCACACCTGCAGAAGCCTACCTTAGGGGAAGGAGAACTTCTACAAAAATTCGACCAAACGAGCCCACTACCTCCAACAACCAACCACAACAAGCAAGACATTCCGACACTAACCAATTAACCGCTGGAATCTCTACCTTTTTCGAGATGATCAACCAGGTTAAAAGTGTATGGGAGGAGACGCCCTTGCGCCCTTACAGATATTTTCAAATTGCGAAATATGATTTGCCACAGGACAAGCCGTACCAACACACAGGGAGGAGGGACAGCCATATTTCTCCGATCGCACATCAGACATAACACTGAACTTGCACCGCCTATTACGTCCTTGGAATCTACAATAGTCACTATCGAAACATTGCAAGGCAAGATCACCCTGGTGGCTGTCCCAGGGCAATTTTCCACGAAAATTACCTTCTCCAGATCTTCGACAATCACGAGGTTGTATTACTCAGTGGGGATCTAAATGCCAAAAATACTGCTTGGAATTTATGTAGAAACAATACACGTGGGAATCAGCTGTAAGGTGGCAGAATAAATGGTCAGATTCGCACCTTACATGAGACCTTTACTATTCACAATGAGAAGGTGAAGAAGACACCTAACGTAAATCGACAGTTATGAGAACATTTTCCCATCAATATGTAATGCAAAAAGGTATGACAGTCAATCGACGATAATTAACACACCACTCCTATACAATGCATGTCTTTGAGTGGAAGGTAGAACAGGGAACACGAGTTGAGTCGCTTTTGGTTTTGAAAAGCCAGCTCCACAAAGGCGTAGCGAAGCCGCGCTGTGGGAGTTACGCCAGCAACCACTTAAAGGGGTGGCAGAAAGGAGGACAGCGACCCTGGGCTAGGTGATTCAAGCTGGAGGGCCGCCTGTAGCGAGGGCATCGGTACAAGAGCAGAGAAGAAGCTTTAGAAAATTGCGTTTCGAAATTCCAACGGGATACGAACAAAAGCAAGTGACGCATTTTCGTCCAGCGAGTGCGACACATGGAAAGGTCAATGTACTTTAGGCGTCTAGAACAGGCACAAAACGTCCGATTGGCAGAAACTCACTAGGAAGGAGAAAACTACTGTAGTTTCGATGCAGTTTGATAGAAGGGACTTAGTGATTGGTAGAGGGTGTTCCTACAAAATGAGAGGAACTCTCCTATTGGTCGAAAAAAACCGTGACGTGAAAAAGGAACCCGTGGAGGGAGGCAGTTTGGCCATGAGTAGGACAAGAGAGAAACTTTTGGGGACTCTTCTCTGAACTGGTGTCAAGTGCAGAACAGAGCACTTAACGCTCCGTACGACACAGAGAAGAAATTGGTGTGGACACTGCATTCACAGTGGCTGCACTCCAGCTAAAATTAGCTGTTGCAATGTTTAGCTCCAACTGTTGAGAAACGAACCAGCCAAATTAGTTAATTGTTCTTGCGAGAACTGAGAGGGCACTAGAGTATGCACGCTGCTCCAACCATGTGCGTGTATATCGCCACGTAATAAGACTAGGGCTGAGTACATGTTTCCTCGTATAACGAGAAACATAGGGAAAGTTTTTGCTGGAAAGTTCAGCAAAGGGCAGATTAGTTTTGTAGGAATTTCAGTGGGAGAGAGAGCAGCCTTGCAGACAGCAGCACGTCGCAGCTTAAGGTAAATACCGCATGCACTGTAAACTCGAGCAGCCTTGGGCAATCTTGCGCTCAAATTTGTCACTTTAGTAACCATCCCACGTAGACTTGATTGTCGTCCTAAATAGTACCGAACTTTGAGCCGGAATCAGACGATTTTCGCAGTACTGGTCAACATCATAACATATGTGAAGGAGCAATTTGGTAAAGAAACTTCCAATTAAACTTCCATAATATTGTGCTTAAGATTAATGTTCTTTCAGAGAGTTAATATTTAACATTGTTGTGTATAAACTTATTTCACTTTCTGATGTTGGCAAGATGCGTTATCCATTGAGCTGTTTTTATGTTGGCGAGTTGAAAACTGTGTGGAAAGCTGTAATTTGGTGAGAAATATTGCGACATTAAACTTGTCATTTCACCTCACACAGTTGGTCTCACTTCAAGAATAATAATAAAAAAAAAAAAACCGCAACCATACACAGCTACACGATTTAGAGGGACGTCTGCATGCATTAATAACGGCCTCAGAAGAGATGATCTACATCCCCCTTAACCACCGACACCAGCCTGATGTCCTTGATGTATTCATCACCAAAAACTTGGATCCTGACCTTCGCCTGAGGACAATGGAGGAGCTCACTTCCGATCACCTCCCTGTAGTTGGACACATAGGCAACGCAATAGAACCACCTCAATCGCGCCACAACACGACCACAGACTGGGAACAATTTGAAAGATGGCTCAGAAACAGCATCCGCCCAACAATAGATCTCAGCTCATAGCAACGAATTGAAGAAGCAACAGGTACATTGACTGACAAAATTAAAACAGCATACACGCGCATCCACAAAGGCGATCTTCCAGCATTCCAATCTCCATACCCTTCCACCGCTTATCCAAGATCAAATACCTGAAAAACAAAGCAAGACCCAGATGGCTTCGCACCCGGAACCCCCAAGAACAACTTTTCCAAAAAGAAGAAATAAAACAGCAGGCAGTAACAAACATTCTGCAACATACAACACGGATACTAACGGAGGCAGACAGAGAAAAACTGACGGAGACCGTCGACGAAGATGACGTCAGAGCTGCGCCAAAGGAAGAGCGCCGATGGGCATCCGGACCGAGTTTTACAGTGCGTACTGGGACATAATCGGAGGGAAAGTGACGGAGATGGTAAATGAGATTTTCAACTGGGCGGAGATACCAGCCACGCTCATGGATGGGACGATCATACTGATACCAAAACAGAAAAAAGCCCGACGAAGTGAAGACTACCGTCCCGTCACGCTCCTGAATGCCGATTATAAGTTAATAGCCAAATGCCTTGCAAACAACATGAAAACTGCCATGACCAAAGCGATAAGCCCGTGGCAGACATGTGCGGTGCCGGGTAGAAGCATATTTAACGCTACCTCCACGTACAGAGACGTGATAGCACACGCAGCGACCAACAGAAGTACAACAGCCATAATATCCGTAGATTTCAACAAGGCTTTCGATAGGATCGATCACAGCTACTTGATGAAGACGCTAACCAGGCTAGGATTCGGACCAAAATTTAGCAGCATTGTCGACAAATTACTGAAGAATGCCAAATCCAGAATAGTAATAAACGGCTGGACAACCAAATACATAGCGCTAAACAGGTCAGTGAGGCAAGGCTGCCCCCTGTCAATGGCCCTTTTTGCATTAGCACTAGACCCGCTGTTGAATAAGATCGCCAATAGCATAGCGGGCTACACGGTGGAAGATAAAACAGTGGCTTGCGTAGCCTATGCAGACGACATGGGAATCTTCATCAAACAACATGAAGAAATAACAGCGTTGGAACAAATACTGCAGACTTTCGAAGAAGCGACAGGAGCAAAAATAAACAAGAAGAAAACAGTGCTACTGCCAGTTGGGAATAAGCAAATAAATGCAGGAAATCAGTGGTATGAAGTAGTCGAAAACCATAAAGTACTTAACATCTTCATGCAGCCTTGCCCACAGAAAATGGCTACATACAACTGGAGAAACGCACTACATATAATACGAGGCCTCACGAGAATCCATTCAAACAGAAAACTAACGCTCCATCAAAGAGTAGACCTTATAAATACAATGATCCTATCGAAAGCCTATTACCTGCCACAGATCCTGACCATACCCAAACAAATAGCTGGGGAAATAACGGGAGCCGCATACTACTTCCTGTGGCGAAGATAAATCTTCAAAGTGGCGCAGAAAACATGCTCGCTACCGATGGAAGAAGGAAGACTCGGTCTTGTGGAAGTAAAAACGAAACGTGCGGCGCTTCTGCTAAAAAGGACGCTAGAAATCAAGGAGAAGAACCCAGACAGCATCACAGCAGCGCTGAGGAGAAGCATGCAACCCACATCGGAAGAACCGCCAATAAACACGAGCCACACCCCGTATAAGATTTGCCACATAAAACAATACTACATAGACAAGAGCTACGCAATGACAACCGTGGCAAATCCCAGTCACAGGACAGCGAAGAAAATATACAAGGCGCTGAGGGGAAGGCCTGCCAGAAACAAAATGGAAAACAAGTTTCCAAATCACAACTGGCCACAAATATGGAAGAACATCACGGAAAGCACGATACCAAAGCATGTGAAAGCGAGGTGGTACCGAATAGTAAATAGGACGGTACCAACAAACCAAAAATTAGCCCAGATAAAACTGACAGAATCAGACAAATGTGAAGCATGCAACTGTGTTTACACATCAGATCACCGCTTCACATGCAAAAACGAGGTCAGCATATGGGAAACGTGCCAGAAAATACAACGGGCCAGCAGGCTATAACAACCACAGCCATCACTGCGCCCGACATCAAACCATTTCCCAGGCCGAAAAGACTAGCAACCCTGTGGATCCTCGGCATGACAGGCCACGCCATCGTGACCAAGCGGCAGAGAGACCACGTCGACTTCCGGATGGACCTCTGGGAGGAACATAAGGAAGCCTAGCAGAACAGGCGGAACTACGAGAACTTCCAGAACTTCCTCCAGATACCCCTGCAGGCAGCCATCGACGACGTCTTTCTCGGCATCACGTGACCACCAAGGAGCCTTGCCACAGCATTGCAGCAACCTCCAAAGTGCAGTGCAGTGATCAAAGTTATAATAGTATAAAGCCAAAAAGAAAGTGAAAATAAAAGTGCGCCAAAAGTGTTTCAAGCGATGCAGCAAGAAGACAAGGGAAGTGTTTTGTCTGTGTATACACCCTAGGGTTTAGTGTTCAGTGTTACAGCCCCCCACACACCACGGAAATAACAGGAACAGATTAAAGTGCTCTTTTTTTCCTAAGTGCCACAAAGTTATAATATGTTCTAATAAACCCTTTCACTCATCTCTACTTTCACCTATCGTCCTTCAACTGTCAGATCTTCTCCCATGTAACTAATACGTGATTTATGCTTAAAGGCCGAACTTAAGCTTTACCTCCTTTTGTTTCTACCATGTTTTCATACCTTAAATGCAAATATGTAAATATAATAGATACAATGTAATGTGATCAATATGTAAGCAACTAGGCTCATTTTTAGTATATAACATTGGAAGTTAACTAAAACTATGACATCAGAGAAATACCAGTCGTGTCATTATTTGCCACAACAAACTTGTACAAAACTAAATAGCAATGAAAACGGAACACAAGGACTACGCTCAGTAGCGAATAAAGGAAAAATATATCGATATGCTTAAAAACTAAAAGAATGAAAGGAAACTTAGCAAATGGACTTAAAAATAAATAAGAGAAACAAATACCATAAGCAGAGTAACAAAAAGTAACAAAAAAAAAGACATCAGTCTGTTGACTTCTTCTCTCTTAAAGAGATCCATCGCCGTGTGCTGGAATGGAGAGCACAAGTCTGGGAAGATAGAATGAGCACACTGTAACTTAAGAATAGGGACGATTGGAAATTAATCGAAAATATCAGAGGGACCAGACCACATAAACCGGCCTCGCTGCAAGACAGCCGCCTAGTCTTTGATGCGCTGCGCCAGGCGGAACTGTTCGCCACAACGTACGAACAACAAATCAGAATCGAGGCAGAAGAACCACCCAAACAAGACGATACCCAATTCCAACGTCATGTTATGGCCGTAGCCCGAAATATAAGAGAAACATCGCCTAGCGACCAACCAGAAGTAACCACACCAGCAGTAATAAAAATAATTATAAGCAGACTTGGTACCAACTCAGCACCCGGACCGGACCTAATAACTAACACCCAACTACAACACCTGCCGAGAAAACCCATAGAACTTCCTACCAGAATCCTTAACGCCTGCCTCTCACAACACTACTTTCCAAAATTGTTCCAATGCCAAAAACAGGAAAAGACCCAAAGAAACCAGAAAACCATCGACCTCACAAAGGTGTCGATAAGAAGTGAGCACTCGCTTCTGTATGAATGTCTGTTTGCCTTCAGCTGTGCCTGTATAAGCTTTCCTTTTTTCTAAATATTAATAGCTTTTCGTTCTCGTAAATTTTCCTTGCTCGTCCGTGGGGAACCAACCACGTGGTTGAACATTAGAGTTTGTTGGGCTACCGTCATCACTAACTGTCCGATCTCATGTTTGTTTTAAAGAATGTTAACTGTTCATGATTGTGTGATGTGATATTGTTGCAACTTGGCCACGACACCTAGAATTTGCGTCTCCACAAACCGCGTGGGCACGCGGGTGCACTGCGAAACG
Source organism: Schistocerca serialis cubense (assembly GCF_023864345.2). Lineage (NCBI taxonomy): Eukaryota > Metazoa > Arthropoda > Insecta > Orthoptera > Acrididae > Schistocerca > Schistocerca serialis. The sequence continues at coordinate 450,029,518 of NC_064646.1, read as the reverse complement.
TGTACCGTTTCACGAGTTATTGCGATCAGTCATCAGGCAACAGCAGTTGTATGAATGATTCACACCAATGATTTTAGGTGTAGATTTTAACGGTGAATGTATCGATGCTTTTCTTTAATGTTTTAGGAATTAATGTTATCAGGAATTGTGTACATGCCTCACATCCACATCTTAGCAATAAATGATTTTATCCACAATTTTCTCTTGTATTCCGAGGTTACGTTTTTGCACCTAAGCCACTCACCTCGTAGCTTTCCCGTTAGCACATCCAACGCGTTTCCTTACGCACAGGTCCAGTGTTTAGTTTCCCCTTTTATTTTAAAACAAATGCTTTACATTAAGTCTTATTTTCAGGTGTCTTGCCGGGAGATGATCTTATGCAAAGTGTTCATGCACTTTCTATTTTATTTTAGATGTTTGATTCTCGTGAACAGTGCACGGGCAATACTATTAGTTACATCGCATTCCCTATGAGCGACATCACAATGTATGCACTGTCATGAGTTTTTGGTCTGCAATCAAATTAATTTATTTTCCGACTCGGCCAAACCTTTGATTAGTTGTATAGTTAGACTCGGTGGCGACCCTAATCTTAACGTAATAACCCGTAGATGGTTCAAATGGCTCTGAGAAATATGGGACTCAACATCTTAGGTCATAAGTCCCCTAGAACTACTTAAACCTAACTAACCTAAGGACATCACACACACCCATGCCCGAGGCGGGATTCGAACCTGCGACCGTAGCAGTCCCGCGGTTCCGGACTGCAGCGCCAGAACCGCACGGCCACCGCGACCGGCAATAACCCGTAGAAACAGGTTAGTTACAATCTACGTGCAAGCAAGGAAATGCACTACCAAACAAAACTTCACATATACTAGGCCATCATACAACCCATGATGTTTGAGGCATCTGTTCTGGAGCACAAGTAGCGGTCTTTTGTTGGACTTGCTTGTATCTCCCCATGATGAGCAGCCAAACTTGTATTAAATGCACCATGTGGACAAACACGGACCAAATTCATACAGAACTTGCCATGCCCATAGTCGAAACTCAAATCATTCAGGCAACAAGAAATATTTTGAAAAGATAGATAGACTCGACCTACTCGCAACTAACTCTAGGATTTAGCAACAGTACAACCAGCACGCTGGTGCAAAGTACGAGGACCAATGGCTATTGTAGGTCATGAATAAGTTGGGATTACTTCAAAAATCAAGAATAAGGATACGAGCAAGTTAGGACTTTTAACAGATTTCTCTTATTCTTGATATTTTAAGTGTACCAGGAATGAGTGCCTCAAGTGCCAATATTAGTGCCTGAAGGGCCCTCAGAAGTCCAAAATGGTGCCCCATGTTATGCAAATAAATGGAGTCCCCAATAAGCAACCCTACCCCCTGCGTTTGAGGGACCAACCTCCTCCAGAGGCAGAGCCCTGGCCACCGCCCCCGGCGCCCGCACCGCACCAGCCGCAGCCGCCCACCGCCACCGCCAGCCACCAACGATTTGGGGAACAACCAGTCATCACGATTACGTACGGCCACCCAAATACCCACGGTGCAACTCGCGTCCGATAGTGAATACGTACGACCGACTGCATTCGAAATCGAACAGAGGACGTTCCACAAGCTTAGGGTAGAGGAGGACGAAATCGAACGGCTGATGCTGGACTTGACGCTCTACAGGCTCCTCATGAAATTCAAAGCACCGATACATTGCGAAACTTTGGTCACCGCCCACGGTGGAATAAGAAAATTTAAGCAAAGGGACGATGCAGTAAGAGACGTCGAGAACTCGTTCGCCGGTTGCAGAGTGAGGCAAACGGTGGTCTACAATCTGCCCATCGAGATGCCAGACGCCGAAGTGGCACGAGTGATGAAAACCCTCCAGAAGAAAACGCAGTTGTTATCTTTCTGAGCACATATCGTCGAAGCAGCACGAGATATGGAAATTAAACAAAGACGTTGAAACATAGTTGCTACTGTATTTTAAAACTGTGCAATAACATCTTTAAAAGATTTGATATATTTCAAAATCCTGTGAATGCACTGTGAAATTGCAAAGAAAAGTCTCGTCAAGTATGACAAGCGTCATACGGCGGACGGAGCGCGTGTATAGCGGTAGATAGGGATACTTCCAACTTTTTCGTGCAAACATCAGTCCAGCTTCCAAAGTGACAGCACCCCCTTACTAAGTTTTCTCTTCTCCCACAGGATGACCACAGCATTTACGAAAAGACTGTGTAATATCAGTATGGCCTTATTTTAAAGTTGTTTTTGTAATGTCATTTAGCCTGAAGATGAGGTTTACCTCGAAACATGTCGCTAAATAAATAATACAGTAGTTGACAAAGTTTGTAACTGGTAGCGGAAATTTTGAAAAACCTTTACAGCTGTAAAGTACAGTAGAAACTATGTTTCAACGCCTTTGTTACAATTTCCATATTTCTTGCTGCTTCGACGATATGTGCTCAGACTGCGTTTTCTTCAGGAAGGTTCTCACCGCTTCGACGTCCGTTGCGCACGTGTAAAAAAATTCGAGTCTCACATTGTGAACTAGACTAAAATACATTCGAAGTGTATCGGAATTGGCGAGTGGAAGTTGGGCAGTGTCACTTGTCAGGCGTCACGTATGTGACAGTAGTCTTGAAAGAGCACGTGCCGTCATTCGTAACGATGGGAGGACTCGGGCGGTCGTGCAGTACAGCGGACATCCTCAGACGTGCTCAATAACCAGCTCCACTGAGCACAAGTTCCCGGGGAGCCAACGACTTGCGCAATTGCCACGAACGGAAAACGTGAATACTCAGCAACAGAACGGCACTGCCAGCTTAGCTACGCCGGAGCGCTAATGTGCGAAGCGCCACGTGCAAACAAGACGGCCACAGCAAAGGTGTGCGGACAGTTGCCACGCCGGACAGTAGCCACGATTTTACCTGCTCCGAAGGGCTGCGTCCCTTGTCTCCCATCCCCCTCCCTCCCCCCTTCTCCTCCGCCACCTTACCCGCCCGCCCAGGTTGCGTTCGAAGTTCCTAATGTGACCATCAGTATGGAAGTTATTACAACGAACAAGGGCAGGTCTCCTGCTCATTACAAAGGTTACGCTTATCTTAAACAGAGGGAAGCTAAAGAAGGTGTTGTTACATGGATGTGCTTACGCCGAAAAGCGGATCATTGCAAGGGAAAGCCGCTTTCGAGGAACGGGGAAGTGTTGAGCGTATTAGAACATCTCTGTGGACCACCTGACGATGCAGCTCTGAAAGTGAGAAAGCAAGTGGAAAGAGCGAAGAGAAGGTCTCGAGAAGAAACTACACAGTTATCGGAGATATACGCGGATGAAATGGGAAATCTACATAATAAAGTTTATGACTTTGTTACAGTGATGCCTAGTTCAGAATCTATGAAGAGAACCATGCGTCGTCGATGAAGTCAAAAGCGGAGGAGCCAACAAGAGCCTAAGAACTCTTATGAAATTGATCTTCATGAAGATCTATTAAAATGGAAGATGGCAGTAGTTTTCTTCTGGAAGAAGATAGATTAGAGGAGAGAATAATGATTTTTAGTGGAAGCAAAGGAAAAGAAAGTTTAAAAACATGTTCCCATTTTTTTTATGGATGGAACATTTAAGAGCTGCAGCAAGCAGTTTGCACAACTCTACACCATACACGTAGACTTAGGAGGCCCTATTAAAGAAACAAACATTCTTCCTACTGAATTTGCACTGCTCCCTAATAAGAAGAAAGACACATATGTTCGTCTGTTTCTTCTGATAAAACAGGCAGTCCCTGACTGGTGTCTTAAACAAGTAAACGTCGACTTTGAGGCAGCTGCGATATCGGCCATTCGTCAAGTTTTTCCCACAATGGAAATAAATGGATTCTATTTCCATATGAAGAAGAGTTTATGGAGAAGAATTCGAGTTCTCCATCTAACTGAGGAGTACCGCCAGAACGAGGATTTAAGACTTCACGTCAGCATGTGTGCAGCGTGGCATTTGTAAAACCGGAGAACGTAAGCAATGAATGGATTGAGATTCATGCAGAAGCTCCTGATAACGGAACGTTCTCTCAATTTTTTGAGTACTTTGTGGATAACTGGATAGAGAATGAGGATATGGCAATAGAAATGTGGGCCGGTTTCGGAAAAAGGCACCGAACGACGAATGCTGTTGAAGGGTGGCACAACAAAATAAATGGTATTACTGGAATTCCTCACCCTAGAATCAACTATTTGGTGCAATGCTTGAAAAAGAAAGCAGAGCTCACCAACTGCATGTACATGAAATTGGAAATGAATCTTTAAGGTAAGAAAAGGAAGAAGAAGTACTTGAAGCTGGACGACAGAATAGAGAGAATCGTAAAGAATTATGAAGAGACTGGCAACATTAGGCCTTGTTTGAAAGCCATTGCCCATATTCAGATACTGGACTAAAATACGTTAAAAACAATGTATTAAAAACTGAAGACCACTAAGTCCTCACAGATTACTGAGTTAAAATTATTAAAACATTGAAGCAGCATTATCGGCGCTAATATTAAGTTGTAAATGTAAATAGAATATACATTAATTGAGCGTGTTTAGGCTGATTTTACACACGCCAAAATGGTAAATGGTCATTTATCATTTTGATGGTCCAAAACCTGTGCAAAGTGTGATGGGAATCAGCCTTTAATGTAAAAATTAAAGAGTGTTTCAAGCCTCACAAAAGTATCGCTATTGTTGTCACGTTAAGATAACTTTTTTCTACCTTCCAATATTATGGCCATACTACTAAATAATTGTGAGTCCTAAAATTATTTGCTGAAGCTTCAGAGTCGCAACTATCACCTAAAATATCATGGTTTGTTAAACAGATAGTATACGCTTTTGTAAAAGAAAATGGGAACTGAACCTTTGAATTGCACCTAAAATTGTCATCCCAAAACTGATCTGATCCTAAGGTTGACAATTCTGGCACCTCAAATATTTTTTATTTAAGTTTAGCTACAAACATTTATAGTAGATGTAAATCTACTTGAGTACATGTAGATATAGACCTTTAAAAATTATAATTTCCTATTAAATTGTTGATTATCTTTCAACAGGCCAATAAAAGCAACTGAAACTAGGCAAGCAGCTTACTATTGAAAATTAATTGTTACTAAAGAATATCAGAAGCAAATGTATTAGACCTACTTTTCTTATGCATTAGAGACTTTTTGAAAAGATATTTGATCATTTCCTCGGTCACTGACAGTTCGGGCACCTCTGCAACATTAGTTATTTGATAGTGTAATTTGAGTTGCTTTGCAACACCAGAGATATCTACTTCTAAATTATGTTTGCAGCTGTTCTAATTTCGAATTCTGGAATATTTACTTCGTCTTCTTTGGTGAAGGAATTTCGGAAAATGCATTTAGTAACTCCACTTCAGTGGCACTGTCAGTAACATTACCGTCGCCGTCGCGCAGTAAAGGTACTTCCTGAGCCTTTCCGCTGGTTTACTTAAGATAGGACCAGAATCTCTTTGGATTTTCCGCCACATTTCTAGAGCGAGTTTCGTTGTGGAAATTATTAAATGAATCTCGCATTGAAATCCGCACCAAATTTCGAGCCTCAGTAAAACTTCACCAATCTTGTACATTTTGCGTTCGTCTAAATTATACGTGCCTTTTGCGGTGCTCCTGCAGCAGCTTTCTGTCGTGTTTTGCGTACCAGGGGGGATCAGTCCCGTCTGTCATTAATTTATTTGGTATGAATATCTCGAGTGTTGTTGATACTATTTCTTTGAACTTAAGCCACATATGGTCTTCATTTACATAGTTTGGAAGGACTGGAGACTGTCTCTTAGAAAGACGTCAACCAATTTCAAGCTGCTTCTATAAATAGATATATTCCGCATTTAGTTTTGGTGATTTTCTTTGTTATGGAAGTGAGCCTCGCTATGACTGCGTGTTCACTAATCCCTGTATCCTTCGTGATGCTCAGGATTATTTGTGGCTAAGAGGTCAAACGTGTTTTCGTAACCATTTACAATTTGAATGACCTCGTCAATTAATTGTTAAAAATAATTTTAAAAAAAGCATTTAGAACAATTACGGAAGTTATTTTCTATTTACAATAAGGTATGGAAAAGTATTTTTGTCAACATACGGAAGGTAGATTGAAGTCATTGCCAACTATAATTGTATGAGTAGGGTACCTATTTGTGATGAGACTCAAGTTTTCTTTGAACTGTTTCATCTGAGAAAGGGGGTAGGTAAAAGGAGTTAGTTATTAATTTATTTTGGTTGTCGAATATAACCTCTGCCCATACTAAGTCACAGGAACTACCTGCGTCAATGTCGATTGTGAGCTTGAACACACATTACATTATTTTTTCTTAAGTTGTCCTTCTTTCTGTTGTAGTGCAGATAAATTATGGCTTTTTCCTCCCAAACCTAGGATGCTTTCTCAGTGACCCTGTAAATACCAGAGCTAAACAATTTAGAACAACAACATACGTTACAAGTGTAGCATTCTGTATTACTTCATTTCCTTATTTCTAACATTATAAAATTGTAAGTCGACTTTAGATGACAGGTCAATCATAGATGTTCTTATCTCTATGTAGTGAACGTGTTTCCAGTTATGTTTTGAACATTGTGTCGCTACAATTTATTAACTAATGTTTTTAGAGAGTAAATTAATATGCAGTATGTCGTTCTTTTTTTTCAAACATTCACAAACCCATTTATTTTTTCCTTATTGTCTTTTGGGTATGCAGTTGTAGTAATTAAAGTAGGCACAAATGGAGTGATCACAAAGAAATGATTAGCGTACATTCACATTCTCGTTGCATCGTTCCTTTCTTGTTACTACCATGGCGATGGACTGTTTCTATAGCAATCAGTAAGCGTGAAAGGAAGCTACCGGACAGACAGATGGATCTATATTTATACTTGGCAGAACTAATTACATACTGACATAATCGTCGGTATTGCTTTTGTTTCCCAAAAGTTATAAATATTTCGATTTCGGAAATGAAGCTCCGCCGGGATCAGCCGCACAGTCCATGACTGCGGCGCCTAAGACCGCCCAGCTAATCCCACGCAGCGCGACTTTGGTCAAATACGGTCTCAAAACTGGAGACGTAGAATTAAAGCCCGACGGACGAGGAATAGCAGTAAAAATAGAAAATACGCGGTTTGTAAAGATATACGTACTGTCGGGAACTGAAAACAAACGTGCTAGAATCAAGTTCTACAATGAGGACATCTGCGAACTTCTACTTCACAACAACAACATCGTGCTGGCAGGTGACTTCGAGTGTGTAATTGCATCCGGAGACACATCTCGGTACCTAACCTGTGCGCCGAACTCCAGGAGTTAGTAAGGCGCCTAAAATTAGAAGAAAATTGTCAGCAGGAAGAGGGACCTGGAAACTTCATTTATCGTCGTTGAGGTGACTTGCGATTAAACTCCAAATTTCTGGAATACTTCTTGAATGCAGAGAGAGGCGAGGCGAGTACAACTCTACCACTGAGTGGTGAGTGGAACTCACCAAACCACAAATAAGAAAACTTAAGAGAGTCCAGCGCTGAGAAGACCATCTGGAGACGAAACACGGCAGACTTTCACGGAGGTTGCCTACGAGACGCAATGGGTACCTCTACGGACAACGAACAGCCTCTGCCGCGGATTAAAGAACTGATAGCGCGTATACCGAGCACGAAAAGGGAGCAGATGAAAGGCGTCATCGCCCGCTGTCAAAACAACGGCGAGATCGAAGATGGACCTGCCACGCTGCACCACCTGCACAGGGGGAGACAGAGGGCAAACAGCAAACAAGTACTGGAACAGGCTATCGTCAAAAAGACACGTCATGGATCACGTCGAGCATCATTTCGACAACCTGTTCCGAGGAAAAGATACCGAAGACGCGGAAATGGCTAGGATCCTGTAAGAAATCTGCCGGATCCTTATCAGCGCAAACTGGGCACTTTTAACTCAGAATGTGACAGAAGACGATGTCAGATAGCCGTCCTCGAATACAGCAGACATGGAAGAGCTCCAGGCGCAGACGGAATCCCAAAGGAATGTTACACTCTGCTTTGGGATACAGTCGGAAGCATTCTTACAGAAATTGTGAATGAAGTTCTAAACGGGACTGAAATGCCACCAATATTTTTACAAGGGACGGTGATTCTGCTCCCTAAAAAGCAGGCAGCCAAGAAAATAGACTTTCGACCGATAACGTTACTAAATTCAGACTACAAGATAGCAGCAATGAAGAGACATGTGCAGTGCTTGGCAGGAACTTCTTCGACGCCGTCTGCACTTATAGGGACATCATAGCCCACGCCGCAACAACCAGAACATCAAAAGCGACAATTTCTGTCGGCTTCCACAAAGCTTCCGACAGGTCTGTCACCGGTGCCCACTGAAAACAATCACACACCTCGGATTTCGACCCAATATCACAAAAATCATTACGAACATTGTTACAAATGCCACCTCCACAATATCGATAAACGGATGGATATCCAAGTCCATACCAATAGGGAAATCCGTCAGAGAAGGCTAAATGGGACTGTTTACAAAGTCATGGTCCTGTTACTACATAAAGTGGCAGTCAATATGAGAGGCTACACTCCTGGAACCTTAACTATAACATGCATTGCCTACGCCGATGATATGGGCCTATTCATACAGAGTGAAGAAGAAATCGGCGCCGGCCGGTGTGGCCGCGCGGTTCTAGGCGCTTCAGTCTGGAACCGCGTGACCGCTACGGTCGCAGGTTCGAATGCTGCCTCGGGTATGGATGTGTGTGATGTTCTTAGGTTAGTTAGGTTTAAGTAGTTCTACGTTCTAGGGGACTGATGACCACAGATGTTAAGCCCCATAGTGCTCAGAGCCATTTGAAACCTAGAAATCAACAAAATTCAACCAATCGTGGAATGTTTTGAGAGAGAGAGAGAGAGAGAGAGAGAGAGAGAGAGAGAGACAGTCAGGCGCAAAACGAAATCTGAGAACAACAGTACTACTGCCGACAGGTAATGGCAGACTAAGAACGGCCAAACAGTGCTACCGAGTGACAGATAAGCACAGAGCATTCAGAGAAGAAATTCAACAGTGCCCACTCAAAATGGCAGCACAAAACTGGCGCATCGTTTTAAATAAAACCAGATCTAACACCCAAATCCCAAAGTACGAAAGGAAGCACAAAAAAAGAACGATCCTTTAACCAACGAACTGCTGTTAGTTCCCGGATTGAGCTGGTTCATTGAGAAGCGCCAAAACAGGTACTTCCAACTTGATTTTACACAATATACCGAGTTGGTTGAAGCCAGTTACGACGCTCAAGTTAGGCGGATCCTGGAGTGAGGAAGTACCTACCATATTGTGCTTATCAGTATTACCGCGTAATTCTCCTTTGAAAAAGACTATACAACGTGTTGTCAGCTAGAGGAGTTCACACCCTTGATAGCGTGGAGCTGGAGTCATTACTCAGAGCGTGAATCTCTACCTAATGGGCGCCGGCGATCTAGTTGACTCGAACTCGCGAGAGTCCCTGCTACAGTTACAGGCTGAACTGCGCCTAGATGAATTGCAGTTCGCTGCTGCAGGAAGTTTCGGGCGAGTATCCGCCCAGACACACGTATTTTATGAGACGCTACGATCACCACTAATATCACTGTTGAAGATCCAAGTGGATCTGAGGTATACCTTTGCGTGCAGGAACCCAGCATAATTAAAAAATTAAAAAAAAAGTACTCAAGGTACCCGCCGCCACACACCGTCAGGTGGCTTGCGGAGTATGGATGTAGATGTAGATGAAGATGTAGATGTAGGGCTCGTGAGCGCCCACACGAGCAGAAACCTGATTCTGAGCCAAAGAATTCAGCTTATAAGCGAAACGATCCTGTCGAAAGTCTGGTACATGGCTCAGATTCTATGTGCACCGGCAGAAATTGCGCGAGGCATAGCAGGTGCGGCCAATTACCTGCTGTGGAGGCGCGAAATCTTCGGTCTCCCAGGCGATGTGCTTCCTGTCGAGAGAAGAACGGACCCGGACTGCCCGACGTCAAGACAAAATGCGCAGCACTGTTGCTCCACCGAGCGCCGAAAACTGAAAACTAGAACGCGAACGGCATTACGTCCAGCCTGCTCAACGCCTACAAGCGAAGAGGCACCAGTCGATACCTGCCACATCCCACTCGTTGTGTCACCTAAAACAGCTTACGATTGAGAAGAGCTACGCCATCGCTGTTGTGGCCAACCCAGAACAGGGAACGGCACGGAAGGTCTATGGCGCCCTAAGGGAGAAGACACACAAAACCAAACTAGAGATGAAACTTCCAGACAACGACTGGCCAGATGTCTGGAAGAGGATCTCTGAACGGATTTTACCAGTGCACGCTAGGGATTCCTGGTGCAAAATCGAACACCAGACAGTGCCGACTAACGAGAAATTGGCGCACATTAATATGCTGGAATCGCCAAACTGCGAACTCCGCAATCACACTGACGCCATAGAACACCGGTTTCAATGCAAAGGGAGCAGGGAAGTATGGGTGATAGGAAGAAAACCGGCTGCCCACATCAAAATAAGCGACGAAAGATGACGAGGACGATAATTTGGTTTGTAGGGCGCTCAAAAGCGTAATTATCAGCGCCCGTATAAATTCCCTCACTATCCACTCTCGCCGTTTCCTGAATGATGATGAAAAGGTGAGGGCAACAGAAATCCAGTCTCCGGGCGGAGAAAATCCCCAACCTGGCTTGGAACCGAACCTGCGGCCCTGTGACCTAGAGGCAGCAATGCTAGCCACTAGACAACAAGCTGCGTACAGCGACGAAAGGTCAATCGTCAGTCACCGTCCCTGAGGCAAAACCGTTCGCCAAGCCAAAGCGCTTGACCACGATGTCGGTCCTTGCTGTGACAGCATACGCCATCGTCAACAAACGGCGGACGGAAAAGGCGGAGCTCCTCACAGACCCGTGTGAAGAACACAAGACGGCCAAACAAGGCGCCAGGTACGGCGAGTCCATCCAGAGCTCCCTGCAGGTCCCGCTGGTCGCCGAGTTCAGAGACATCTTCCACAACCCAGGCGGTCGCCCTCCCACGATACACGCGTCCCCGACGCCGACGACGTCATCCTCCCATCCTTCCCCAACGTCAAGAACAGTGCAGTGTGCCAAAATGTGTGTTCAAAGCATGCGAAAGTGTTCAAGTGTCTTGCCCCAAAGTGTTTCCATATGAGCAACTGTCGCTCTCCAGTGTCTCTTTCCTCATCGGCACAATCATGAATAAGGCAACAAAATGTCAGCCATACGGTTGTAGGCGCTCAGTCCGGAACCGCGCGACTGCTACAGTCGCAGGTTCGAATCCTGCCTCGGGCATGGATGTGTGTGATGTCTTTAGGTTAGTTAGGTTTAACTAGTTCTAAGTTCTAGGGGACTGATGACCACAGATGTTAAGTCCCATAGTGCTCCGAGCCATTTGAACCATTTTGTCTGCCATAATTCGGTGCAAAAGTGTAAATAACAAGTGTTTTCAATGTAACACTGGAGACTAAGAAGTATCTTTCGTATATAAATGTCCTTGCGCTCTCTCTCTCTCTCTCTCCCCCTGGTCCCCAGCCCCTATCATTAACATTCTACACTCACACTTTCGTTTTCTCCTCTCACTTTCTCAGTTTCATATACCTCCCCATCCCTAATAATACAATAATATATCATAAAACAGTCATGTATTTAAATCTAGTGATATATATATATATATATATATATATATATATATATATATATATATATCTCGGGGCGGTTAGTAGACCCGCAACCGAGCGCCTCCCCAGGTGGCGGATAGGGGAATGCCTCCTAGATATAGGTGGTACCGAGGAAATGAAATACTCGGGGCGGACCAAAACTGCTAGTAGCGTCTGTTCCCACAGTGGGCGGCTACAAAAGGCGTCTGCTCCACATGTCAGTGGCGGCCTCAGCCAACCTCCTGATCTGGAAAGTCAGGTTGTACTCGGCAGCATGCCATACATCCAACTACTAAACATCATGATGGTACAACGAGAAAAATCTCATTACCCCGGGCCCCAGTCAATAGACTGGGATTGTCGTGAGCATCGGATTCCGGGGGCTCACGGACATCATGAGAAGAATCGGAGCTTCTCAAGCTCCCTCAAGACCAAACGCAAACACTACATCGGCACACTCAACGTGAACACACTGATGAAGACAGGAAAGATGAAACAACTGACAGACACTCTCGAAAAATTTCAAATCAAAATATGTGCACTGCAAGAACACGATTCACAGACGAAGACCATTTCAACACGAAGAATTTCAGAATATACAAAGGAAAACCATCGAGACAACTGAAAAACCTAAGGCTTTTTGGCACAGGATTTGCAGTACACAGGTCCATCACGGACAGCATAATCGACTTTTCGTCACCAAACGAAAGAATCAGCACCATCACAGTGAAATCAGCCAATAAATCCTACACAATAATCAACGCACATGCACCGACTAATGACTACAACAGGAAAAACCCGGACGAAATTGATGACTTCTGGACGACAATGGAAGAAACTATCAGAAAAAATTCCTGCACATAGAGTCAAAATAATACTGGGAGACTTCAACGCCAAACTCGGAAAAGAAAAGATATACAGACATATCACAGGAAAACATACTCCACACAAGGACACCAACAAAAACGGAAAACATCTGATAGACTTTTGCAAAAGCCACGACCTCGCCATTATGTCAACAAAATTCAAGAAACCAACACGAAAACTTACCACATGGAAATTCCCCAGCGGAAAGCAAGAACTACAAATCGACCACGTAATAGTGCAGAAAGACTCACAAAAAGAAATTTTGAACATAGACACCCGTAAAGGCTACTTCGACTCAGACCACCACCTGCTACAGATCAGGATTCGTCTTTTGCCCAAGAAAAAGCTCCAGAAGAACAAAATTGTTAGACCAGATCCAGAATACGTTACTTTAAACCAGACACAAATATTACACAAAATTAAAATGGAGAAAACGACAGACTGGACACAACTTTCACGAAGAATCCGAGAGGCCATGAAACTAGCACAAGCACCACGAACACGGAAACACCGTTGGTGGAACCACACATGTGACCAAGCTATTGACCAACGAATCAGTGCATGGAAAAAATTTAGTAGCCATAAATCCCAAGAGAATTGGATGAACTTCTTGAAAACACAGAAGCAATCAAGCAAAATCATTCGCAGTGAAAAACGACAGTATGACAAACGGCGACTGACAGAGATCGAATCGGACTTCATGAAGAACAATACAAGAAACTTCTACAGAACGTTCAGAGAAAATATGACTGGATATCAACCACCCAACTTGTGCTTCAGAAGACCGGATGGAACCCTAGAAACCAATACCAAAAACAATTGTGACATTCTGGCAAAGTACTTTGAAAAACTGCTCAACACGGACCCCCCCCCCCCCCCCCCCAATGGAAGAAATGATGACAGAAACGAGCACATACAATCCAGATAGTGAACCTCCAACTCTAGAAGAAGTTCAAGAAATAATAAAGTCACTCAAGAATCGTAGAGCACCAGGAGAAGATGGCATCATCGCGGAAATCTGGAAGTTGCAAGACCCAGAACTCACCAAAGACATCCACAGGATCTTGGAAGACATCTGGAAGACCATGAAAATTCCTGGCGACTGGAAAACTGCCCTGATACACCCACTACACAAAAAAGGTGACAAGACTGACCCGAACAACTACAGAGGAATATCCCTACTACCGGTCACATACAAGATCCTCTCTAAAGCTTTACTGAACAGACTAGAATGCCAAACCGACCACTTGATTGGGGAATACCAAGCAGGCTTCCGTAAAGGGCGGTCTTGTGCGGAACAAATTTGGAACCTGAAAATGATTTTACAACACAAACAGAACCTGATCATTACCTTTGTTGACTTCAAAAAGGCGTACGACTCTGTCGACTGGAAAACTCTCTTCAAAATTCTAGCAGAATACGAAGTAGACAACAAAACACGGGCTATCATAGAGCAAACTTTAACCAACACGACCTCCAAAGTAAAGTTCTGTGGGGAACTATCAGAGCCCTTTGAAATTCGCACAGGTGTCCGACAAGGCGATGGCCTCTCACCTCTCCTTTTCAATCTGGTGTTAGATAAGGTAATAAAAGAATGGGAAACATCACAACAGGGGATAACCTTAGGAAACCTACAGATTAAATGCCTGGCTTTTGCAGACGATTTGGCGATTGTCACGAAAGGTATAAAGGAAACAAAAGACGCTATTGAAAAACTGCACGAAATCGCTTCCAAAACTGGACTACAGATCTCTTACGAAAAGACACAGTTTATGAGCACAAAGAAACTCTCATCTCTGAACACAAAGTATGGCACGATTTACAAAACGGCAAACTTCAAATACCTCGGTGAAACACTACAAATGAGTGGACATAACAGAGACTCAAACGAAGAAAGAAAGACTAAACTGGACAAGGCATACAAAGTAGTGTGGAATCATTACAACAAGAAGTCTATCTCACAAAAAGCCAAATTACGCCATTACGACACGGTGGTGCTCCCCGAGGCACTATATGCAGCAGAGACCACACTAATCCTAGGGCATACACGTATCAGACAATTAGAAAAAGTAGAACGGAAAATACTTAGGAAAATATTTGGCGCAACTAACAACAATGGAATATGGATCAAGAAACCTACAGAGGAACTGTACAAACATACGGAGACAATCACAGAAAAGATTAGAAAACGCAGACTACAATTCTATGGACACCTATACAGAATGCCATCACACAGGCTGACCAAACAGATCTTTGACTGGGTAACCACTAGAAACAACAAATGGGTGGCAGAGGTAGAAAACGACCTGAGCCAGCTCAACATAACAGCAGACACAATAAACGACAGAATAAAGTTCAGAAACATCATTAAGAAAAGTAAACTACATGAGATACAATGCGACAAACGAACAGGCATAAAATGGACCGAAGAACGCAAGCAAGATCACAGCCAGAAGATGAAAGAAATATGGGCAGCCAAAAAGGCAATGAAGATGAAGCCGAAGACACAAAGCCGACAAGAAGCATGGACACAGGACCGGAAACAGAAACACAGCGAGCGAATGAGGGAAGTTTGGGCAGCAAGGAAGGCAGCAAAAGGAACTGGCCATGTAGTTTAGTCCAAATGCGCTCTTTAAGGGCAAAACACCAATAATATATATATATATATATATATATATATATATATATATATATATATGTGTGTGTGTGTGTGTGTGTGTGTATTTCTGATCATCATGTGCCAAAACTAGTAGATTTCGTAGTCCTTTTAGTAACTGAATGTATATTTCAGGCTATATGTCCTTAGTCTCATCAATATGTGTGTAAAATTGATTTATCTACCAAAATGTAGCATAATACTATCCTTCACATTATTATTCACATGTATGCTTCCCCCTTTGCCACGTATCGCGAATAGGGCTCTGTATGTGCGGATGTATGCGATCCTGCAGCATCTATGTGAAACCTAAATGCGTTACAGTAAAACAACAAATCAAAGCAATGAAGCTGTTTAACGAAATGCATGACTACGTTATGTAAAAATCATCCGAAGAACAATCAACGAATAATATCCTACGATTTTAACAAAAGACAATACAACAAAACAAACAAAAGGACAACGAGATAACGCCTGTCTCCACATATAATGTGTGTATGTTAAAAACTGTACGTTACAAAAAAAAAAAAGGTCCTGTTGGCTCTCTTGATCTTTTTCTCCCTTATTCTCGCCATCCCCTCTTTTCGTGCTACCATCCTGATGATTCCACAAGCATTAAATTACTGTAATAAATGTATGATACACAATTTATTATCTCAGTGTGAGGAATAAAATGCGAAGGAAAAGTGTGCCATTTCAGAAAATATCTGTGAAATCCTAGAGTTTCGTTATTTTCTTGCGACTTTTGGCAGAGACCATTCCTTGTACCAACGTGATTTTACAATTTTGTTTTTAACAACAATATATAAACTTTTATATACAAAGGTGCATTGGTTACCTTCTTTTCCGTTTTCCCCAGTCGTGACGAGTCATGACGGAAGGGGATTGACGCGAATCCAGTGTGAAGGTTTCGCAAATTATTCAAATATCTGCAACTGAAAGCAGTGGCGCTTCCCAGCACCACAATCCCACGTTCCTCAGGCAGCGCTTAGGCCATCCTCTGCTCGGCCCCGCGTAAGCCTCACAGCAGGACCAAGGTGCGCCCTTCGCCAGTGTAGGAAGTGAATGACAGCCGCTGCTACGAGCATTGTCTCACGAATGCACGTGGGGACGCGCGTTTTCATTCGGCAGTCTCTTCCGGAATGACGCCAGGCATACGGTGCCTCTCGTGGACATACAGTCGGACACTAAAGTCTACATACACCCCCATTTTGTAGCACGTTGCGTACAGCCTGGATGCACACGAGGTAGACGTGCAACTCTGTGCTGGCGTCCACGTCCACAACAACATAAACCAACGTCTTCAGACCGTTACCGCGCACTGCAAGAGTGACAGATGCAGCAGTGTTTGTTTACTGCGATACAGCAGTCAACACACACTTCCAGTCTGTCTGTCGTTAGTTCCAATAGAGGCGTTGCAGTGAACACAGTGCATGGCGTGTGGTTGGTTGATATAATAGACGTGAATTGCAGTACATAAGTCGACTGCGTAACATGGATTGAAAAAGGACCGAAATACTAGTGGAGGTGAGGAAAAATGTTATTCAGCTCAGTAAAAAGAGCTTTTCACTGCGGAAAATTGGGGAAATTGTTAGAAGGAGCCCTGCAAGCGTCCAAACCGTAATAAGAAATTACATGGATCGAGGAAGTGTAGAAAATAAAGCTAGATGTGGACGACCACCAAAATTATGTAACAGGGAGCGCCGACACATCATTAGAAAAGTGAATGCGATCCCAGAATTACAGCTACGGAGTTGACATTAGATGTCGCAAATACTAGTGGAAATAATGTTCATCCCATAACAGTACGAAGACTGCTGCACAATCGTGGATTTGAAAGTGGAACAGCAAGGAAGAAACCGTTCATAAGCAGGGTAAACGAACAGAAGCGCCCAGAATTTGCAACTCTGCGCCGAAATAAAGATTCCATACTTTAGAATACAGTACTTTTCACGGATGAGACTAAGACTAACATCCTCTAGTGTGATGGACAGCAAAAGGTTTGGCGAAAAATGAATGAAAGTTGGAAGAAGAGAAATCTTGTCCCGTCAGTGAAGTATGGTGGTGGAAATACTCTTGTGTGGGGTTGCATGTCTGGAGCTGGAGTTGGGAATTTAGTATTTATTGAAGAGGTGAGAAATTCTCATCCAAATGCCATCCTCAGCTCCACGTGGTGCACCCTGCTATAAACCGACGAGGCTCTGGTGACCGAGTGACTCCCAAGATAAGGAGTCCCCCTATTCCATTACAACGGCCTCCTTGGATGGCGGATAGAGATTAGGGCATTAAGATAGCCTATGTCCTTGGGTTGAGAAATCATCCCTAAAAGTGGAAGATCCAATGACGGACAACGGCATAGGACACCAAGGGTAGGTGGGATTCTTTGAGCCGTAGTGAACACAACTCTCCTAGGAGAAAGCTTCTCTGATCACAAACTGGGTGGCTCAGAACCGTGGATGGCAGCCCCAGCACTGACCTCGGAAGGCTGATAACCTACCAGCCCTAAAGTATGAGATCAAAGAAAAAGGCAAAAAAAAGTACCGGACTGATCCAAATGTTGACGACAATGGAATGATCAATGGAATGCTTGGTTTGCGAATTGGAACTTGGAACATTAGATCAAGCATGACAGGAGGAATGAAGCAACTGGACATAGTACTACGCAACTGTAAGTGCCTCGTAACAGCTATACAAGAAACAAGAATCCCCCAAGGAATCATGAAGTCGGAGATCACTACACACTATTCAACAGCAATGAGGAACGGCCGGATTGGACCTCTGGAGTGGGATTTGCTGTTCACAACAAGATCTTCTCAGCATTTAGTAAATGGATCCCAATAAATGATCGGATCTGAGCGATGATTTTGAAGACATCACCATTCAAGATTTGCATTGTTAACTGTCATGCACCTTCGGAGGATACGGATGATGAGATAAAGAACAATTTTTATGCTGATTTGGAGGACATTATTGACAAACTACCACGCCATTCGATCCATTTAGTCCTGGGTGACCTCAATGCACAAATTTGAAAAGAAAATGAAGATCGTCCCACAATTGGGTCGAAAAGCCTACACGAAATCACCAACGAAAACGGTGTTAGGTTGATAAATTTTGCTGATCTTAGAAGAATTGTCATTAGTAGCACCTACTTCCCACGGAAAGAGATTTATAAAAACAGAGGCCCCGGATAATGTAGAAGGCATACGAACGCAACTGAAGGAAGTGGTTATACAGAGTACAAAGGAAGAACAAGGACGACAACCTAAACCCAAAAACAAACCATGGTTTGATGATGAATGCCAATTGGCTGTTAAAGATAGAATGGAGGAGAGATTATAGTGGTTAAATCACCCGTCAGAAGACACACAAGCAACACACTCAGAAGTGATCAGTTTGGAAAGCATTTCAGAAAAGTGCTAAATGTAGAAGCTCCAGAAGGAAGAATAGAACACGAATGGGAGTTAAACACAGAGGAAGAGGAAGAGGAAGCACCTGAACCTGAGCCAGGTGGTAGTGCTATTAGTGCAGAACAGGTTAGAAACGAAGGGGAAGTTTTATTGGATACGCTGAGACAGCTTATTGTCGGAATCTGGAAATCAGAGGAGATCCTGGTCCAATGGAAGAGAGCAATTGTATGCCCAATTTTTAAAAAAGGAGATGCCACAAAAGTAGACAATTATCGAGGAATCTCGCTATTTGAGAGGTTACACAGTCTTAACCCCCCTGTTACTTAGTCGCCTGAAGTCTGTTCTACAAGAGATCATAGGACCATATCAATGTGTATTCATGGCAGTACGCTCAACAATAGATTACATCTTTACGCTACGACAGCTACTGGAAAAGTACTATGAATTTGATAGAGAATTACACCTCATATTTATAGATTTCCGACAGGCCTATGACAGCATTAATCGGACGGTATTATGGAGGATATGCAGGAGTTGGGCATCACAAGAAAATACATCAAAGTGATTGAAGCATGTTATTTTGTTTCCAAACCATACCTGGCAGCTTGTATCTGTATGTTAGAACCTTTCACTGTTCAACACGGTTTGAGACAAGGAAATCCTTTGTTCCCAGTGCTAGTCAACATTGCACTGGGAGAGCTACGACGTGAAATTGGTAATGATAGGGAGATGAGTATGATTGGAATTGACACAATCTTGGACTTTGCCAATGATGTGGTGATTATGGGAGACTCACTCAGATAGTGTCTGGCACCACTAGGTTCATGAAAGTGGCAAGCAAAGTGCGATTCGTTGTTAACGACGAGAAAACCCAATATATGATCATCTCACGCCAACAGGATTTCCCTACCACTGTCAGTATGGATGGACACAATTTTGAACGAGTAGAGAAATTTAAGTACCTGGGATCGATTCCATATAATAAAAATGAGGTTGAGAAAGAGATTCAACATATAATTATAAATGCTGATCGTGCCTTCTTTAGTCTCAATAACTTATTATTCTTGTTGTATTTTGGAGCGTGGAGTAACTATCCTTATGATGGAGACGCGTAGCTGTTCAGGGAGCCGCAATCGGAAAAACCAGCCAGACAATAACCCTGAACAAGGACTAGATCAAAACGTCGAGTCCGGCCAGGAACGAAACGCGGAAAACGCAAGTACAAGTGTTTTCCCATCCTGAGTCTGCAGTTGTGATTTCGAATCAGGCGATAGATGCAAATTCATTACAGACTATGCTACGACAATACAGACTATGCTACGACAATTACTGGACAGTAATATTAGACATATCGAGGAAGCGAATAAAAAACACGTAGAAGAAAATAGGAGGGATGTCGAGGAAGCAAATAGAAGATTGAGTAGTGGAATAGTACAGGGTGTTGGGGAGAAACTAGCGATCATTGACCAACCCATCTCCGCTTTAGAAGAGAGGCAGCTAGTCAAAATTAGTAAGCGGGTGATGGAGCAAGAAGAAAGGTTCGCTGGGAATCTACGTATGCTAGCAGAACAATACCGGAGTGAATACGCGGCTCTTGAGTCCTGAGTAGGACTAAGTTCCGCCGGGGATCTGCGCGGTTGAGCAGAACAATGCCAGAATGCCCACGAGGCTCTTGTGTCCCGAATAGAGGACACTGCGGCTAAGTGCCCGGTCCACCTTAGCGCGCAGGTAGAAACCCTCAGCCAGGCGATAATAGCTCTCGAGCGAGAGAAAGGGCTTATGCAAACACAAGACACGGCCCACCGAGAGATGGGAGAAGAAATATCCAGGATCTCAGACGCAGTAGCGCGTAAGTCTGACAATAATAGGGAAACGATTACCTCGTCATCATGGGATGCGGACGAAATACGGTCGATAACGAAATGTCCGCGTGGACGGTCTGAAATAAATATACAACAAAGAGGGGCTACCGAGGGACTATGTGAGCGCATGACCCGTTTAGAACTTCACCTAAAAGGGTTAATGGCCCATAAAGTTGAAAGAAATGAACGAAAGGGCCATTACTCCGACGATGATTCCGAGAACGATGGCGAATTTGATCATCGTCACGATCACGGATCTCGTACCAGGTGGGAACGGCGCGGATCCCCTCAGGAACGTTCGCCAAGGGAAACTCACGAATTTGACTTTAAACAACTTCTGAGGTGAGGAAGTTTGAAGTCTTCCGTAACTCGGCTACGGGGACTCACCCGCGGGCCTGGTTACAGCAGTTCGAGTTCTCCCTCCCTGCTACGTGGCCCAGTGCCCACAAAATAGATTATATGTGCGGCTACCTCGAAGGTGAGCCAGCGGCGCGGATGAGGTCAATTGCGCGCAATTGCTACACAGTCGGGGAGTTTCGTAAACACTTCCTGTCGATCTATTGGTAAGTGGCAGCGCAGAGTCGTGTAAAACACGGACTCATTATGCTACCAGTGTTAAACCGGTCGAAATTCTCCAGCCCTGTGCAGATCTTCGACCACATGCTGCAGGCGAATGAACATCTTGACGATCCTTATGGACCTGCGGAAATTATTCGTATTTGCCTGGGAAAGTTTCCAATGCAGTTGCGGCACGTTATCCTTGCAGGACGATGTAAGGATGTTGTAGAGGGGTTTCGCAATCTCCTTTTAGAACTTGAGTGCGAAGCGAATGGCACCACGCAGAATTACGGTCAGAGCGCCTACGAGCAGCGGCCGCGCAAGCGAAGCTGCAGCCGTACAGATTGGTGGCAATCCAGACGTAACGGGTCGCCTCAGAGTTACAGAGCGCACGAGCGTTGGCAGCGTCGCGACTCCTCACGGAACGCGGGCAGAACAAACGATGCCAATGGTCATCATTCGCCGAGAGGAAATCAAAGATACCCCAGGGAGTTTAGAAGATATGGTAATGAGCAGATATTTAGGCGCAATTATAGCGGACCTAGGAACGGTAGTCGTGACCGACTACAGAATAATTATCGAACAAGCAACAACAGGGGAGCCATGAACAGTACGGGTGGTCCGCCAGTGGGTGTTGAAATTCGTCCCGCAAACCCGCGGCACAATCCGCCAAATGCCCCTAATCAAAGGGATCAATGACTATTGGTTGACTCGGCTGGCATCAACTTAATGAGGACCGGTGCTATTGATGATCATTTGATAGAGGAAGACGATATTAGGAAAGATTTGTTGAGGGAGGGCCTCAGTATTGGTGTGCCCGCGGTAAACCCAGTCGTGTCTGTTTACCTTCAGGGAGTCAGTCTTAGATGTGTACTCGATACAGGCAGCCCCTTTTCGCTTATTAATGAAGCGGTGTTTCGGAAGTCTGAGGAAACGGGGAGTTGGCCGACTTTCCAGGTGAGAGGAACCACAGTCAGGGGCGCGTAATATGGAAAGTGTTAAAATTAAAGTACAGACTCGAGTAAACTTCGTCTGACAAGGTCATGAGTTTGAATTCAATTTTTTTTGTGATGCCGCTAATGAGCGTGGCAATGATATTGGGGACTGACTTTATAAACGCCCACCGCGTCGTAATCGACGTGGCTGGCGGTGTTATGACTATCGTTGCCGGGAGCAACCCTGTCAGTCTAATTTTTGAGGAATGTTTTTTGCGCAAGAAGTCTGAGGTGGGCTGTCTGAAATTTCACGTTAGGACTGAGTCGCGACCTTGTAGGGAAGCAGCATACTCACGCCGTATAAAATTCACATCAGTCTTTCCATTGTTTGCCAGCCAGTCCGCTGTAACTAGCTCTGACGTCATAAATGTTGCGCAATACTTTAAAAATCAAGTAAATAACCTGAAACGTTTCTAGCATGTCAGGAGTAATACTAAATCAATATGTGTTGAATATCAGTTCAATAACTTTAACCATTTTCGAAATTTGGACGTTTTTCTGGAAAAATCATTGGCGCAACAGAAAAGAGCTAGGAACTTAAAAATTTATATTTAGATTCCTTTTGCATAATAATTTAGTAGAAACAGTATTCTGGATCTCACAAATTAAAATTTTAGTTGAAATTCATGATTTTCTGGTTTTTGTCTTAGAAATTCAGGAAGCGAGACAGATTAAGTAGGCGAATAAATAAGGCTAGGATGTTTAAATTTAAGTAGAAGGGAGATCCGCTATAATCATGAAGATGTGAGAAGTTTCAGCTGAATAACTATAAAACTATAGCGATAGCGTATCTCCAAAGGGCAAGTTCAGAGTACGTCTACTGCGTGTAGTGTAATTAAATTAATTCTCTCGCCCAAAATATTTGACTTAGCCACGTCAGACTTTTATTATGATTACTTACCTGTGTGCTGATTGCACATTTAAATTGAGATCTTCATCGGCCATCAGCAAAGGAAGCAATGATTTATTCGATAACTTGAAGTGGTGCATTACTAGCCCAGCGCCTAGTCAGGAGAGCGGATTTGATCAGGCGTTCCCTCAGCCGTCCGCATCGCGGCTTTATATATAAGAACGCTGCGCGAAAAAGGAAGGCCCCAGTTCTCTCCAGACGCTGATTGGCGCACCACCTGTGCCGGGAGTCGCGTCGCGTTGGTATCATTCCTATAAACAGTCTCGGATGCCCTAATAAGTTACTCGGGATACGCGTAACCATGAAATCGATTTCGAGTGAAGTGTTAATTCTGGGATGACTTTAATGATCTATCTTCAGTTTCCGTATGTCGTATTTTCACATGCTGCCGTGGGACAGACATTCTATCATTATTTAGCGTGGCGTTTGATGAACATTAAGTGAATGCTCGCCATAATTTGATGATAAACATTTAATTCGAACAGTTATAGTTGCAACAGCGCATTAGATTCTGAACTGCTCTGGTAGTTGGATTGTGTGGATTCTTTTTGGTCTATGACTTTCAGAATATAGTGAACATTTTAGAGAAAATGGTTTTTGATTATGAATCCCAGACAATCTCCTAATTCCTCAGAGCTATAAGCTGTAGCTATAAATGTATTTCTCACATGAAGTGGGCACTAGGAATTCTAATTACAGGCTTCACATTTTGCTAATCACTTTCTGGTTGCCAATATTGTTGTTAGAGAGCCAGTGTTGAGAACGGCAAACAACAGCATTAAATAAATAAATACAAAACATTTAAAACCAGTATTTCCACCCGCCGCCCCACATATGGTGCATCGGCCGGGAAAAACAAAACATATTTATAACAATTATTCCACCCGCCGCCCCACATATGTTGATAATCGGCCGGGAAAGAAACTGAGTAAAAGTGAAAGTGATTTTTAAATATTCGAATTCGGGAGTGAAATGCGACACACAACTGAGTAATAGAACAGTGATAGTGTTACGTGTGCATGTGGACGACGCAATTGGGTTAACAACGCATCTGGATTGACGGAGCTGGCACTGAGTCTAGCGGCGCTGCCGGCATCGCGAGAAGCCAGTTTCGCCTCACTGCAGTTGTCCGCCGGAGAAACCTGAGCCGCGCCTGCAGTTGGGGGCCACGCAAACACACAGCAGCTGTCAAAGTGCCGTCTGCAGTTCAACGCGCCGCGTCGCATCAGTAATCCTGCCTGGTACGCCGCGCCGGCAACGCCATACGTCGTGCAGAAGGAACTAAGTTAAGTGAAAAGCTGTTAAAAATTTTACTAACCTGCACTAAAAGACTGTCGATGATGGAACCGCCAGAAGAAACTGAGGTTAAACCTAAATCAGAACCTATGTCTGTTGAGGGAACTGTAAATACAGACAACGGTTCAAGTGTAAATACGCATGAAAATAGTAATTTTAAAGTGAAATATGAAGTATTGTGAAAAGGGGCAATGATTCAATAATAGAGACCCCTGTAGTATAGCAGAAATTTTTAATTTATTGGATGATAGTTTCTCTGACGAATTAAAAATGAAACAGTCATCAGAGGTGGTAGAGTTTAAAAAGGAGAGGTTAGATATGACCGATAAATCAGAAGTTTCATTTAGTTCTGATGATTCTGGTGTTGGAGCTAGTTTTTTGTCACCTGAGTGTGATAAAAAGCCAGCTAGTGAGCAACCCAAAGGTACTGGGGCTATTGATTTAAATGTTATATTACAAGCAATAGCTACCAGTAATGCTAAAATGACAGCTGAATTAAAGTCTGAAAGCAGTAATGGAAAAATGTCAGCCAGTAATGCTAAAATGACAGCTGAATTAAAATCTGATATAATTGAGGTAA
Organism: Schistocerca serialis cubense; assembly: GCF_023864345.2. Lineage (NCBI taxonomy): Eukaryota > Metazoa > Arthropoda > Insecta > Orthoptera > Acrididae > Schistocerca > Schistocerca serialis. Next base: position 450,004,656 of record NC_064646.1, on the reverse strand, counting down.
ATAATAGGATTGTGGCCAGCCAAACTAATTTTAATAAACGATTGGAGGTAATGGACAATACCTTCAAGGCTGGTTGCAATAAGTTGAAAGAGGATCTGGACAGTTTGAATTATAAAATTGATTACAATCATGAGGATATTAAGAAAAAGGTTGCTCAGCAATTTTCTGAAATGTATAAAACAGTAAAATCCGAAGTTGCTGAGGTTCGCAGAGACTTCCAAATGGAAGATGCGAAGCTGGAGCACAAGTTAACAGAAAAGATCGAGGCGGAATCTTAACTGTGCTCAGATAGGTTTAAAGATGTTAATATAAAAGTAAACATATGTCAAGCAGAAGTAGACGCAATCAAAACTGATACTACTCATATTGTGCAGAGAGTAGATAATGTTGAAATGAGAATAGAAAATATTAGTACTAACATTGTTAACATTGAGAGTAAAGTAGCTTCAGTAACTTCTGGTAATGGTAGTATGCAACAAGTTGTAGCTGCAAACGCCGCTTTTATCGGATGTCGGCAGTTCTTGCGGTTCGATCCAGATAAAAATATCAACCCGCTAGATTTCTGGAACGATTTTGAAGATGTGATTCCACCAACTTGGTCTGAACGAGAGAAAATCTCATTTATTAGAAGCCATTTAGCAGGTGACGCCATGCGTTGATCAGCTGATGTTATGTTGAAGTGTAAAACATTAGCGGAATTTAAAACAGCTTTCATTAATGAGTATTGGTCTAGCAATAAGCGCCGGCCGGAGTGGCCGTGAGGTTCTAGGCGCTACAGTCTGGAGCCGAGCGACCGCTACGGCCGCAGGTTCGAATCCTGCCTCGGGCATGGATGTGTGTGATGCCCTTTGGTTAGTTAGGTTTAATTAGTTCTAAGTTCTAGGCGACTGATGACCTCAGAAAAGTCGCATAGTGCTCAGAGCCATTTCTAGCAATAAGCAAAATGAAGTGTTGAGAGAATTTTGGAGTGGAAAACGCTTCAATGTAGGCAAGGAATCTATTAAAGAGTTTGCCAGGTCACGAATCTCACGTTTGTCACATTTGGCCGAAAGGCTAAAACCTGAAATGATAATACTAGGCCTTGAAGCCAAACTGCCATGGTATTGGCAAACTAGAATTATATCTGCGCCTAGAGACAATCTGGATCGTTTCATTGAATATTTGGAACGTGTAGAGCGTGTGGCTGCCAATGAGGAGCAAGCACGTAATAACAGAAATGGTAATAACACTAGTAGTAATTTTAAGAACGAGCAGAATGGCAATGTAAACATCAGAACAGTAGGTGTTCGCCATCCTAAGAGAGGTAGGAACGATGTTTTCACGAGGGCTGTGGAAAGGTGTATTGGTGGTGCGAGAGCCACGGAAGCGAACCGTGTGGAACTGTGTCGCGTTCTGAGAAGCCATGCCCGAGTATTTTCGGATTCGCCGGGGGCAACTGATGGTCGCGCACCGTAAAGCGGTACAGAAATCCATCTTCCGTTCTTTGTTAAGCCCTATCTCTCCCCATTGATGCACAAGAGCAGTGTGGAAGGCGAAATGAGTAGGATGCTGCAGCAGGGTATAATAGAGCGAGCTAGGAGCTCCTATAACTCGCCATTACTCGTAGTGCCAAAGCGGAACAAGTCAGTGCGTTTGGTGTTGGACTCGCGGCAAATAAATACGGTCATCATGTCCGAGACAGGTAGGCCATAAGGACTTGAGGAATTGCTGCAAAGGTTTCATGGCGTGAAAGTATTGTCATTCGTGGACCTCCGAAACAGCTATTGGCAAATTATGCTCGATTCGTCTTGCCGGCAATATACTGCTTTCCTCTGCTATGGGAGTTGCTACCAGTTTAGACGCCTCCCTTTCGGGTTCAATGTTTCTTCAGCCACCTTTATAAGAGGCCTGAATAGTATACTGCCTGACGACCTAAAAGCGTGCGTAACGGTGAATGTGGACGACATTCTCATTGCAGAGATGTCATGGGAATAACAACCGGGTTCCAAATCGATTGCTCGAAGTATTCGACAAAGCGGGGGTGACCATGCATCTGGACAAATCCCAGTTCGGGTGCGAAAACATAAAGTTTCTGGGTCATATTGTGTCGGCGGATGGGATTCATCCGAATCCCGAAAAAATTTCAGCAATTGCGGAGTGCGCGACGCCTACGTCAAAGCATCAGCTCACCGGTTATTTGGGGCCTTGCAATTTCTACAAGAGATTTATAAATGCCAATGTTTTGTCCACCCCTCGTTTATGTGCACTGACAGGTAAGAACACCGCTTGGATGTGAGATGAACAAGTACAGAGCGAATTTGACGAATTAAAGAATGCATTGTTTAACGCTCCATTGCGCGCACATCCGGATTTCAATAAGGAGTTTTGCCTGATGACAGATAGTTCACTGATGGGGCTGGGAGCGGTGTTGTTCCAGACGGATTGTGGAAAAGATCTGTCTACCTGGAAAACTATCTCGTTCGCCAGCCGTGTGCTCTCGCGGAGTGAACGGAACTACTCTGTCACGGAGCTTGGAGCCCTGGCGATTGTCTGGGCGATCAAGAAATTCCGCTACTATTTGTTCGGGCGCACGACTACGGTGTACAGCGACCACCGAGCACTACAATTCCTAATGAGCGCCAAGATCAATCACGGTAGACTCGGACGGTGGACGGTGTTCCTCCAGGAATACCACTTCACGACAGACTACATTCCGGAGCACAAGATCATTGCTGTTGCTCTATCTCGGATGCCTATCGGGCTCACCCATGCTGACGATAACGCTATTGATGAGAACAATTTTAGTGTGTTATACCTTCAAAATGTGGCATTCGAGAATTATGTCACTGCGTCACGAGGCAATATCGGGGCGGAACAATACAAGGACGATATCAAAGACAAAGACATCAAATAGAAATGACATGATAAATCCCACGCGGCCATCAGGCAGTATTATATTATCCGGAATGGCATCCCATTCAAAGAGGCGAGCTCTGGATGATTCCAGGTGGCTGTTAGCGATTCCGGAGGAACTAGTGAACAAGCTTGTGTGGTACGTCCATCTGAGCTACGGTCACTTTGGTGCAAGGAAACCTGTTACTTTAATAATATGCTTCGGCGTATACGTAAAGTAATTAGGGTATGCAAGCCCTGTCAGCAAGCCAAGCCGCCCACTCTGTCGTTTGCTGCACCAAGACACCCGATCGTTCCCAGTAAACTCAGGGATCTCGCAGCAGTAGATATATTCGGTCAGCTAATGCGTTATAGGAACGGATTTGCGTACATTTGTGTAGCAGTAGAGCTGACGTCAAAATTCGTCTGCCTCACCCCCCTGCGTAGGGACACCGGGAAGACAGTAGCTGCCGCGTTCGCAAATTACTTCTTACGAGAGGTTGTCACTGTGAAGCGTGTGATTTCGGACAACGGGCCACAATTCAGGTCACGTCACTGGGAGCATATGCTTCGGAGAAACCGATCTTTATCTTCCATTTCTGCCCTTGAGCAAATCCCTGTGAAAGGTAGATGAAGGAGATTGTGTCGGTTATACTGCCACCGTGACCACCGGACGTAGGACAGGAAAGTATCCGGTTTCCAGAACATATTAAATGAATTGCCAAATGCGTCGACGATGTTGCCACTGATTCTGGTCCTGAAAAACAAGGAGCCTCCGAGTAAAATAGAAGAGGTGGTTCTCCGGCCAGCAGAAACCAGGTTACGAAGATCTGCAATTGTGGAGCTTGCCCTGAAAAATATAAAGAGTGCCGCCGACTCTCAGGTAAGAGCCTACAAAAGAAGGTGCGGAACATAACTTTTCGCGTAGGCCAGAAAGTACTTGTATGCTCTCACAAGCTCTCTAATAAACGGGCTGGGTTGCCAAAGTAGTTCTTTTACCGGGCCGTACAGAATCAATCGGATTACATGTCCGAATGCGCTTGAAGTAGAAAACTTCCGCTCTCGTAAGTCGATGGGCCTGCACCCCATCTCCAATGTAAAGCCTTATATTGAATAAGAAGCAGAAGATCTTGCCCCTCGGAGGTCGGAATGAACGTATTGCCCATATCGTTTATTCGCAGTCATTCTTTTGTGACTAAAATTACAGTGTATATTTTCCAATGTTTTGATTCACTCTGGTGTGATTAAAATTAAAGTGTATATTTTCTATGAAATGTAAAGGGTTCCCCAAAATGTGTATAGTTATATCTTCTTCTTCTTAGCACAAGAGAGTAGTGTTGCGCAGCTTTATAACGTCTGAATGTGAATGATCACGAGGCTCAGATGAAGCGTTTCCTATTACAGTAATGTGGCTTTTTTTGTGACTAAAAAGGTATCGGGTGTGCTGGCGTGGCGAGTCAATAGTCGTAAGGTAATTCTTGATGACAAATTACAGTTGTTGTATGCTTATTCCCCACAGGTGAGGATGATTCAGTGAGACTTTGCAAATGTACTGCGATGTTTATGAGACGTTTTGATGACTTGTAGCTAATGGTTTTTGTGTGAAGTGAGGCTAATAGTGTTTGACTTTCAGTGATGCCACCTTATAAGATGATCGGAAGTTGTAATTTGCCACCTACTACTAGGTACGTTTAAGGATACCAGAATATGGAAGCCCTGGAAGATGAATATTGAAACAGCTTTTAAACTCAAGCAATTTATATATTTGATAAATAATCAAGGTAAAAACCTATAAGTGTGAAATAAAGTTAAGGTATGTGAGGATCCCTAGCGACAGTGGTGAGTAATGGGTCAATGATTGTGAGTATCGTATGACAATTAGTAAGATGAGTAATTATGGCCGTGGGCAAATAACTTGACTTATTTGACAATCTTTTATGTGTTTACTTATAGGATAAATTGATTTTGATTTCTATTTTTATGCCCATTCATTCGTTTACATCAGTAGAGTGGAATTTTCCGCCGGTTTTCGAGTTTTTGATTGGAACATTTAACCATGGCCACTGTCGTGGGGGCGGGAATGTTCTGTGTACGGTTTGTACGGGTGATCTTGTGGGGGTCGGCTCTCGCCTTTCAGTCAGAGTAGGTTACAAGACTGAGCTCTCGCTGCTCTGGACAGCCTGCCTTCCGTTGGCTGTCTAATATACTTTTATTTAATTGTAACTGTTTGACGAAGTTGCTGAAGTTTCGACTTCAACGTAACTTTCCGCATACAGTTGGCAATTGAGCATTCTGTGTACAAGAGGCCTATGTTGTCTGTCTTGAGCTGTTTTGGCTAAAGTTGACTGTATCGGAGTTACTGTTTGACTTCGCTTGTTGAAATCAATCATTGTACCGTCAGTGATTGTGTGGCGAGCCTTCTTCGTCTCCCTCAGAGGCCATTTGTATTGCTGGGAAGTCTTTAGTCTGGAACAACCAGACCAGGATAATTTGTTTCGGGCTATACTCGCGACATAATCACCACCACGACGGGACGTCGAAGCAACCAGCCATCGCCTCCGGTACGCCAGATCGTGTCCTTGCAGTTAAGAAGACAGCTTGGTACTATACGTCCGCAGCACGGGCAAAGCAGGCAATTTTGCTAGGTGATAATCACAGCTCAGCAGAGCGCGCCTGTTCCCGTCTTTTCTTACGTGGTTCTGTCTTGGATGTTCATTGTCTGAGTTCTCACTACTGTAGCAGCAATTAATGTTGGGTTGGCTGTGTGTTTCTCTTAACATTTGAGTTGCAAGGAATTGGCTCCACATACCACTTCGTCATAAATGTCACAATCTAGTTTAGGGACAACTTCACCTTCACAGCATTTATTTGAGTATCCAATTTGAGCCAGTTTGATGTATTGTAAATGTTTCATGTGTTTTGTTCATTATTTTGAGTTTAGTAATAATAAATCAGATTGTTATTTTGGACAGAACTTTCATTCTGTTAATCGGTAGAGCAACCCTTTCATTTCTCACTACGTTAATGAACTTTGCCTTTATTTAACTTATTTATCAAATTAAATTATTGCAGGTGCCAAACTCTTTTCTACTCCACTTGCAGGGTCGATTACAGTCAGTTCGTGTTTCTTTTTAATTCATGTGCAACAGCAAAAGTCGGAGTTAGAATAGGGGGGGCTTAGAGCATCATTTATATATGAAGATTCTCGAAGAATTAAGTGTTAAATACACTACTAGCCCTGGCACCTCGCAACCTGTATATCTTGTGTACCTTTTATGCATGTTTGTGTGTTAATTATTATTTTTGTTGAATATAGTTATAGCTGTGCACTCATGACTTTAATCTTGTAATATTGTGAATTTTTTGTAAACCAGTATACCTTGTGTATCTTTGATGTATGTCTCTGTGTTAACTTTTAATAACTGTTTACGGAAATTTTCAAAATGATATCTCATGTTTGTTGCTGCAATAAGTTGGATTCTATGATGTCAGCTTCCAATATCATACATCTCATTTATTTTAATCTGTTTTATTTGCAGACCACATGAGGTCACAGCTACCGACTAAAGTCATCCAAAATTCATTTAAATATTGTAGATTAGTCATTTCTTTTGAACTGCTGTTTGCCTGTTGCGTTAATTGTTTCTCAAGTTACGTTTGTTTGGAAGACTGTTGGCGAATCTCCTAGCATGGCTAGAAAATTCACGACAGTTTTCTCTGGGATGTTTGTGATGATGAAAGGGCCCTGTAGTCCCCTTTCGTTATCATTTCATTTACTTTCCGGTGATACAAAGCTCTCTGGCAGGTGTGAATGAATGAATTTGGTGTGTTTCATGTTGCTATACGGTGGTTTAGTCTGCTGCAGAGAATCAGCGGTAGTTGTACAGAATGGCCAACCCCTGTAGTTTTCAGGTAGGCAGAAAGGTTTGCTCTCCATGCGTGAAAGTTACCGGTGTTATAAAGACATTTTTCCACCGATTGAGAAGCTGACTTTGCGAAACGTGAACCCACACACATCTATTTTAAGGGCCCAACTTAAGATCCATAAAGAAGGGTGCCCTGTGAGACCAATCGTGAACAATATAGAGGGTCCCTTCAGTAAAATTGCGCAAAAATGTTTAAACAAATTAAAAATACACTTTAGATTCCGTAAACAATTTTCTGTGAAGAATAGTAAACAATTAATTGAGCAGGTTAGAAACATCCCCACTACAGCTAGTATGAAGCTGTTATCTCCGCATATTGTGAATTTATACACTAATATCCCGATAAATGAGACTATTGATATTGTGAAAAATAATTTAATGCTGAGTAATTTGACAGACAATGAAATTGAGGAGTTTATAGACCTTTTGTCTCTTATGCTCAAATACAACTTTTTCCGGTTCAACGACGAAATTTATGTGCAAAAAGACGGTCTCAGTATGGGAAACGAGATTTCTGGTTTTTTAGCTGATGTGTTCATCAATCACCTTGAAACCTTTTCTGAGTTGGCAAAGAAAATTGTCTTTTACGTTAGGTACGTTGATGATACATTACTGTTTGTGAGTGGCGATGAAATTGACATTAACGAAATTGTATCCTCATTTAACGCTTTACATGCTAAAATAAAGTTCACATCTGAACTTGAAACGAATGGGGTTATCAGTTTTTTTGGATCTATACATGAGTAATAGTGACGGAAGGCTTCATTTTGGCATATTTCGAAAAAAGACGTATACTGACTGTATCATAAACTATCATTCAACCCACCCCAATCAGCATAAAAAGGCGTTTTTCAGATTTGCATTTAATCGTGTTTTCTGTACCCCACTTTCTGAAGAGGAACGTAAAACTGAGTTAGAAATTATTTTTTCCATAGCTAAATCTAATGATTAACCGCTACCCTTTGCTCAAAAAATTTATGAAAAATTTGCCAATAAATATAAAGACATGGGAGCAAATGAAGTAATTGTAGGGGAAAATGAAGCAATGAAATATATTTCTTTGCCACACTATTGGGCAGTTAGTCTTAAAGTTGCAGCAATTTTTAGGAAACTCAAGGTTAAGATTGCTTTTTCAACTAAGAATAATTTGGGACAAATTTTAGATCATGGCGTAGATAAAGTAAACGTTTTACACCAGTCGGGTGTACTTTATCCAAGCTGTAAAGCATGTTACGTAGGTCAGACTGGACGAAAAATTAAAACTAGATTTGCTGAACATGTCGCCATTGACAGAAAGGACGCGGCTGATAAGTCGAATTTTGCAGCCCACATTATAAATAGTGGACATGAACTTCCTCGAATTGAGACGCATGTGAGGTTATTACACAGAGCAGAAAAGGGAAATTATCTTGATTTGCCAGAGGATATGGAGATCTTTTGTCGTCTGCCTTGTCAAAGAGTAGGCGGCGGTGAGGGGAGTTCATTTTTGGAAGCTCTTCGCCGAGCATTTGCTTGATGGGAATGGAAAAACGAAGGGGGGGGGGGGGGAGATAAATAGATTGGTGTTATGAATTACGTTATTGTGACTAAGTTTGTGTCGACGCCCTTTAATCGGGCTTTTGCCGTCTTTGTCGGCTGCACCAACAGATATATGGTGTATTTTATTTATTCTTTTTATACTTTTCATTCCCACACCTGAGGGATAGTGGGTGTGCCACTTGGGAGCGTCTCGCTCTATTTGGCCTTAGGTTAACATTTTTTGATTGCTTTTTTTCTTTATTGACAACATTCTTACAGCTACGTATTACATCTAATTACTTCTAATAAACAGTCGTTGTTATACATTTTCATATATTTACTGTTGTAGGTATCCTTGTGTATATTGTTTCCACAATCGGACATTTTGATATCTGGACATATGTACAGTTTGCTGATGTGTATTTGAACTTTATGGAATACTACAATTATGTGATAGGACTGACAATAAGAATTAAGAACTAGAATAAAGTTAACAGAGAGAGAAATTTGGAATTTAGATAAAATTATGATATAGTTGGTACACAATTACTAGGGTCATAAATACTTGGATGGTTGACAAGGTGAAACATTAATGTTTTAATTACTATGTTTATGAATAAATGGGCGACCAGTTTGTTGTCATTCCTGGCCTATGGCTGTGCAATATTTAGGTTGTTCGGATGTGTGGGAGTTCAATTTGGATCGGGATCCAGATCCGGATCTAGTGGCAGTAGGTGCAGTGGTGTTGGTGTTTCCTGTGCTATTAAGGTGCGCGTCATATATCTTGGTGGCCGAGTTTAGGTTCGTTCTGCGCATCTGACGTCACAAAACACAGTCAGCCAATGAACAGAGAACGACGTTGCCAGATCTCGACAGCAGTGCATAGCACGGACGAGTGTCTTCAGTTTTAGAAACGTTCAGTCATAAATAAAGTAATAGAACAAAAGCAATGTCTTGATAGCAGACTTTCTTTTACAGAAAGTTTGGAAAAAGCATTCTTTATACCAATTGCTTCATATTCCATTAATTAATTAAACCAAACAAGCAATAAGACTCCTAATTCAGGCGATAGCAAGGAAAGGTGTTTGTTTCAATCTCATGAACTGCTTTTTCGCAATAAAGAACAGCAGTAATTGTTTATTTTCTATTGTACTTCGACGAAGCGTGAGTAATTCATAGTCATACCAACAGTGTTTATAAGTAGTTGCGTGCGGTGTTAGAGTCATTATGGAGTTACACTATTCGATGAGCTGAGGTAGCGGAACGGTTAAGTGGGGCTTAATATTTTCTTTATTTAAAAACAATATTGGAGTGCCTTACTTCACGAATTTTATTCGTTTGAATGAAATTTCTAGTGCTTTGCCTCTTCATTAACTTTTTCGCTGCTGTAGACACGTGCTCCCCGCATTCCGCGCTGTTCGCGATTTTGTCATCACTGCACTTCTCGCCTGTGCAGACACATGGTGTTCCCACTGCTTTGACACACTTATCATTCGATTTCACAAAAACTATTTGGCCAAACAAATTGATTTTTACACGTCTTCTTGCCTGATACCTTCCCCCCATAAATGACTTAATTTTGTTTTGATGTGCAGCATTAAATGTAGTAAACAGCTGCAAGAAATTTTGAAGAGTTTGCAGAGGTAAAAGTCCATAGCGTATACTTTCCGTATGGTCGATTTTAGTTGCCACAATGTTGACAATGAAATGTGGACAAGATACCTAAATTTCATATAATATTTACTGTATAACAATATCTCATTTAATTTAAGTACCACATAGGTGTCGTATGTAATATTGAGAAATATTCCGTCTTTCGCGGCTGTAATAAAAGTTTTATATACACACGGCGCGTTTGGCTTTATTTTAAAGCACTTCCATCGGTGAAAGGTATGGCACATACACAATGGTATTCATGTTCTATTTCTTGTTTTTGTTCCACAGTCGCAGTTTTACCAATGGTATTGAAATATATCCCTCTTCTGCAACTGTTATAAGCGACTTATTTAGACCAGACGCGTTTCTCTCTTTTGAAGCATCATAAGAGGACTGTATTTTGTGTCCTCCATTGCCAAGTCACCTTTCGTAGTTTTGTGCTGCGGTAGCACAATATTCAACGCTTGTGTTGGCTCATCAGTGTTTTAGCAAATAAATGCTGTTTGTGTGTGCCACACACAAAATTATATTTGACATAGCTCTGAGCACTTCACTGACAGACGGTATATCCAAGTCCTAATGTTTTTGTAAGTCCACAGTTTTGTTTAATGTATTTTGTCTACTTCCTTTTGATTGATTGAAGTGCTTTAAAATAAAGCCAAACGTTCCCAGTGTAAGTTACAGTCGCGAAAGGTGGAATATTTCTCAATATTACATACGACACTTATGTGGTACTTAAATTAAATGAAATATATAGGTATCTTGTCCACATTTCATTCTCAACATTGTGGCAACTAAAATCGACCATACGGAAAGTATACTCTACGGACTTTTACCTCTGCAAACTCTTCAAAATTTCGTGCAAAGGTTTACTATATTTAATGGTGCATAATAACTGCGTTGAACATCGAAACAAAATTAAGTCATTTATGGGGGGAAGGTATCAGTCAAGAAGATAGGTAAAAATCTAATTTTTGAGCCAAATAGTTTTTGTGGAATCGAATGATAATGAGTGTCAAAGCAGTCGGAACACAATGTGTCTGCACAGGCGAGCAGTGCAGTGACAAAATCGCCCACAGCGCGGAATGCAGGGAGCACGTCTTTGTAGCAGCGAAAGGGTTAATGCGGCCGTGGTAGCTTTACTTCATGAACAGCGCGCTCCCCCCTACACGTAAGCTTGCGAACTATGCTATACTATGGCGCTGCTTCTATTGGCGCGTGCGTCGTGTGCAACTGGCAACGCAGCAATCTCCAGCGTCTGGGCGGGCATGCGCGAGCCGCCAAGATAAAAGAATTGAACTATGGTGTCATTTGTGCCGAGTGTTCATGGTCGTGAATGGTGTCTGTGTGTGTTGTTAGAATATTGTGTACGATTGTTCGGGGTGGATATGTGTATTTGAACTTCGGTTTGTTTTTGTGTCTAGGTCTGTTTGTGAATAGCTGAGTGAGGTCAGGGCGACTTCTTAGTATGCGTCGGCCGTAACGTGCGCGGAGGACCGCGAGTCTCATCTGCAGGGGTGTGGCCTTCGCTTCATCGTACGCTTCTTGTCTGGGGGTGGTAGGGGGGCAGTCTCAGTATACAACGTAAAATGCGTCTTTCGGTCTGATATAGTCTTTCTGTCTTTGTTTGCGACATACTGGCTAGGGGGGCAGCTGCATACTCGAAGAGGGGAGGGACGAATGTTTTGTAGGTGTTAATTGCTGTTTTATCATTGCAGCCATGGAATTTTCCCTGGACTCGTATAATTAAGGACTGGCGTTGTCTTGCCTTGTTGAGTGTCTCTTTGACATGGTCTTCCAGGTTTAGGTACTTGTCTAGAGTCACTTCTAGGTACTTGGCTTTATCGCTGTGGGGAACCAGACTGAATATGACCAACAGAGTGATATTTTCTGGGTGTTGTCTCGTCGTTTTGGGTATGTCGCGGTGTCTGAACAGGATTAGCTGAGTTTTGTTTGGGTTTGGCTTTATGCGCCATTTCTGCATCCACTGTTGTAATTTCGCCAAGTAGGTCGTCGTTTCTCGGTTGATTGTGATTGTTGATGGTCCTGAATTCCAATACGCCGTGTCGTCTGCATAGAGTTGGACTTGTTCGTTGGGTCTGGTGGTGGGCGGTACGTCCGTCGTGTATAGTGAGCATAGCAGGCGGGAGATTATTCCGCCCTGCGCTACTCCTGCTTGTGGGGAGAAGGGTGACGATGTTTCGTCATTTACATGTACCTGGGATTGTCTGTCTAGTAGTAGCGATTGAATGAGTCTTACTGTCTTAGGGGGCAATCCTAGTTTCAGTAGTTTGTAGAGTAGGCCGTCGTGCCAGCTCTTGTGAAATGCGCGCTCGATGTCTAGGAAGACCGCGAGTGTGCATCGTCCCATGTTCTGGTGTCTTGCCATGTCTCTGGTAAGTCTTAGTAGGGCGTCGTTTGTCGAGTGTCTTTTCCTGAATCCTGACTGGAGATGTGGGATTATTTGTAGTTTGTCTGTGTAGTTGGTCGGTCTGTCGGTGATTATCCTTTGGAAAGTTTTCCTGAGCACGCCTATTAGGGATATGGGTCGGTAGGATTTCGGGTCTCTTTTCGGTTTGACTTGCTTGTGTATCATTTTGGTTTTCGTTTTTTTCCACACTGTGGGGGTAGTTTCATGCGTCATGCAGTAGTTAAACAGTAGTCAGTAGGGGGGTTAACGTCGTAGGGGGGCATTTCCTGAGGTGGATTCTTTGGATGCCGTTTTCGCCTGGGGCGGAGTTCTTGCCCGACATGATGGCGTCTGCTACTTCGTTTTCCGTTATGTCGTCGTTTCCGGAGGGCACAGTGGGCATGTGGAGGAGGAGGGGAAGTTCGACGAGCAATTTAGACATACAGTCACGAACGAAGAGGTTGTCTTGGGGGAACTGTGGGCATTGACCAGAACTTCTTTGAATGCCTCCGCAATTTCTTTGTAGTTGGTAGTGGGTGTGTTGTCGATTGTCAGTTTGTATTTCCTGTCCGTGTTTTGTCCTGTGAGTGTTTTGAATTTTATCCAAAACTTGCGTCCTTGTCTGTGGTCAAGTTGTTTGCACGTATTGTCCCACTGGTTTTGTCGATGTTCCGAGTCAAGTCGCTTTATTTTCGCGTTTCGGTCTGTTCCATTGTGGTTTGAGCTCTGGGTTGTTTGTCCTTACTATTTCAGTGTATAGTTGTCTTTTGCGTCTGATGAGAAGTAGTACGTCAGGGGTAAGATGAGGTTTCCAGCGCTCGATGGCCTTGGTGGGGATGGCTGTCTCAATGGCTGTTTTTATTGTGTCCACAATTATATCGTGAATTAAGTCTAACTCGGTGTCGTTAGTAATAGTCAGTGGTGCCCTTAGGTCGTTATTTATCGTCTCTTGGTATTTCTTCCAGTCTGCTTTTGAGTATAGTCGTATAGTTGTGGAGGTTTGTAGGGGAGGGGGAGGGTTAATTGCGGTTGTGCTGAAGAGAATAGGGAGGTGGTCACTCGTAATGCTGTCTCCTATTGTCGCTGCGGTAATGGTGTCTGACAAACTGGGACTGTGTAGGATGTGATCGGGATGGGAGTTGCCACCGTGTCCTACCAAGGTGTAAGTCGTCATCGGTATTCTAGTCATGTTTTCGTGGTTAGGAAGTCCAGGAGTGCTTCGCCGTTTCTGTGGTTGCCTGTGTCGCCATGTAAAGGGGGACGAAAATCTAATAGTCATGGGCGACTGGAATGCAGTTGTAGGGGAAGGAGTAGAAGAAAAGGTTACAGGAGAATATAGGCTTGGGACAAGGAATGAAAGAGGAGAAAGAATAATTGAGTTCTGTAACAAGTTTCAGCTAGTAATAGCGAATACCCTGTTCAAGAATCACAAGAGGAGGAGGTACACTTGGAAAAGGCCGGGAGATACGGGAAGATTTCAATTAAATTATATCATGGTCAGACAGAGATTCCGAAATCAGATACTGGATTGTAAGGCGTACCCAGGAGCAGATATGGACTCAGATCACAATATAGTAGTGATGAAGAGTAGGCTGAAGTTCAAGACATTAGTCAGGAAGAATCAATACGCAAAGAAGTGGGATACGGAAGTACTAAGGAATGACGAGATACGTTTGAAGTTCTCTAACGCTATAGATACAGCAATAAGGAATAGCGCAGTAGGCAGTACAGTTGAAGAGGAATGGACATCTCTAAAAAGGGCCAACACAGAAGTTGGGAAGGAAAACATAGGTACAAAGAAGGTAGCTGCGAAGAAACCATGGGTAACAGAAGAAATACTTCAGTTGATTGATGAAAGGAGGAAGTACAAACATGTACCGGGAAAATCAGGAATACAGAAATACAAGTCGCTGAGGAATGAAATAAATAGGAAGTGCAGGGAAGCTAAGACGAAATGGCTGCAGGAAAAACGTGAAGACAACGAAAAAGATATGATTGTCGGAAGGACAGACTCAGCATACAGGAAAGTCATAACAACCTTTGGTGACATTAAAAGCAACGGTGGTAACATTAAGAGTGCAACGGGAATTCCACTGTTAAATGCAGAGGAGAGAGCAGATAGGTGGAAAGAATACATTGAAAGCCTCTATGAGGGTGAAGATTTGTCTGATGTGATAGAAGTAGAAACAGGAGTCGATTTAGAAGAGATAGGGGATCCAGTATTGGCATCGGAATTTAGAAGAGCTTTGGAGGACTTACGGTCAAATAAGGCAGAAGGGATAGGTAACATTCCATCAAAATTTCTAAAATCATTGGGGGAAGTGGCACCAAAACTACTATTCACGTTGGTGTGTAGAATATATGAGTCTGGCGACATACCATCTGACTTTCGGAAAAGCATCATCCACACAATTCCGAAGACGGCAAGAGCTGACAAGTGCGAGAATTCTCGCACAATCAGCTTAACAGCTCATGCATCGAAGCTGCTTACAAGAATAATATACAGAAGAATGGAAAAGAAAATTGAGAATGCGCTAGGTTTTTGTTTGTTTGTGGTTTTAGGGCGCAAAACTTCTATGGTCATTAGCGCCCAGCCCGTGACGTAAAAAATAGGAAAAAAACGAAATTTAAAATCAGCAGCAATGGGAACAAAGTCATAAAATTTGAGAAACTAAAGGCAGAAGGAATGCTTAAAAATCCACTATAGAAAGGGGTTGGTTGTCCCCCAAAAAAAAAGCTTCAAATGACTGACGTCATTTCACTGTCACTAATAAACTGTAAAACGCGGTCAGCTGAGCGCGTGTCATCTGCTAAAATCGACGATAGATCAGGCGATAGCTGTAGACGGGAGCGTAACGGATTAAAATAGGGGCATTCAATTAAAAGATGTCTGACCGTCCACGGCTGAGAGCAGTGGGGACAGAGTGGGGGAGGATCTCCGCTTAAAAGATGTCGATGACTAAAAAGACAGTGCCCTATCCGGAGTCTAGCTAAAATTACCTCCTCCCGACGACGCGTTCGGGAGGAAGAGGTCCATGCGCAAGGAAGGGCTTTCACTTCCCGCAATTTATTATGGGGAAGTGTTGACCAATGCGCATGCCATAAATGAGCAACTTGACGACATAAACTGCTCCGTAGATCGGTAAACGGAAGAGACTGAATAGCTGGCCGAGGAAGAGAGACTGCAGCCTTGGCCGCTATATCGGCCGCCTCATTTCCACAGATACCAGCGTGTCCCGGGAGCCAGAGGAACGCCACTGAGACGCCCCCCAGGTGGAGCAAGCGCAGACAGTCCTGAATCCGGTGGACCAGAGGGTGCACAGGGTAAAGAGCTTGGAGACTTAGGAGAGAGCTGAGAGACTCTGAGCAGATTACGTACTGTATCCGCTGATGGCGGCGGATGTAGTGGACAGCCTGGAGAATAGCGTAAAGCTCCGCAGTATAAACCGAACACTGGTCGGGAAGCCGAAAGTGATTTGGGGTGTCGCCAACAATATAGGCACTCCCTACACCTAACGATGTTTTCGAGCCATCGGTGTAAATAAATGTGGCTTCCGTCATTTGTGCACATAGAGCAGCAAATGCCCGACGGTAAACAAGTGTAGGGGTACCATCCTTGGGAAATTGACATAGGTCTCTGAGCAAGTCGATCCGGGGACGGAGCCAAGGCGGTGCTGTACCCCAAGTTGTCAAGAAGGTTTTAGGAAAGCGGAAGGAAAGAGAATGGAGCATTTGACGGAAGCGGACTCCCGGGGGTAGTAGGGAGGAGGAGCGGCCTGCATACCAGACATCAAAGGAGGCGTCGAAAAAAAGGTCATGGGCTGGATTAGCAGGCATGGAAGACAGATGGCTAGCATAACGGCTCAGAAGGACTGCCCGCCGATTGGATAGCGGAGGTTCAGCAGTCTCAGCATAAAGGCTTTCCACAGGGCTGGTGTAAAAAGCTCCAGACACTAAACGTAATCCACGGTGGTGGATAGAGTCGAGACGCCGAAGAATAGACGGCCGAGCAGAGGAGTAGACTATGCTTCCATAATCCAATTTCGAGCGCACTAAGGCGCGATAGAGGCGGAGAAGGACCACTCGGTCCGCTCCCCAGGAGGTACCATTCAGGACACGGAGGGTGTTAAGGGAACGCAGACAGCGAGCCGAAAGATAGGAAACGTGGGCGGACCAGCACAGTTTTCTGTCAAACATAAGACCCAAGAATTTAGCGACGTCGGAAAACGGAAGGTTGACAGGACCTAGATGTAAGGAGGGCGGAAGAATCTCCTTACGTCGCCAAAAATTAACACAAACGGTCTTACTGGGTGAGAAACGGAAGCCGGTTTCGATGCTCCACGAGTGGAGGCGATCGAGACATCCTTGAAGACGTCTTTCAAGAAGGCTGGTCCGTTGAGAGCTGTAGTAGATCGCAAAATCGTCCACAAAGAGGGAGCCCGAGACATCAGGAAGGAGACAATCCATAATTGGATTAATGGCGATGGCAAACAGTACAACACTCAGCACGGAGCCCTGGGGTACCCCGTTTTCTTGGGAGAAAGTACGGGAGAGAGTGGTGTTCACCCGCACCCTAAATGTGCGCTCTGCCATAAATTTGCGAAGAAAAAGGGGCAGCCGGCCTCGAAAGCCCCAAGAGAACAGTGTGCGGAGGATGCCTGTCCTCCAACAGGTATCGTATGCTCTCTCCAGATCAAAAAATATTGCTACCGTTTGGCGTTTCCGGAGGAAATTGTTCATGATATAAGTGGAGAGAGCAACAAGATGGTCAACGGCAGAACGATGTTGTCGGAATCCGCATTGGGCTGGTGTTAAAAGACTGCGGGATTCCAGCCACCAAGCTAAACGGTAATTCACCATACGCTCCAAGATCCAAGACCTTACAGACACTACTCGTGAGAGAAATGGGGCGATAGCTAGAGGGGAGATGTTTGTCCTTTCCAGGTTTCGGAACGGGAACGACAATAGCTTCCCGCCATCGCCTGGGAAAGGTACTGTCGGTCCAAATTCGATTATAAAGGCGAAGGAGGTAACGCAGGCTATGGGTTGATAAATGCAGCAACATTTGGACATGGATACCATCCGGTCCTGGGGCGGAGGAGCGAGAAGAAGAGAGTACATGTTGGAGTTCGCGCATGGAGAAAACAGTATTGTAGCTTTCGCGATTTTGAGAGGAGAAAGCAAGATGTCGCACTTCCGCTGCACGTTTCTTCGGGAGAAACGCTGGCGGGTAATTTGAAGAGCTCGAAATCTCAGCAAAGTGCTGACCCAATGAGTTAGAAATTGCGACGGGGTCCACTAAGGTATCATGCGCGACAGTGAGCCCAGAGACCGGGGAGAAACTAGGCGCGCCTGAGAACCGTCGAAGCCGACTCCAAACGCGCTGCTTATATCGGATACAGTTGGCCAAAGTTGGATGGTGACGGAAAATGCGAAGAGCACGTCGCCGCTCACGTATTGCGTCACGGCATGCCTCGTTCCACCAAGGAACTGGGGGGCGCCGGGGCAATTCGGAGGTGCGTGGTATTGAAGGTTCCGCAGCTGTGAGAATAACGTCGGTAAAATGTGTGACCTCATCGTCGACGCTGGGAAAGCGACGGTCATCGAATGTCGCTAGAGACGAAAAAAGTGTCCAATCGGCTTGGGCAAACTTCCAGCGTCGCGAGCGCATATATGGCAGTTGAGGCTGCAGTCGAAGAACACATGGAAAGTGGTCACTCGAGTGTGTATCATCTAGGGCGAACCATTCGAAGCGCCGAGCTAGCGGAACAGTACCGACCGCAAGGTCCAAATGAGATAAATTTGCCGTGGAGGCAGACAAAAATGTGGGGACCCCAGTGTTGAGGCAGACTAGATCCGCTTGGTGGAAGACGTCTAGCAATAGTGAGCCACGTGGACAAGGATGTGGAGATCCCCAAAGCGGGTGGTGGGCATTGAAGTCCCCAACCAGCAAATAGGGGGGTGGAAGCTGATCAAGAAGATGAAGGAGATCAGCTCGTGCCAGTGGTGTAGACGATGGAATGTATACCGTACATAGAGAGAACGTGTATCCAGAAAGGGAAAGACGGACGGCGACAGCTTGGAAGGAACTTGGAAGGGGATTGGATGATAATGGAGAGTATCATGGAGCAGAATCACGAGTCCTCCATGGGCTGGAGTGCCTTCAACAGAGGGGAGGTCATATCGGACGGACTGAAAATGAGGGAGAACAAAGCGGTCATGGGGACGCAGCTTTGTTTCCTGAAGACAGAAGATGACCGGCGAGTAGGATCGTAAGAGGATCGACAATTCATCCCGATTGGCGCGAATGCCGCGGATATTCCAGTGGATAATGGACATAGGGTGAACAGAAAATGGAGAAACGTGACCAAGGGTGCTGTCAACTCAACGACTGCTCAGAGCTTGCGACCGACAGCATGGAATGGCATTCAGTCGAAGGCAGAAGATCCTGATCCATAGGTTGGTCAGGAGCAGCTCCTGCCACCAACGATCGGCCAGTTGACCGGCCACCAGCAGTGCGCCTCGGCGACACAGAAGATGGCCGAGGGCGATTTCCGCCAGGTGGTGCTGTAGTTGGGACACGCCTTGGCGGAGAAGGAGAGGAACTGTGTTTCTTCGTAGCCTTCTTGGAGGTATGATGTTTAGATGAAGGAGGAACCGATGGTTGTGAAGTTGCAGTACGTAAAAACTCTTCACGAGAATGCTCTTTTTTCGAGGACTTGGCGTCTGACTTTTGGGCTCGAGATTTAGCAGAACCCGACGAAGGGTGAGCCATAGAGTGGGCAGGCGAAAGTGGTGAGGTTGAACGGGCGATCTTTGCACTGGCCGATCTGACGACCGTGGTACTAAATGTGAGGTCGCAAGTCTGCGTGGCCGCCTCCTTTGTTGGCCGAGGAGAAGCAAGGACAGTGCTGTATTTTCCTTTCTGAGGCACGGTGGGCTGTCGACTGGCGAGTAACTTTCGAGCAGCAAAGGTCGACACCTTTTCCTTCACCCTTATTTCCTGGATGAGCTTTTCATCCTTAAAAACGGGGCAATCTCGAGAGGAAGCAGCGTGGTCACCCATACAGTTGATGCAGTGAGGGGATGGAGGTGGACAAGCACCCTCATGGGCATCCTTGCCACACGTAACACATTTGGCCGGATTGGAACAGGACTGGCTGGTGTGATTGAACCGCTGACATCGATAGCAACGTGTAGGGTTTGGGACATAAGGGCGAACGGAAATTATCTCATAGCCTGCTTTGATTTTTGATGGGAGTTGAACTTTGTCAAATGTCAAGAAGACAGTGCGGGTTGGAATGATGTTCGAGTCAACCCTTTTAGTAACCCGATGAACAGCGGTGACGCCCTGGTCAGACAGGTAGTGCTGAATTTCTTCGTCAGACAATCCATCGAGGGAGCGTGTATAAACGACTCCACGCGAGGAATTTAAGGTACGGTGCGGTTCCACCCGGACAGGGAAGGTGTGGAGCAGAGAAGTACACAGCAATTTTTGTGCCTGGAGGGCACTGTGTGTTTCTAACAACAGGGTACCATTCCGTAATCTGGAACAAGACTTTACAGGACCCGCAATTGCGTCGACACCTTTCTGAATAATGAAAGGGTTGACCGTGGAGAAGTCGTGACCTTCGTCAGACCGAGAAACAACAAGGAACTGTGGCAACGATGGAAGAACCGTCTGTGGCTGAGACTCAGTGAACTTACGTTTGTGAGCAGACATAGTGGAAGGTGAGGAAACCATTGCGGAAGAATCCCCCATGATTACCGGCGTCTCCGATGGCGCGCTCCTCCCTTGTGGGGGCCCTCACCGAGGGCACACCCGCCTTAGGTGATTGTTCACACCTCAGGTCACACCTCCCGACAAACGGACGGAGGGACCAATCGGCACTTTCGGAAGGTATCAGCTCGGGTAATCACCCCTCCCTGGGCCTGGCCGTTACCAGGGGGTACGTACGTGTCCTACCTGTCTACCCGGGGCGGGGAATTACGCGTTACCCCGTCACCGGCTACGCATGGAAGTGCGTGGGTCGGCCTTCAGACACGCACAGGGAGGAAAAAAGAGAAAGGGAAAGGAAAGAAAAGGGGGTCTCAAACGCAGCAGCGGAGAAAAGGGCAAGGAGAAGAGGGAAGGAAAAGAGAAGGACAGAGGAAGGACGAGGACTTGCAAGTGTAAAAGCAAGGAATTTGGAACAGTTTCGAGCGTCCGTCTCCGGACGTAGGCACAAACCATACTCCCAGAGGGGGAGAAAGGGAAGGAAAGAGTGGTGAGGGGGGGGGGCGAAGATGGGGGACGGGGAGGGATGCGGAAAGGGAAGGGAAGGTATGCAGCCCGGAAAGGAAGGAGGGCCACATTAGCTCGGGGTCCCGTGCTCGCTACGCACGTGTCCACAACAGAGTTGTGGACCCCCGGGGGGGAATGCGCTAGGTGACGATCGGTTTGGCTTTAGGAAAAGTAAAGGGACGAGAGAGGCAATTCTGACGTTATGGCTAAGAATGGAAGCAAGGCTAAAGAAAAATAAAGACACTTTCATAGGATTTGTCGACCTGGAAAAAGCGTTCGACAGTATAAAATGGTGCAAGCTGTTCGAGATTCTGAAAAAAGTAGGGGTAAGCTATAGGGAGACACGGGTCATATACAATATGTACAACAACCAAGAGGGAATAATAAGAGTGGACGATCAAGAACGAAGTGCTCGTATTAGGAAGGGTGTAAGACAAGGCTGCAGCCTTTCGCCCCTACTCTTCAATCTGTACATCGAGGAAGCAATGATGGAAATAAAAGAAAGGTTCAGGAGTGGAATTAAAATACAAGGTGAAAGGATATCAATGATACGAGTCACTGATGACATTGCTATCTTGAGTGAAAGTGAAGAAGAATTAAATGATCTGCTGAACGGAATGAACAGTCTAATGAGTACACAGTATGGTTTGATAGTAAATCGGAGAAAGACGAAGGTAATGAGAAGTAGTAGAAATGAGAACAGCGAGAAACTTAACATCAGGATTGATGGTCACGAAGTCAATGAAGTTAAGGAATTCTGCTACCTAGGCAGTAAAATAACCAATGACGGTCGGAGCAAGGAGGACATCAAAAGCAGACTCGCTATGTCAAAAAAGGCATTTCTGGCCAAGAGATGTCTACTAATATCAAATACCGGCCTTAATTTGAGGATGAAATTTCTGAGGATGTACGTCTGGAGTACAGCATTGTATGGTAGTGAAACATGGACTGTGGGAAAACCGGAACAGAAGAGAATCGAAGCATTTGAGATGTGGTGCTATAGACGAATGTTGAAAATTAGGTGGACTGATAAGGTAAGGAATGAGGAGGTTCTACGCAGAATCGGAGAGGAAAGGAATATGTGGAAAACACTGATAAGGAGAAGGGACAGGATGATAGGACATCTGCTAAGACATGAGGGAATGACTTCCATGGTACTAGAGGGAGCTGTAGAGGGCAAAAACTGTAGAGGAAGACAAGAGACTGGAATACGTGAAGCAAATAATTGAGGACGTAGGTTGCAAGTGCTACTCTGAGATGAAGAGGTTAGCACAGGAAAGGAATTCGTGGCGGGCCGCATCAAACCAGTCAGTAGACTGATGAAAAAAAAAAAAAAATTAATGGAACGCGATAATTCCGAAATTCGTCAGAAGAATATCATTACGCATTTTACAGGTCCCTGCGTTTGCCGACTTCTTTCGGAAACCGTGACTTGGAATTATAGAAAAGTTACGTTCTTGATATTCAACTACATGCGTTTTCAAATTTGTTAATCTTCAAATTGTCCACTTCCGAAATGTGTGAACCGTTAGTTAGCATAAAAGGAGGCGTCAGAAAAAATTAAGCTCCTTGACGGAACGATTAGTGATGTGTTACTATCACACGTAGCTTATTGTATCCGAACTCTTCGGGTATTTAACGTGCCCTTTGAGGTGCGTAACGAAACTGTTTCTCACAGTTCATTCCGTAAGATACTGTGCTGCGGTCACTACAGAAAATTGCTTTTCTGCCTGTTATTATCAGGCTGAAAACGGTATCGAAATGTCCAAATGATTGTCAGACAACATACCCTATTGTTTATTTTTGTTGCTGGTCACTGGGCCTTTACCACTTACAGTGGCCAACTGGCAACATGTTCTTTCTGTAATGGCACAATACATATTCGAGAAGACCGTCACAAGCTAGCCGGACAGGGCGAGGTCACGTGGGTGGGGTCGCACTACGCGTCACCCCCGCACAAGCGCGTTGCGTGGCAGACGATGAGGCTGCACTCAAAGCGGTTGTCATAGGCATCACAGCCCCCGCTCCTTCTCTGTCTGTGGCTGCAGAAGTACCACTGACTGACCCACAGGCTGTTCAAACAGTTGCGCCATGAGTAGCATCTGAACCCACACTGTCAGCCGCAACACAGTCGGAACCAGAACCCGTTTCTGTTGTGCCCGAGAGAGCGCCCACTGCTGCCCCCGTCCTCGGCCACCGTCAGTACAGCGGTGACACCCCCGAGGAACACAAGCCGCGGCGGGAAACGACCGCTGAAAGAGATAACACCACCCACCGGTTCCGTAACGCCAGTAGTTCGGGTGTTTTGGAGTCGCAATCCTTTTCTCGTAAGGGGTGCAGCCAGTCTCTGGCAGTGACGTGCATTCCACCTTACAAGCTCTAGCCGAAACAAAAGAAATCGCAACGGCCCACGCAACGTGCGGACGTCGATTACCGAGAGGCGTCGGCCTCAGTGAGTTCCGCGGAGACCAGGCTGGACGAGGCTGCTGTTTAACTTAATAAGCTCATCCTCACAAAAAGGACACTGCCGCGGAAGTCGATACGACAATGGAGATCATTTCGGACGTTAGTTGGTTGGTTGGTTTTGGGGATGAAAGGGACCAGACTGCTTCGGTCATCGGTCCCTTTTCCAAATACAAAGAACACCCACAGAGAATAAAAACGAGGAACAGAATAGATCACAGACGATAGAGAACAAGAGAAACTGAGACAAAGAAAAGACAAAACGAACTAAAACCACACAGAGTGGTGGTGGTGGTTGGCCGACCATAGAAATAAAAAAGGAAAAGCCAACCACTTAGAAACACATTAAAAAAGCACTTTAAAATGATAGGCCGAAGGCCAGAATCAACACAAAACAATAAGAGAAAACAGAAACACTCAGATTAAATGATAAAATCCCCCTGCCCGAATAAAACGTAAAACTAAGTCAGCCATAGTGGAGTCGTCTGCTAAAAGGGCAGGGAGCGTAGCAGGCAGCGCAAATGTCTGCCTGACCACAGCCAAAAGGGGGCAGGCCATCAAAATGTGGGCCACTGTCAAAGCCGCCCCACAGCGACATAGAGGAGGGTCCTCCCGGCGCAGTAAATAACTGTGTGTCAGCCGGGAGTGGCCAATGCGGAGCCGGCAAAGAACTACTGAGTCCCTGCGAGTGGCTCGCAGGGATGACTGCCACACAGCCGTCGTCTCCTTGACAGCACGGAGTTTATTGCACATTGTCAGTTCGCGCCATTCATCGTCCCATAGCGCCAAGATTTTGCGGCGGAAGACTGGACGTTGGCCTCCCAGAGACTGATTTGCGGGCAGAGATGGCTTACTGGTGGCCTCTTTCGCCAGGCGGTCAACATGTTCGTTACCCGGGATACCGACATGACCGGGGGTCCACACAAAGACCACAGAGCGGCCGCAACGGGCAAGAGTATGTAGAGACTCTTGGATAGCCATCACCAGACGAGAACGAGTGAAACACTGGTCGAGAGCTCGTAAACCGCTCAGGGAATCGCTACAGATCACGAAGGACTCACCTGAGCAGGAGCGGATATACTCTAGGGCACGAAAGATGGCGACCAGTTCAGCAGTGTAAACGCTGCAGCCATCCGGCAAGGAACGTTGTTCGAAATGGTCCCCTAGAGTGAGCGCATATCCGACACGACCAGCAACCATCGAACCGTCAGTGTAAACAACACCAGAGCCCTGATACGTGGCCAGGATGGAATAAAAGCGGCGGCGGAAGGCCTCTGGAGGGACTGAGTCCTTAGGGCCCTGTGCCAAGTCGAGCCGAAGGCTAGGGAGACGAACACACCATGGGGGTGTATGCAAAGTAGCCCGGAAAGGAGGTGGAACAGTGAAACTCTGGAGCCCAGAGAGAAGCTCTTTGACGCGGACCGCTATGGTACAACCAGACCGGGGCCGACGTTCTGGCATACGGACGACCGACCGCGGGAACAGGAGGCGATAGTTTGGATGCCCGGGCGAGCTGAGAACATGGGCAGCATAAGCGGCCAGCAAACGTTGGCGTCGGAACCGCAGTGGAGGTACACCTGCCTCCAGTAGTACGCTGTCCACAGGGCTGGTGCGGAAAGCACCAGTGGCAAGGCGTATCCCGCTGTGGAGAATTGGGTCCAGCACCCGTAACGCAGATGGGGATGCTGAGCCATAAGCCAGGCTCCCATAATCCAGACGGGACTGGATTAACGCCTGGTAGAGCCGCAACAGGGTAGAGCGGTCGGCGCCCCAGCGGGTGTGGCTCAAGCATCTCAGAGCGTTTAGATGCCGCCAACACGTCTGTTTGAGTTCGTCGGCAAGATAAAGCCGCGGCTCAGTTTGGACTGTTCGGCGCCGGCAGAAATGCATAACGCGGGTCTTGGCTGCCGAAAACTGAAACCCATGCGCTACAGCCCAAGACTGCGCCTTACAGATAGCGCCCTGTAGCTGACGTTCAACAGCTGCAATGCCAGTAGAGCTGTAATGAAGGCAGAAGTCGTCAGCATACAGGGAAGCGGAGACAGAATTTCCCACGGCCGTAGCAAGCCCGTTAATGGCTATTAAAAACAGACAGACACTTAAAACAGAGCCCTGCGGCACGCCGTTCTCCTGGACGTGGGAGGAACTATACGAGGCCGCGACT
Source organism: Schistocerca serialis cubense (assembly GCF_023864345.2). NCBI lineage: Eukaryota > Metazoa > Arthropoda > Insecta > Orthoptera > Acrididae > Schistocerca > Schistocerca serialis. Next base: position 449,979,364 of record NC_064646.1, on the reverse strand, counting down.
TGCACGCGGAAGGTACGACACGACAGAAAATTGCGGATAAAAATCGGCAGAGGACCCCGAAGGCCCCATCCATGAAGCGTAGAAAGAATGTGATGACGCCATGTCGTATCGTACGCCTTCCGCATGTCGAAAAAGACAGCGACCAGGTGCTGACGGCGGGCAAAAGCAGTACGGATGGCCGACTCCAGGCTCACCAGATTGTCGGTGGCGGAGCGGCCTCTACGGAACCCACCCTGAGACGGAGCCAGAAGGCCCCGAGACTCCAGTACCCAATGCAAGCGCCGGCTCACCATCCGTTCAAGCAACTTGCAAAGAACGTTGGTGAGGCTAATGGGACGGTAGCTGTCCACCTCCAGAGGGGTCTTTCCAGGTTTCAAAACGGGGATGACAATGCCTTCCCGCCATTGCGACGGAAACTCCCCCTCGACCTAAAGACGGTTGTAAAGATCGAGAAGGCGCCGCTGGCAGGCCACTGAAAGGTGTTTCAGCATCTGACAGTGGATGCCATCTGGCCCAGGAGCGGTATCAGGGCAAGCAGCTAGGGCACTGCGAAATTCCCACTCACTGAATGGAGCATTGTAAGATTCCGGGTGGTTGGTGCGAAACGAAAGGCTCCGACGTTCCATCCGCTCTTTAATGGAGCGGAAGGCCTGGGGGTAATTCGCAGAAGCGGAACTCATAGCAAAATGCTCTGCTAAGCGATTTGCAATGACGTCGGAGTCAGTACAAACGGCTCCATTCAGTGAGAGCGCAGGGACGCTGGCAGGGGTCCGATAGCCGTAGACGCGTCGAATCTTGGCCCAGACCTGCGAGGGAGTGACATGGAGGCCAATGGTGGACACATACCGCTCCCAGCACTCCTTCTTGCCTTGGCGGATGAGGAGGCGGGCCCGCGCACGCAGCCGTTTGAAGGCGATAAGGTGGGCTAAGGAGGGATGTTGCTTGTGACGCTGGAGCGCCCGCCGGCGATCTTTAATCGCTTCAGCGATCTCAGGGGACCACCAAGGCACAGCCTTCCGCCGAGGGGACCCAGAAGAACGGGGAATGGCAGACGCGGCGGCAGTAACGATGCCGGTGGTGACCGATTGAACCACCGCATCAATGTCATCAGTAGAGAGAGGCTCAAAAGCGGCAGTGGAGGAGAACAAATCCCAGTCAGCCTTATTCATAGCCCATCTGCTAGGGCGCCCAGAAGGGTGACGCTGTGGTAGTGACAAAAAGAGCGGAAAGTGGTCACTACCACACAGGTCGTCATGCACACTCCATTGGACAGACGGTAAGAGGCTATGGCTACAGATGGAAAGGTCAATGGCGGAGTAGGTGCCATGCGCCACACTGAAGTGTGTGAAGGCACCATCATTTAACAGCGAGAGATCGACCTGCGACAAGAAATGCTCAACGATGGCGCCTCGACCTGTGGCCACTGACCCACCCCACAGAGGGTTATGGGCGTTGAAGTCGCCCAATAGCAAGAAAGGTGGCGGCAATTGGGCGACCAGTGCAGCCAGGACATGCTGCGAGACATCACCATCCGGTGGAAGGTAAAGACTACAGACGGTAATAGCCTGTGGCGTCCACACGCGTACAGCGACAGCCTCTAAAGGCCTCTGGAGAGGGATAGACTCGCTGTGCAGAGTGTGAAGGACATATATGCAGACGCCACCAGACACCCTTTCATAAGCTGCTCGGTTCTTATAATAACCCCGATATCCACGGAGGGCGCGGGTTCGCATTGCCGGAAACCAAGTTTCCTGCAGAGCAATGCAAAGGAAAGGATGAAGGCTGATAAGCTGGCGGAGCTCAGCTAGATGGTGGAAGAAACCGCTGCAGTTCCACTGGAGGATGGTATTGTCCATGGCGGAGAAAGGCGTGACGGGACGGGGAAGGCAGATTACGCCGCTGGGTCACCTGCTGCCTCCGATTGAGCACCCGTGCTAGTGCTATCCATGGCGTCTGAGGGACCGGCGAGATCTAGGTCCTCAGCGGACGCCAGGATCTCCACCTCGTCCTCAGACGCAGAGCTGGAAGGTGGCGGTGGGGTGGCTGCCACAGCGAGTTCCTTGGGCTTAGAGCTCTTCTCCTTTGATTTCTCACGCTGCTCCTTGGGTTTAACTGGCTGGGAGGGCTTCACCGATTCAGTCTCCGGGACTGAGGAGGATCGTGAAGCCCGTCGACCAGCTGATTGCGGGCACTTACGCCACTGTCGGTCGTCAGCCTTCCCACTGGTGGAAACCTGGGAAGGGAGGGACCCGAGGGACCCCTTGCGAGCGTGAGAAGCCGAAGAAGTTGGACACTTCTCCGGCTTAGAAGCAGGGACGGACGTCCCTGATGGGGGGGATGGTGTTGCCCCTGAGGTAGGTGGCGCAGGAGCAACCCGGTGGATAGAGCCCCCCACTGGCAAGGGGGCAGGAGGAGTTGTACCACTCAGCGATCCGGCCGGAAGTCGTGAAACTGATGGGGCGAGCACAGGTGTTGTAGCGGCGGCGTAGGATGACGTCATTCGCACGGGATGTAATCGGTCGTATTTCCTTTTGGCCTCAGTATAAGTCAGTCGGTCCAGGGTCTTATATTCCATGATTTTGCGCTCTTTCTGGAACATTCTGCAGTCTGGCGAGCAAGGTGAATGGTGCTCCCCGCAGTTGACGCAGATGGGAGGCGGGGCACATGGAGTATCGGGATGAGATGGGCGTCCGCAATCTCGACATGTGAGGCTGGAAGTGCAGCGGGAAGACATATGGCCGAACTTCCAGCACTTGAAGCACCGCATCGGGGTAGGGATATAGGGCTTGACGTCACATTGGTAGGCCATCACCTTGACCTTTTCCGGTAACGTATCACCCTCGAAGGCCAAGATGAAGGCACCGGTAGCAAACTGATTGTCGCTCGGATCCCGATGAATGCGCCGGACGAAATGAACACCTCTACGTTCTAAGTTGGCGCGCAGCTCGTCATCAGACTGCAAAAGGAGGTCCCTATGGAAAATAACTCCCTGGACCATATTTAAACTCTTATGTGGTGTAATAGCAACGTTAACATCCCCCAACTTGTCACAAGCAAGTAACCTGCCTGACTGAGCGGAGGATGCCGTTTGTATCAGTACTGACCCAGAGCGCATTTTAGACAAGCCCTCCACCTCCCCAAACTTGTCCTCTAAATGCTCGACGAAGAACTGAGGCTTTGTGGGGAGAAAAGACTCCCCATCAGCTCTCCTGCAAACTAAGAATCGGGGTGAATAACTGTTACCTCCACCCTGAGACTTACGCTCTTCCCACGGCGTGGCCAGGGAGGGGAACGTTTTCGGATTGTACTTTTCAGCATTAAATTGAGCCCGAGAACGCTTAGAGACTGCTGGCGGCCGGCCGCCAGCGAGAGATGATGTACCACGCTTCATTGCGGGTCATCCGCCCTGATGCCACCTACTCCGACCAAGGGCCCTCCCCACGGGCGCCACCCAGCCGCAGCAATAGCCACCTGGCAGGACGGCCATTGCCGGGAGTCCTGATGCCCCAAGGAGATGGGCATCTACTCCTTGGCATACGTGGGGAGTTAACGGCGCAGGCATCAGTAGAGCGATCCCTGTGTTGTCAGGGGGCTACAACCAAGAGGGTACATGGCGGCCCCACCACAACGGGCTGGCTACCGTGCTGGATCTTAGGTGCAAAAATGGCCAAGGTCGTCGTCGCAGTTAAAAGAAACACTGCAGAGTGCAGCGTGGTAATCGCCCAAGAGATCGAAAACGAGCGGGACACCATTACAACGACGAGAAAGACGGCTAAAGGTCTAATTGCACGACGGATACAGTGCACCATGTAAGGCGCCCTTCCCCAATTGGCTCGCTCTTCAGAATAATTTAGAAAGATGGAGGTCAAACCCGAGAGGGGACCATCACATAAGGCCGAAACATGTGAGACTCCTTTTAGTCGCCTCTTACGACAGGCAGGAATACCACGGGCCTATTCTAACCCCCGAACCCGCAGGGGGGGTTTCGGACGTGTCAACTGTACGGTTGGCAGGTAAACTAAAATCTGTGGAATCCGATCAACGACGCATCAGCCTACAATTGCAGGACTCTGGGTTGGATTACCCCGCAGGCGTTGCACCTATCACGGCGACTCCTTCGAGCGCCGATCTTCATTCACATGGACACAGAGGGAGCCCATCCACCCCTGTTCTCTAGCGAATTGTTTGACTGGGCGGCGGACATGGAATTAGATGGTGGGACCCAAAAGCGGTACCTGATGTGCGACTTTTACTGATTGGTTGGCAGTGCAAATGCATGCCTCGTTGTCCACGTAAATTTGTTTCTTGCATATTTTTACTGTGTCTGGTGTCTGACACCAGTCGGTGGAATATAGTCAATGTCAACAAATTGCGTAGTCCGCATAAAGTACTAGCTTTAAAGACTCTTTTATGTGAAACTCATTGCCATACTACAACAAGTGACTCGTGAGGCTCTGACGTTTATTCAGGGTTTTACTGACTTGATAACTGCTCATAATGTGGTGTCCGACGACGGCACCAGCACTGCTACTTTGCTCTGCACTGGTTTTACTGTCACAAACACTGAATGTCTGCCCAATGGCCACACAATAGCATAAACTACTAAAGGCGTTGTTCTTGTGAATGTTTATGCTGCTCCTGGCAACAACAACCCGGCAGGAAACCATTTTTATATGCAGGAGCTGCTTCATCTTTTGCTTTAGAACAACGCAAATTTAATAATTGGTGGTGATCCTAATGCAGTGATTGATGACTGAGATCAGCAACCGTGCCCCAGTAGGTGTTAGGAGTTTCACACGTTCATTACTAGCTTTCGACTTCAAGATAAGTGGCCGGTGCTCCACCCTGTCTAAAGTCAGTTTACATATTTTTGTGTCACGAGACACAGCCATCTCGACAGAATGTGTGTGTCATCGTCACTGGCAGCCTCAGTCACTGGGTCGGAGATTAAACCAGTTATTTTTTCTGATCATTGCAGTTATTTTTGTCAAATTCTTCTTCCACATGCGCGACATTTTCGCTGCAAGAAAATCTGGAAGTTCAATTGCAGCCTGCTAGAGGATGGTCATTTCACGCAACCTTTTACTCACGCTTGTGCCGAATGTGGCACAAGCTCTTGCAGCCCGAAAACGCTGACAGTAGTGCCGTCGAATGGCGTGTTGGAACTACCAAACCTGGAATTAGTACTTTTTAAATCAATTTTAGTCGCTAAGCGGCACATTGGCGTCGGTCGACATCACAGTTTCATCAAACCTGTTTATAGGACCCCGCCCAGCAAGTAACGACCCAGCCACACCTTGTTCTGAGTTTTAAGAAATTCAATGCGGAAGAGCAGATGATCAGTTACGAAGAGTGATCCTAAGGGGTGGGAGCGGAAAATGCGCGAGAGGGTGGTCATTGACGCCTGTATCACACAGGATGGTACGAAGACTCCCCGTCAGTTGCCACCGTGTAGGAAAATTCACTAACGTTTTCCGGCCATTTTTCAAGGTGTGGATGTTGATTCCGATGCACTGTGCAGGTTCTTACAGAGGATTCCTCGTGTTTCAGGTCGCGCAGAGCGAGCTTAAGTCACTGCCAGTTTTACGTACGTCAACTTGGATGCAGCTGTCAAGCAGAGTCCCAGCGGAAAATCTCCTAGGATGAACGGCATTCCCACCAAGTTTTATTTGCCATTTTTTCACCTTTCAAGCAACATGTAAATTACACTTGTTAAAGACATTCGTAATGGCACTCCTCTGACACCGCAATTTGCAGTGGGATGCATTATGCTCATTCAGAAAACATATGTGACGCCGAACATCAATACTGTTTGACCAATGACGTTGTTGAACGCCGATTATAAGATCACAGCGAAGTGTGTCGCACACAGAATGCGAGAAGTCATGCTGAGTGTTGTAAGTGAACGCAAAACGTGTACCGTGTGCGACAGAAACCTATTCGATACCATCCTGGCCTACAGGGACTGCATCACTTTTGTAAAATGCAGTAAGATACGATCAGCGACGATAATGTTCGTCGATTTTCACAATGCGTTTGATATGATCATCAGTCATGTTTATTTTCAGAGTGGGATGGTTGTGATGGGCTTTAGGTGACATGTGGTCCATGGTCGCCGTCAGTGCAGCAAGTGGCCATGCACATTGCTTGGCAGAAAGTGCACGCAGGAGCATATCCATGCCCAAGAGAAGTAGAGCGGGCAGGACTGCAACGCAACGACGAATAAGTTGGCGAAAGTTCTCAACGCAAGATGGACACAGTGCACCAAGCAAGGCGCCCTTCCCCAATCGGCTCGCTCTTCGGAAAAATTTTGAGATATGGAGGTCAAACCCGACAGGGGACCATCACATAAGGCTGAAACGTTTGAGACTCCTTTTAGTCGCCTCTTACGACAGGCAGGAATACCGCGGGCCCATTCTAACCCCCGAACCCGCAGGGGGGAGCAACCATTGCTCCGGACTGCGTGTAGCAGGAGGTCAACAGCAGCAGAAATCTTGCCTGTTCCTCCATTCCGGCTTCTCGCCATGGCGATGTGCTAGTGGTGTTGGCGTGCGCGAGCGACGGTAACGATGTGAGCCGCAGCAAGTCGAGCAGCGGAGTGCGTGTGCACGCCCGCCGCCGCCGCCGCACCTTTACCAGCGGACTGACCACACGGACTGCCAGGTCGAGATCAGCCCGAAGTCCAAGCTTTTGCTTGCTAACGCTATCGCGGGACTTACGGGAAAAGATAGGAAGAAATATGAACGGCGCCTCGAAAGAGCGCTGAAACCAAAAACAGCTAAAGAACAAACACCAACACCCACACGACCTCCGAAATCGAACAGTGGACCGCGGCAAATAAAGACCTCCACGAAAAAACCGCGCGGCTCGCCAAAAAGCAGAAAACAGAAGCAGACAGATACACGGACTCGCAAACGTAAAATCTCACACCTGCCAGCAGACCCGAGCGCGGAGCAGCAGATCGCACAAGCGAGTGCTGAACTACACCAAACAAAGGCGGCCGCCCACCCCGTCGGCGGGGATGGCGACCGCTCGCGCGAACAAAGCCCTCAGGTATGCGGCCGGCTGCCCGAGCCGGCCGAGTCACCCGACCACGTGCAGGAGCGGAGCTGCACAGAACGCGAGCCGCGTGGCGACGCGCCGGCCGTGGCGGCGCGAGCGACCGGCGGGCCGCGGCACGATGAAGTGGCCGCGGCCGCGGGGCCGCAACGGGCCGTCACGACGGACGTCGAAGAGCTAGACCACGCCGACGTGAACACAACAACAGACGCAGACGAGGACGGCTTCATACTCGCCAGAAAAACAGCCAGTCGACTCACCACCCCCGTCACACACACACCAGTCACAACACACAATAGGTACGACACAATAGATGAACAAAACACAGAGACAACGGCACCGGACGACACACAAACTAACAACACAAAAACAACAGAGGAAGAGGTGACAAAATATAGAATTCCCCCACTCGTAGTTCATTACGATCAGTCGTATAAAATTATCTACGACCTGATTAAACAAACCGTAGGAGACAGCAAATTTACGGTAAAAACTACAGGGGAAGATAAAATAAAAGTAACGCTACAAACAGTTGACGAATACAAAAACGTCAAACAATTGCTACAAAACCACAAAGTCCACTACTATACGTTTCCAATAGCGGCTAAGAAACCCATTAAGGTAGTGTTCCGCGGCATGCCGCATAAAACTAACACAGCTGACATCAAAACATTCCTCCAGGAACAAGGCTTCGAGGTAAGCACGGTGGTAAAAACCCACCCAAAGAGGCCATGGCCCCTACACACTGTCACCCTCCCAGATTCATCACAGAACAGAAAGATTTGGGAGGTGGAGAGAATCCTGGCAGTGGAAGTAACTCCCGAAAAACTGAAGAAGAAATCAGGGCCGGGTAGATGCTTCAACTGCCAGGAAATAGGACACCTAGCAAGGGACTGTGGCATGCCAATGAGATGCGTCAGATGCGGAGATGCCCACACATATGACGAATGCAGGGTGCCTAGGGGGGAAGGCAAGGAATCGTGCTGCAACTGCAGAGGAGCACACCCTGCCAGCTACCTAGGGTGCCCTGCATATCGGCACGCCAGGGATCGCCACAGGGGAAAACAAACCTACGGTGGCCGCTCTCAAAGACCGGCAAATAAAACGGCACCCCAACAACCGCCCCCTTACCGACAATTTAGACAGACAACAACGAGAGTGTACGCATCGCGTACATACGCAGCAACCGTAGGCGATCCCAACAAACCACCCGACCCAAACCAGGTTCCTGGAAACGGAGAACTGCCTAGGGAAGCCCCTCAGCGCCCCCCCAAGCCCAGTCTGCATCAATCAACCGAGGACGCCACCATTCAGGGACTCGCATCGTCGATTAAAATGCTGCAAGAACAGATGACCCACTTGGTCAACGTTCTTGCCAGCATCACGCGCCTTCCAGCCGAACTCGCTACGGCAGCTAAGCAGTCGCAACCTACAGCGACTACCACAGGAAACCCCACACCCCACCATGGATAGACGACCAAATATACAAGGTCTCAAAATCTGCGTCTTCAACGCAGACGGTCAATTCAATCAAGCCCTCGAATTTAGAGAATTCATAAAAGAGGAAAACATTGACGTATGCCTAGTAGCCGAAACACACCTTAAACCAGGGGTAAGGGCATCTGTACCAAATTACAATTGTTACAGACGCGATCGGCCCACTGCAGGAGGCGGGGTCGCAGTATACGTCAAACGAGGCATAGAACACCACCAGGTGTACCCACCAGCAACCCAACAGGTAGAAACGGTCGCAATACAAATATCCACCGTAACAGGACCCCCCCACAGTCGTTGCAGCCTACCGCCCCCCTTCCCCAACGCTTGAAGAGGACGACATAGCTGCATTAAGCCAAATAAGAGGCAAGCTCCTAATAGGAGGAGACCTCAATGCCAAACACGCAGACTGGCACTCAAGAGTAAGTAATAGAGCTGGTCGACAACTGCAACGACTCGCGCGCACGCATCAGTTCCAAGTGTGGGGCCCAGAGGAACCCACCCACTTCCCGAAAAACGGGAACAGGGCAGACGTCCTCGACATTGCGCTCACAAAACACATCATGGGTTTTGTGTCCGCAAGTTCAATGAACAGAATGTCGTCGGACCACAACCCTGTCATTCTCGAGGTCGATATGGGAGAATGGCTCTCTATCCCACAGCTAAGAACCTCACACAAACACACAAATTGGGAACAGTTCCGCGCCAATATAGCTACAGAACTGACCCAAGCCCCGCCTCCAACAGCAGACACTGTCGAGCAAACGCTGGAGGACCTCACGAAAGCGATCCTGCAAGCAGCTGAGGAAGCAACGCCTGCGCCAGCGGGTCTCCCCCGCCCCAGGCAACTTCCCCAGCACCTGCTTGCACAAATAAGGCACAAAAACAGGATCGCCAAAGAGTGGAAACTCATAGGCAACAGAAACACAAGGAGGCTGCTCAACAGACTACAAAGAGAGTTGAAAGTTGCGCTCACTGAGCACCGCAACCAGCAATGGTCCGAAAGACTATCAACTCTCAAACTAGATGACCACAGTCTATGGCAAGCCACAAAACAGTTCACGAAAAGACGCGCTAGAATGCCGCCTCTGCACGGCGAACGTGGACTGCAGTTCAGCGCCGTAGACAAAGCAAACGCGCTAGCCGACGTGTTCGAGAAGCAATTCACGCCAGCAGAGGCACAGGACAGGGAACACGTCGAAACAGTTCGCAGACAACTGGTCACCTTTTTAGCAGCAGAAGACGAAGATGAATACACGCCACTCTTCAGCCCTGAAGACGTGGCAGGAGCCATCAAGTCACTGCCAATAAAAAAGGCACCAGGCCACGACCAGCTCACCAACGAACTCCTAAAACATATCCCGCCACTGGCAATAACCCACTTAGCTGATATCTTCAATGAAATTACGCGATCACAAAAATTCCCGACCCAGTGGAAACATGCAGAAGTAGTCGCGATCGGAAAACCAGGGAAAGACCCGGTGTTCCCGCAGCACTACAGACCAATTAGTCTCCTGCCCACCCTCAGCAAACTGTACGAGCGCCTCCTCTTAACTCCGATTCAAGATCACATCAGAAGAGAGCAAATTATGCCAAAATTTCAATTCGGTTTCCAGCAACAACACTCCGCCCCCCAACAAATAATGAGGGTAGTTGAAGCAGCTACAGAAAGCTTCAACCGAAAGGGCTACTGCGGGATCGTCTTATTAGACGTCGCCAAGGCTTTTGATTCAGTCTGGCACTCCGGAATCTTGCACAAAATGTACACCCAAGGCTTCCCAGGGACGATAGTAAAACTTATACAGAGCTATCTAACCAGTAGGACATTCTCCGTTAAGATCGATAGATCACAGTCGAGCAGGAGAAGAATACGCGCTGGAGTGCCCCAAGGGTCGGTACTGGGTCCTCCCCTGTACAACCTTTACACAGCCGACATCCCTGTCACGCAGCACGTCCAAACAGCACAATATGCAGACGACACCGCCTTCTTCTCCTGCTCCACGAACAGGAACCTGGCAACGAGAAGACTACAAACAGCACTAAACAGGACTGACTCAGGGCCAAGAAATGGCGCATCTCATTGAATACTGAAAAGACCCAGGCACTTATGATAACAAGACGCATCGGGAAACGCCGCCCCCCTAAGAAGACCCATCCAACTGCTGCAGCTACAAGGGCGAAATCTCCCCTGGAGAAACACGGCGAGATACCTCGGTGTGACACTGGACAAGCGACTAACTTGGAAGTGCCACATCGAGGAACTCCGCAAGAAAGCCCTTGGAAGGATGCAAGTCCTCTATCCTATATTGAATGAACGCAGTTCACTAGACCCCAGCACCGGAGTAGCGGTCTATAGAAGCCTTATTAGGCCGATACTGGAATACGCATGCCCCGTATGGGGCTATGCAGCCAGATCGACAATAGGCCGCCTACAAAAAATTCAAAACAGAGCTCTCCGGAGAGCCTTACACTTACCTCCACGATTCCCCACAGCAGATCTACATGCTGCTGCGGATATCGATACACTACAAACACGGTTCCGAAACCTGGCAGAACAGTTTTATGCCACAGCCGGTACCGCACATAATGAACTCGTCAACACACTTGGCCAATACGACCAAACAAATGATAAATATAAGAGACCCAAATCAATACTCTCCTGAGTAAAACAACAGAACCACACACCTCTCACGAGTAAAACAACAGAACCACACACCTCTCACCACAACAGATAAAAACAAAAGAACAGTACATCCAAAACACCCAGTCACAGTGAAGGAAATGTCCCCAAGGGACAATAACCTTCCCAGCAACACCTTCCAATAAGAGGAAGAAATTAGAGAGGAGCGCGCACCACCACCCGCACCTGAGCCTATAATGGACCCCCACCCCGACCACCGCCCGCATTCGCTGAGTAGCTTCTGGAGAGTGCGGACGCGTGTGCGGGGCTGCGCTAGTACTCTCCCTCTTCGTTGCTACTCAGCCATAGGAACCCGCTTGCGGGTTTAGTCGCTGATTGTCCTAGCGCTCTAGCTGGACGGTTCGGCACTAAGGCTTCCGAGCTCCTGATTTTTTAAAATCGGGAGCAGAGTTGCAAGAAGATTGCGGGGCGAGCGGCTGGATTGTCGGCAGCTTGCGAGCAAATTGTCGTTGCGGGTTGCGAGCTGTGGGTTGGCGCGTCTTGGTGCGCGTCTTCTTGCTGCCGCGGTTCGCTTTTTCGGCCGGCTCGAGCACTTCGGCTGCGACAGGTACTCCTGCTGCCGCAGAGACTAGCTCTGCTCCCCCCCCAAGAGTAGGGAAATTGCACGCCAGGGCCTGGTCAACGGCCAGATACCCGCGCGTGTCAGAACTGTTAGGGTCGGACCGATCTGCCTGATACCTAACGGTGCCAACCAAAAGTAGACACCGACACCCCCTGGCAGCCATCCTCCCAAGTCTGGACATGGACACCCCAGTCAAACTGACGGTAACGGAGAAAGAAAACGCCCCTGGCTGCTACGAGGTCAACAGGACGGACCTAACGGGCAGCCAGGGCGGGATGAGCCCGAGCTCGCGGTTGCTGTTGCTTAACGCAATCGCGGGCCTCACCGGTAGGGATAGAAGGAAATACGAAAAGAAGCTCGAAAGAGCTTGGAAACAGCCGCGCATACTGCCCAAGGGTGACAAAACACCACCAAACGCCCGCCTAATTAAGGCGAAGGCAAAGAAGTCGCCGAAACGAAGCAAGAAAGTCACTGGGTCACCGGCAAAGAAACGAAAGACCACCTCGCGCAAACCCGTCGCTGCGCGGCGGCCGGAAGTGGCGGACGCGGCCGGGTCAGCCGCGCCTGAGCCGACCGCGCCTGCCAACACAAAGGCCGACCGGGCCACGTGTAGCGGCGGCCAGCAGGGCCAGGTAGCGGCCGAACGAAGCGCCAGCGCTGCGACGGCTAGCGCGCGCCCCGAGGCGGCTGCGCGCCGGGGTGAATGCGCAAAAGCACGAAGGCGCGGAGGCGGGTGCGCGCGGGCGGCAGAAAGATACCGATGCCGTCGGCGCGGGCTCGCCGCCGCGAGAGAATGCCAGAGCGGAGGAGCCCCGGAGCGTGGACGAAGCGTGCGCTGAGGGGAGCGAGCGATGCGGAAGCAGCGCAGGAACCGCCACGCAGGAAATAGATGAAGAAGGTTTCCAGCTGGCACGAAAAACCGCCAGACAATCCCCCACCTTAGTCACACCAACCCCAATTCACACCGCCAACAGGTTCGATGTGATGGGAGAACCTGCGGAAGAATCGCAACAGGCAGAGGACTATGAGGAAAGCGAACAACGACAGAGCCTCAGAATCCCACCAATAGTAGTACAGTTTGAGAACAGCTACAAGGCACTGTACGACGTAATAACAAACACGGTAGGGGAAAGTAGGTTCACCGCCAAAATAACCGGCGGTGACAAAGTCAAAATTACAACAAAAAATGTCGACGACTACAAGGCAGTGAGGAAGGTGCTAGAGGAGAGGAAATTTCATTTCTACACCTTCCCACTAGCAGCGAGGAGGCCGATTAGACTGGTGTTTCGCGGTGTACCACATACCACCGACACCGCGGACATAAAAACGTTCCTGCTGGAGGAAGGGTTTGAGGTCAGCTCAGTGGTGTTGACGCGACCGAACCGACCCTGGCCTCTTCATACGGTCACCCTCCCAGACTCTGCCCAAAATCGAAAGATCTGGGAGGTCAAAAGGATACTGGCGCTAACGGTCACGCCCGAGAAGTTAAAAAAGAAATTTGGCCCAGGGCGCTGCTATAACTGCCAGGCCCTAGGGCACATCGCGCGAGACTGCACGATGCCAGTGGTGTGCGTTAGATGCACTGAAGAGCACACCTACGACCAGCGCAAACTACCGAGGGGGGAGGGAAAAGAAAAGTGCGCCAACTGCAAAGGGGCGCACCCGGCCAGCTACTTAGGATGCCCTGAGTACAGAGCTGCAAGGGACAGACAGAGGGGCAAAAACACCAGTAAAACCCCGAGTCACAACAAAAGCATTCCAGCACCCAGGCCACCCCCCCCCCCTCCACCCCCGCAGAGAACAGTAAGAACGCAGGTCTTCGCATCTACCACGTATTCCCGTGCACTTGCCGGTGACCCACCTGACCCGCCGAACCATGTACCACCACCACAACACAGCAGTAAACAGGTTTCTCAAGCTGACGAAAGTCCTAGGGAAGTCTGTCCCCCATGCCAACCACAAACCAGTCCGCGAGAAGCAGTCGAGTCTGTTGCAATCCAACAATTCGCGTCGTCCATCCGACTGCTACAGGCACAAATGACTCAGCTAGTAGGCATTCTGGCTACACTGACGCAGCTCCCCGCCGACCTCAGATCGGCAGCACAGCAGTCGCCTGTAGCAGCGACCACCTCAGGAAAAACTGTCCCCCACCATGGATAGGAGACCTAATATACAAGGTCTCAAAATATGCGCGTTTAACGCAGACAACCTTACTCGACAACCCATGGAGTTCAGAGAATTCGTACAGGAAGAAAACGTTGACATATGCCTAGTGGGAGAAACATTCCTCAAACCAGGACTAAGAGTTTCTGTACCAAACTACATTTGTTACAGAAACGACCGACCCACTCACGGAGGCGGGGTCGCGGTATATGTCAAAAAAGGAATCAGACACCACCAAATATACCCCCCCAATACAGCCGAAATAGAAACGGCGGCAATCGAAGTGGCCACAGTAACTGGCCCCCTAACAGTCGTTGCAGTGTATCGCCCCCCTTCCCAAAGACTAGAAGAGGACGACATAGCTGCACTAAGCCGTATTAGAGGCAAACTACTAATAGCAGGGGACCTAAATGCCAAACACGCGGACTGGAACTCGAGACACCGAAATCAAGCTGGTCAACAACTGCGACTTGCGCGCACACACCAGTTACAAATATGGGGCCCAGAGGAACCGACACACTTCCCAAAGAACGGAGGAAGACCGGACGTCCTCGACATAGCCATCACAAAGAATCTGGTGGGCTTTGTATCCGCGACATCGGTAAACAGAATGTCGTCGGACCACAATCCCGTGATTTTTGAGGTCGATATGGGAGAATGGCTCTCTATCCCACAACGGCATGCGACATACAAGCGCATCAATAAGGAGCAATTCAGCAACGCAGTAGCAGCTGAACTTGCCCAGACCCCGCCTCCAACTGCAGAGACAGCAGAACAGGCACTAGACGACCTCACAAGAGCGATCCTACAAGCTGCTGAGGGAGCCACACCGCCTCCTGCGGGGCCCCCCCGCTTCAGGCAACTCCCCCCGCACTTGCTTGCGCAAATACGGCACAAAAACAGGATCGCCAAAGAGTGGAAGCTCACCAGAAATAAGAATACACGGAGGCTACTCAATAGGCTACAGAGAGAGCTGAAAGCAGATCTCAATGAGTACCGCAACCAACAATGGTCGGCAAGGCTCTCAGCTCTCAAACTAGAAGACAATAGTTTATGGCAAGCCACCAAACAGTACACGAGAAGACGCGCGAAAATGCCACTACTGCATGGCGAACGCGGACTGCAGTTCAGCCCCATCGACAAAGCTAACGCACTAGCCGACGTGTTCGAAAAACAGTTCAGACCAGCAGAAGTACAGGACAGAGAACACGTCGCAACAGTCCGCAGAGAACTGGCCGTGTTCCTGGAAGCAGACGACGAAGATGACTACACGCCACTCTTCAATACTGAAGATGTGGCGCGCTGCATCAAGTCCCTGCCCACCAGGAAAACCCCGGGTCACGACCAGGTCACAAATGAATTGCTGAAACTCCTCCCGCCTCTGGCAATCACCCACCTGACCGATATAGTTAATGAACTGACGCGATCACAAAAATTCCCGGCGCAGTGGAAGCACGCAGAAGTTATTGCGATCGCGAAACCAGGAAAAGACCCGGTGTTCCCGCAACACTATAGACCAATTAGTCTACTGCCTACCCTCAGTAAACTTTACGAGCGCCTCCTACTAACCCCCATACAGGACTATATCACAAGAGAGCAGATTCTGCCGAAATTCCAATTCGGATTTAGGCAAAGACACTCCGCCCCCCAGCAAATCATGAGGGTGGTTGAAGCAGCCACAGACAGCTTCAACCGAAAGGGCTACTGCGGGCTTGTCTTGTTAGACGTAGCAAAAGCCTTCGACTCAGTCTGGCACACCGGGATATTACACAAGATGTATACCCTAGGCTTCCCCGGAAAGATCGTCAAAATCGTTAAAAACTATCACTCCGGTAGGACTTTCTCAGTCAAGATCGATGGATCCCTATCGACCAGGAGAAGAATCAGTGCAGGCGTGCCCCAGGGCTCGGTCCTGGGACCCGTTCAAAAATGGTTCAAATGGCTCTGAGCACTATGGGACTTAACATCTATGGTCATCAGTCCCCTAGAACTTAGAACTACTTAAACCTAACTAACCTAAGGACAGTACACAACACCCAGCCATCACGAGGCAGAGAAAATCCCTGACCCCGCCGGGAATCGAACCCGGGAACCCGGGCGTGGGAAGCGAGAACGCTACCGCACGACCACGAGATGCGGGCCTGGGACCCGTCCTCTACAGTGTCTACACTGCTGACATCCCTACGACTCAGCATGTACACACTGCACAATACGCAGACGACACTGCATTCTTCTCCTGCTCGACAAACAGGAACCTGGTTACTAGGCGTCTGCAAACTGCCCTAAACAGGACGGAAAACTGGGCCAAGCAGTGGCGCATCTCAATAAATTCAGAGAAGACACAAGCCATGCTGCTCACCAGACGACATGGGAAACGCCGTCCCCCAAGAAGACCATACCAACTGCTGCGATTGCAGGGGCAGAACTTGCCATGGAGAAATTCTGCGAAGTACCTCGGCGTCACACTTGACAGACGCCTGACATGGAAGTGTCACATAGAGGAACTTCGCAGAAAGGCTCACGCCAGGATGCAGATTCTGTACCCTGTCTTAAACAGCACCAGTTCCCTCGACCCCGCAACAGGAGTAGCGATCTATCGAAGTCTAATTCGACCGATACTGGAATATGCGTGCCCTGTATGGGGCTATGCAGGCAGATCGACGATAGATCGCTTACAGAAGGTCCAAAATAGAGCGCTACGACGGGCCTTACACGTCCCCGCGCGCTTCCCCACGGCAGACCTGCATGAAGCCGCAGACATAGAGCCACTCACAACACGATTCCGTGCCCTGGCAGAAGCGTTCTATGCCAAGGCGCGGAATTCAGAAAACGACTTAATAAACACCCTTGGGCAATACGAACACCATAGGGGCAGATATGCAAGACCCAAGTCGCTACTCCAGCAGTAACACAAACAGAACACACAACGACTCTCAACAAACAGCAACTTACAACAGCACAGTAACAAAAACAACACACAGAAAAGAGGAGGAAATGTCCAAAGGCGACAACAACCTCCACCAACTCCCCCCCTCTAACGGTAGAGGAATAAGAAGAGAGCAGAGAGACCACCACCCGCTCGCCTACCTCAGGCAAGTCCCAGACACACTCACAACAATTCATCACAAATCACAGACACCAAAAATATATAGAAAAATCACACACACATGTACACAGGGGAGTAAAAGCCAAACGGCTACAAACTCCCCCCCCCCCCCCACACTTCCCCAAAGAGGGGAAAGTATTAGATGAAAGCAGCAGCAGACCACCACCCTCACTCGCTGAGTGGCAGTCAAGGGTTGAGCTTGCTCCTCTGACTCGCGCACTGTCAGTCATAGGCCCCTGCTTGTACGGGTGACACACTAGGGGTATCTACGGCTTTGCTTTTATTAAAGCATCGGCGGGAACCCAGTCAAGGTCCACAGCAAGGACTTACGGCGGGCAGGATATTTTCTGGCGACGCCCGACTGCAAAATTGTCGTGTTCTCCTCTTCGAATTGCGGGATGTCGAGCTCCAGTGGTGCTTTGGGATCGAAGCGGTCAACCGCTGTCGACAAAAAGCGCGTCTTGTTGTTGCCGCGGGCCGCGTCGTCGGCCGTCTCGAGCGCCCCAGCTGGCGCAGAGCCAGGCTCTGCCCACCCCAAGGTTAGGGAAAATGTGGGCCAGGACCTGGGAGCCGGCCGCGGAACCGCAGAGAAGGTTTCCGCCGCCGCCGATCAGACCTCCGCGTCCACTAGGAAAGTAGGGCCAGCAATGCAGCCGGGCCACCTAACGGTGTCAACGATGGCTGTAACTGGCACCCCCTTGGCAGCAGCCCCACTTCCCGCTCCGGACATGGCAAGAAACACAGCAGTCATACACAACACACCGACATCAAAATATATAGTCAGTACTTGCAATCCTGCCCCTCCTAACCTCGTCCTATCTCCGCTCCTGCTTGCCCACGCCACCGGCACACTTCCCGAATATCTTACGTCCATGAAGAATGGCAAGCAGATGCCCCGTCTGCCGACAAAAATCCTCCCCAAACCCACCCCCTCGTCTCAGCCTTCCACCCGCTCCAAATACTTAAATCCTCCCCACTCAAGTCCACCACAACCAACCAGCGGCGCGTAAGGAAGGACAAGAAGGAGAAGCACTCCAAGGGGAAGAAGAAATCCACCACCCCCACCCCAACCGCTTCCACACCCCCTGAGGAGCCAGCGCCCCCGACAGCACCTGTCGTCGCACTGGGAGGGGACCAGGAAACACCGGTACTGGAAGGGAACCGCTTAGCCGGGCAGGATGCGGATGGTTTTGTGCTGGCGAAGAAAACGTTTCGCCAGCCGAAGCTTCCGCCGGCCCGGGGAGTGGAACCCACCCCGAACAGATTCCAGGCGGTTGCTGATGAGCCAGAGGCATCAGAAAACACAAACACGCAGAACCAAGTCGCCCACCACCTCCCCCGATTGTAGCAGAGTTCGCACAAAACTACGAAGAGCTTTTCGAGCTGTTGAAGACAGAAATCGGGGGAGGCAGTTTCCAGGCAAAACCTGCTGGTGGAGACAAAATCAAAATCACACTGCACACACTCGAAAACTACACAACAGTCAAAACACTTTTCACAAATAAAAACATACCACACTACACGTTCCCCACAACAAAAACAAGGAACAAAAACATCGTGATACGAGACCTCCCAAGACGAGTGTCCCCCCAGGCAATCAAAACAGATTTGACTGCCCAGGGGTACGTCGTCAAGGCGGTCCAACAGATGGGCAACATAAACAGTAAGTGGCCACTATACCAGGCCACACTCCCTGACATCCCCCAGAACAAAAGGGAGATAAAGATGGTTCTGGCGGTGCCTGTCACCACTGAACCGCTGCGCCGTAAGAACAAGACGGTGCAGTGCTTCAGGTGTCAGGGCCTCAACCATATCGCCGCCTACTGCACCATGCCAGTAAGGTGCAGGAAGTGCGCCGAAGCCTACGACACTAGAACATGTACACTTCTACACACGGACCCACAAATAAGGTGCGCGCTGTGTGGCAAAAACCACACGGCGGGTTACCAAGGTTGTGAGGTCCACAAACGACACACACAACAGGCAAAGGGCGCAAAGGCCGCCCCCCCCCCCCACACACAAACAAAACACCATAAACCCACCAAGACACACAAGAAAACAAACCATGGCAACACACACGGACAAGGCCTGGGTAAAACCAAGGCCGGACACACCGAGGGCGACTTACGCGGAAGTGGTTTCTCCTCCGAGGAACCATGAAAGCGTAGGCCAACCATCACAACAACAGACACTATCACGAGAACAACACCGGGTAACACACAGCAACAACGACCAGGTCCACCATGACGGAGGAAGCCCCAGGGAACCCCACACACACTCCCCCCCCCCCCCCCCCCCATGGATCAGCTGTTAGGCGTAATGGTGCAGACCATGAACCTCGTCATGGAAATGATGAAGGAATTCAAGGAAGCCCAGAAGCAGAACACACAGATCCTCGTCGCCCTTCAGGCAACAGTCCAGCAGTCGCTCCCCTCTGCGACTTCCTCAGTAGTACCAACACCCCATCATGAATAGACGACCGAATATTCAAGGCCTGACAATGTGCGTCTTTAACGCAGACGGCATTGTTTATCAAGAGGTCGAGTTCCGAGAACTCATGAAGGAGTTCTCCATCGACATATGCATGATGGGGGAAACCCACCTGAAACCGGGAATAAAAGCGACAGTCCCCAACTATGTTAGCTACCGTAAAGACAGGCCAACCCAAGGCGGAGGAGTGGCCATATATGTAAAAAGAGGGATCCCCCACCACCAGGTATTCTTACCAGCTACCAACAAAATCGAAGCAGTGGCGGTGGAAGTAACCACTGCCACTGGACCCCTAACAATTGTTGCAGTCTACCGACCCCCACATGACCAGATAGATGAGGGAGACATAGCTGATCTAGGGCAAATTGAAGGCAAACTAATAATAGGGGGAGAATTCAATACCAAACATCCTGATTGGAATTCTAGAGTAACCTCCAGAACAGGCGCCAAACTGCAACAACTACCGCGCGCCCACCTCTTCGAAACATGGGGTTCCAGTCGAGCCCACACATTTTCCAAAAAATGGAGGCAGGCCCGACGTGATATATATAGCTCTCACTAGGAGGATCGCAGGGTTCGTGGCCGCAAGGACAATCAACAGAATGTCCTCCGACCACAACCCAGTGATTCTGGAGGTCGATGTGGGAGAATGGGTAGCACTCCCACGGTACCAGACGTCGTACAAACGAACAGACTGGGAGCGATACCAAGAAACTGTCGCCTCTGATATCGCCCGCGCTCCGCCACCCACTGCTGAAACAGTAGAACAAGCGCTACAAGACCTAACAGGCACCATCTTGCAGGCAGCGGAAGAAGCCACCCCTCCACAAAGGGATGGCCCACCGCCGCAAATACAGCTTCCGGAACACTTGCTAGCTCAAATTCGACACAAGAACAGAGTGGCAAAAGAGTGGAAGATCACCAGAAATCAGGCCACCAGGAGGCTGCTCAATCGTCTACAGAGAGAGCTGAAGGTAGCGCTCAATGAGCACAGAAACCAGCAATGGCAAAACCGCCTCACAGCTCTCAAAGTAGACGATCATACACTATGGCAAGCGACCAAACAGTTTACAAAACGACGCGCTAGGATGCCGCCACTGCATGGAGAGCGGGGACTGGTCTACAGCCATGCTGGAAAGGCCAACGCCCTCGCCGACTCCTTCGAGAAGCAGTTCCAAGCGGCAGAACCCCAGGATGAAGAGCACGAAGAGGTAGTCAGTCGTCAACTGGCCGTCTTCCTCAATGCCGAGGAGGACCCAGAGGACGAACCCATATTTTTTGCCCCCGAGGACGTGGCAAGAGTAATCAGATCCCTCCCTACAAAAAAGGCGCCAGGGCACGACTGTGTCACAAACCAGTTAGTCAAAAAACTCCCACCCACAGCGATCACACACCTCGCGAACGTCCTCAACGAGATTACTCGTTCCCGTGAGTTCCCAGCTTGCTGGAAACATGCGGAAGTGGTCGCGATACACAAACCAGGGAAAGACCCTCTATTCCCGCAGCACTACAGGCCAATTAGCCTCTTGCCAACACTCAGCAAGATCTATGAGCGCCTCCTGCTAGGACCCATAGAAGAACATATTACCAGAGAGCAAATTCTGCCGGATTTCCAATTTGGGTTCCGGCAGAACCACTCTGCCCCACAGCAGGTCATGAGAATGGTTGAAGCAGCCACAGAGGGCTTCAACCACAGAGGCTACTGCGGGATAGTGCTACTAGACGTAGCCAAAGCCTTTGATTCAGTATGGCATAGAGGGCTACTCTACAAGTTGTACACACAAGGGTTTCCCGGGAGCATAGTTCAGCTCATTAAGAGCTATCTCACGAATAGGACTTTCTCCGTCAAAGTAGAAACTGCCACCTCCACCAATAGGCGTATTCGTGCCGGGGTGCCACAGGGATCGGTCCTGGGGCCCGTATTGTACAGTTTGTACACTGCGGACACTCCGACGGCCCCCCTGGTGCACACTGCACAGTACGCTGACGATACAGCCTTCTACACGAGAAATGCGAACAAGGACCTGGTCATCCGTAGGCTACAAAAGGTTTTAGATGACACAGAAACTTGGGCCCGTCACTGGCGCATCACGATCAACTCCGAGAAGACGCAGGCAATGCTGATTACCCGCAGGCTCGGAAGGCGTGAACCTCCTCAACGTCCCCCCCTCCACCTTCACCTAAATGGAATCCAACTCCCCTGGCGCAGAACCGCCAAGTACCTTGGCGTAACCTTGGACTCTCGTCTTACGTGGAAACCCCACATAGACGAGGTCCACAGGAAGGCCTGCGCCAGAATGTCCATCCTATATCCCATCCTGAACACAAACAGCTCCCTTCCCTGCCCAGTAGCAGTAAATGTTTACCAGGCCCTGATCCGGCCAGTAATGGAGTATGCGTGCCCTGTCTGGGGATACGCGGCAAAGCAGCACCTGGACAAACTCCAGAGGCTGCAAAACCGCGCCCTCAGAAGGGCACTGCATCTACCTCTCGGATTCCCCACAGACGACCTGCACGCCGCAGCCGAAATCCCACTCCTGAGAGAGCGTTTCCAGGATCTGGCAAGGGCCTTCTATGAAGGTACTTCCAGATCCTGAAATGCACTCATCCATTCCCTTGGTCGGTATGACATGTCCCGCGATAAACACAAGCGCCCTATGACGATCTTCGACGATTAAGTCGAAGAGAAAAATCCCAACACCCAATCCCTAATCCAGTTCCTTCCCACATATCACCAATCATCTCGCCTACCTCAGGCAAGTCCCAGATACACTCACAACAATTCATCACATATCACAGACACCAAAAATTTATAGAAAAATCACACACGCATGTACACAGGGGAGTAAAAGCCAAAAGGCTACAAAGTCCCCCTCACACTTCCCCAAAGAGGGGAAAGTATTAGATGAATGCAGGCAGGCAGGACCACCACCACATTCGCCGAGCGGCAGTCGGGCGTTGAGCAAGTCTCCGTCAGTCTGTGACGCGAAGCCATAGGCCCCCGCTTGTACGGGTGACAAACCAGGGGTGTTTTCGGATGCGCCTTTATTAAGGCGTAGACGAGCACTCGTAGCTAATTGTCGATAATGAGCGAATCTTCGGCTGCGATGGCAAGTTGCAGCGACGCCTTGGAGCCCCAGCAGCCCGCTGCTGGCGGCAACGACGCCGTCTCTTTGTTTCCGCCGGCCGCTTTTTCGGTTGGCTCGAGCGCCTCAGCTGCCGCAGAGAACAGCTCTGCTCCCCCGAGTGTTAGGGCATTTACAGGTCAGGGCCTGGTCTCTGGCCAGTGTCCCGCGCGTGGTAGTGAGATAGGACCAAGTTCTGCCGCCGGAAACCTAACGGGGTCGGCAACTAAGGCGGCGACTGGTAGTCCCACGGCAGCCATTAACTTTGCTTCCCTTACCTGCGTGCGACATGCAAACGGGGAGTACACGACTAAAAGGAGCTCATCTCTCCCACCTACCAGCGGTAGGATGTCCATGGCCACCCTGATGATCACCACAGGGCAGGCACAAGCGCTGGCGCAGCACCTTACCCCTGCACAAAGAAGGCATCTCCCAGTCGGCATCCTCCCCAAACCCATACCTACAGCCCAACCCAAAAAGACCGCTCCCGCTCCTAAATCCCTCTCCTACCGAACAAACAAAGACGCTACACCCATCCAAGCGCATTAAAGACGTAGTCAAAAGTGCGAGAAAACACAAAACGACTGTCAGGCGCAAGCAAACCAAGAAAGCAGCATCAATCCCACCACCCACCACCAAGTCACGTACTCCCTCCCCCTCAGGGAGCGGAGACGAAGCGGACCGCCCCCTCGTCATCGACGAGTCCAGAGACACAACCGAGCCTCAAACACCCGACACCGACGGGGATGGGTTCCAAAAAGCGCGGAAAACCGCCCGCCCACCCGCCCCCCAGCAAGCGAGAGGCATTTCCTCTACTAGCAATAAGTTCTTGCCACTGTCAGACGAGGACGAAGCGGTACCCGCGAGCAGTGATGCGCCACAGCACACACACACACCTAGACACAGACTCCCTCCCATAATCGCAGAATTCGACAAAAATTACGAGGAGCTTCACTCCCTCGTCAGCAACTGCCTCGGAGAGAAGCAGTTTACAGCAAAGTCCGCCGGAGGGGACAAAATCAAACTTATGTTCAGAGAGCTGGACGACTACACCGCTGTGAAGGCCCTGCTCTTTGAACACAAAGTCCCCCACTACACCTTCCCCACAGCCAAGCAACGGCTCATGAAGCTAGTAATAAGGGACTTACCCCGCAAAGTGGGCACTGACGCCATTAAGAAGGACCTGCAGAGGCAGGGCTATGAAGTGAATAGCGTCACCCACATGAAGGAAGTCTACAGTGGCAACAAATGGCCACTGTACCAAGTCAACTTGCCTGACACTCCACAAAACAGGCAGAAACACATCACACACGTCCTGTCAGTGCCAGTCACAGTCGAACCCCTACGCAGGAAAAGTGGCAACGTGCAGTGCTACAACTGCCAAGGATTAGAGCACGTTGCCAAGCACTGCGACATGCCCACCCGATGTATGAAATGCGCAGAAGGGCACCCCACCTCCGAGTGCTCCTTACAGAGAGGAGACCCCAAGAGCAAGTGTACCCTATGCGGTGAATCCGGACACGTCGCCTTCTACCAAGGCTGCCGAGTACAGAAAGAGTACCGTCTACGCGCACAAGGGACCAAAACCCGCGCCACACCAAAAACCAACCGTGGCGCCGGTCCTACAAACTCGAGAGCGCCGGCGAATCCACAACCGCGCCAAATACGTCCAACAACCCGATCGAGACCGCGAGGTGGCGCAAGCTACGCGAGTGTGGCAGGCACTGACAGGAGTCAACAAACGACTCCTACTATACACTTAGCCCAGCAGCCGTTCCCCGCTAACGGAGAAACGTCCAGGGAAGTCTCCCCCCCCCCCCTTTATAGTTCCAAGTCCAGTCTGCGGCCAGTAGCGGCAGCTGAGTGCACATCAAAAGGCCCTCAGCCCAGCACTTCTGAAGAGAGTGCAAATGCCCTACGGCCCTCAGGAGTCGTGGAGCAAACGTTAGGCCTCCTAACGCAACTACTCCACGAAATCAGGCAACAGAACGCCCAAATTCTTACCGCCATTAATTTGGTGCTCCAAGGGTCGCATAACAATGCGACTACAGCAGAGACATCCTCCCTTCAGTGATGGATAGACGACCCCACATCCAAGGACTAAGAATGTGCGTCTTCAACGCAAACGGCATCGTCGAACAAAACAACGAGTTCCGCGAGTTCCTACGCGACGAAAACATAGACGTATGTATGGTGGCCGAGACACACCTTAAACCGGGTGTAAGGGTGTCGGTACCCAACTACAACTGCTACAGGACCGACCGGCCCACCGCTGGAGGCGGGGTAGCAACATACGTCAAACGCGGAATCCCCATCATCAGGTCCACCCACCAGCAACTAGGCAAATAGAAACAGCGGCAATAGAGATTGCCACTGTCACAGGGCCCCTCACTGTCGTTGCAGCATATCGCCCTCCCGCCAACACACTGGAAGAGGACGACATAGCAGCCCTAGGACAAATCAGAGGAAAACTCTTCATTCGTGGTGACCTCAACGCCAAATATGCAGACTGGCACTCGCGAAACTCCAACAGAGCTGGTCGTCAACTGCAACGACTCGCGCGCACCCACCACTTTCACATCTGGGGTCCAGAGGAGCCCACCCACTTCCCCAGAAACGGGGGGAGGGCGGACGTCCTCGACACCGCGCAATCGGTTAACCGAATGTCTTCCGATCACAATCCCGTGATTCTCGAGGTCGACATAGGAGACTGGGTACCTCTCCAGCAACAACACACCTCGTACAAGCGCACAAACTGGGAGCAATTCAAAGGAGCACCGCAACCAGCAATGGTCGGCGCGGCTTTCAGCCCTCCGCGTGGACGACAATAGCCTCTGGCAGGCGACCAAACAGATCACCAAAAGACGCGCCAGACTGCCACCTCTGCACGGCGAGCGCGGACTTGTCTTTAGCACCACAGATAAGGCAAATGCCCTGGCAGATGCCTTTGAAAAACAGAGACGCAGGACAGGGACCACGAAGCCGTCGTTCGACGTCAGCTCGCCACATTCCTCGCGGCGGACGACGCCGACGACGACGAAGAAAACACACCGCTCTTCACACCCGACGACGTGAACCGCGTAATCAGATCGCTACCCAACAAAAGAGCCCCAGGCCACGACCAGCTCAACAACGTAGTAGTGAAACACCTCCCACCCCCTGCCGTAGCTCACATCGCAAATATCTTCAATGAGATCACGCGTTCCCGCAAGTTTCCAAGGTGTTGGAAACACGCAGAAGTCGTCGCGATCGCGAAACCCGGTAAAGACCCGGTTATCCCGCAGAACCACCGACCTATCAGCCTTTTGCCAACCCTTAGCAAAATTTACGAACGCCTGCTACGCATCCCCATTCTCGACCACGTCAGCATACAATAAATCCTGCCTGACTTTCAGTTCGGTTTCCGGCAGGAACACTCCGCGCCCCAGCAACTAATGAGGGTCGTCGAAGCAGCTACCGAAAGCTTCAATCGCAAAAGTTACTGCGGGGTAGTGCTACTTGACGTAGCCGCTGCCTTTGACTCTGTCTGGCACACTGGGCTCCTCTCTCCGTTAGGATCGAGTCGTCGCTCTCCACAAAGCGGCCAACCTGTACACTGCCGACCTCCCGACCGTACCGCTGGTGCACACTGCCCAGTACGCCGACGACACAGCGTTCTTCACGCGTAACCCGAACAGAGACAGGGTTACGCGAAGATTGCAAACAGCGCTGGACGAGACCGGCCGCTGGGCTAAAAAGTGGCGCATCACTCTCATTGAAACGAAAACCCAAGCCATTATGATCACCCGGAAACTGGGCAAGCGGGCTCCCGCCCGTCAGCCGCTACTGCTCAAGCTGAACGGCCAAGAACTTGCATGGCGACGCACCGCCAGGTATCTTGGAGTCACTCTCGACACCAGGCTCACCTGGAGGGCTCACATCGGGGACTTGCGCCGGAAAGCTAGTGGTAGGATGCAAATGTTGTATCCTATCCTAAACACCCACAGCACCCTAGCGGCTGACATAGGAGTTAGAACATACTGCTCATTAATACGACCGATAATGGAGTACGCTTGCCCAGTCTGGGGGTATGCAGCGCACTGGCACCTCCGCAAACTCCAGTCAGTGCAAAACCGTGCTCTCAAAAGGGCATTACACCTTCCCTTCCGCTTCCCCACTGCTGACCTACACGAAGCAGCGGGAATTCCAACGCTCCTCGAGCGATTCAAAGAACTGGCCGAAAGCTTCTACGAGAATTCGGCCAGATCAGACAACAGACATCAAAAACCTGGGACAGTACGACGCGTTACTGGACAGACACAGACGACCTAAAAGTATGCTAACTAACTAACACAGCCTAAAAGGCAGCATAGAAACAACACACTGCACCATAACATGACATACATCACAGCAAAGACAAACCACACATAAAGCATAGAGGAGGAAATGTCCCAAAGGACAACACCCTCCACAACACATGCTCTCCTCGAAAGAGAGGATAGCACAAATGCAGTAGGCGGCGACCACCACCACAGTCGCTCGGTGACAGTCGTACTGTGCAGTGATCGCGTGCGGAGCTGCAGGAGCGCATACGATACTACACCGAGCCATAGGGACCTGCTTGCGGGTTACGTCTCGAGGGTGCGTAAAGCTTTGAAACTTACGCATACCAAGGACGCAGGAGTGTCCAACTGAGTTTTTGTTAAAACACAGTTTGGCGCTCAGCATCATCTGAGGGCAAAGCAACCTCAGGAAGTAACTAGAGCAGCATTGTCGTGCTTTTCGCCGCTGCGGAAATGTCTTGCGCAGGTGATGCCTTGGGATCGAAGCGGTCTTCCGCTGTCGACAAAAGGCGCGTCTTGTTGTTGCCGCGGGCCGCGTCTCCGGCCGTTTCGAGCGCCCCAGCTGCCGCAGAGCCAGGCTCTGCCCCCCCCCCCCACCCCCCGCCAAGGTTAGGGAAAACGTGGGCCAGGACCTGGGAGCCGGCCGCGGAACCGCAGAGAAGGTTTCCGCCGCCGCCGATCAGACCTCCGCGTCCACTAGGAAAGTAGGGCCAGCAATGCAGCCGGGCCACCTAACGGTGTCAACGATGGCTGTAACTGGCACCCCCTTGGCAGCAGCCCCACTTCCCGCTCCGGACATGGCAAGAAACACAGCAGTCATACACAACACACCGACATCAAAATATATAGTCAGTACTTGCAATCCTGCCCCTCCTAACCTCGTCCTATCTCCGCTCCTGCTTGCCCACGCCACCGG
The DNA here is from genome assembly GCF_023864345.2 of Schistocerca serialis cubense. NCBI lineage: Eukaryota > Metazoa > Arthropoda > Insecta > Orthoptera > Acrididae > Schistocerca > Schistocerca serialis. The sequence goes on along the minus strand of NC_064646.1, from coordinate 449,951,426 downwards.
CACACTTCCCGAATATCTTACGTCCATGAAGAAGGGCAAGCAGATGCCCCGTCTGCCGACCAAAATCCTCCCCAAACCCACCCCCTCGTCTCAGTCTTTCACCCGCTCCAAATACCTTAAATCCCCCCCACTCAAGTCCACCACATCAAAGCAACGACGTGTAAGGAAAGACAAAAAGGAGAAGCTCTCCAAGGGGAAAAAGCACTCCACCACTCCCACCCCAACCACCTCCACACCCTCTGAGGAGCCAGCGCCCCCGACAGCACCTGTCGCCGCACTGGGAGGGGACCAGGAAACACCGACACTGGACGGGAACCACGTAACCGGGCAGGACTCGGATGGTTTCGTGCTGGCGAAGAAAACTTTTCGCCAGCCGAAGCTTCCGCCAGCCAGGGGAGTGGAACCCACCCGGAACAGATTTCAGGCAGTTGCTGACGAGCCAGAGACTGAAAACACAACACAAACACAGAACCAAGTCGCCCACCACCTCCCCCCGATTGTCGCAGAGTTTCCTCAAAACTACGAGGAGCTCTTCGAGTTGCTCAAGACAGAAATCGGGGGAGGCAGTTTCCAGGCAAAACCCGCTGGTGGAGACAAAATAAAAGTAACAGTACACACACTCGAACACTACAACACTGTCAAAACACTATTCAAGACCAAAAACATACCTCACTACACGTTCCCCACAAGTAAGACAAGAAACAGGAACATAGTCATAAGAGACCTACCAAGACGAGTGTCCCCCCAGGCAATCAAAACAGACTTGACTGCCCGGGGGTACGTCGTCAAGGTAGTACAGCAAATGGGCAGCATTGACAGTAAGTGGCCGCTGTACCAGGTAACACTCCCTGACATACCCCAAAACAAGAGGGAGATTAAGATGGTCCTGGCAGTGCCTGTCACCACGGAGCCGCTGCGCCGTAAAAACAAGACGGTGCAGTGCTTCAGGTGTCAGGGCCTGAACCACATCGCTGTGCACTGCAACATGCCAGTGAGATGCAGGAAGTGCGCCGAGGTCCACGACACCAGGACATGCACACTCATGCACACGGACCCACAAATAAGGTGCGCGCTGTGTGGCAAAAACCACACAGCGGGTTACCAAGGGTGTGAGGTCCACAAAAGACACTCACAGCAGGCAAAGGGCGCAAAGGCCGCCCCCCCACACACGTAAACAAAACACGACAAACCCAACCAGCCACACAAGAAAACAAAATACAACAACACACACAGACAAGGCCTGGTTAAAACCAAGGCCGGACACACCGAGGGCGACTTATGCGGAAGTGGTTTCTCCTCTGAGGAACCATGAAAGCGTGGCCCAATCATCACAACACCAGACTCCATCACGAGAACAACACTGGGAAATACACAGCAACAACGACCAGGTTCTCCATGACGGAGGAAGCTCTAGGGAATCCCCCCCATGGATCAGCTGTTAGGCGTAATGGTGCAGACCATGAACCTCGTCATGGAAATGATGAAAGAATTCAAGGAAGCCCAGAAGCAGAACACACAGATCCTCGTCGCCCTTCAGGCAACAGTCCAGCAGTCGCTCCCCTCTGCGACTTCCTCAGCAGTATCAAAACACCATCAAGAATAGACGACCGAATATTCAAGGCCTGACAATGTGCGTCTTTAACGCAGACGGCATTGTCAATCAAGAGGTCGAGTTCAGAGAACTCATGAAGGAGTTCTCCATCGACATATGCATGATGGGGGAAACCCACCTAAAACCGGGAGTAAAAGCGACAGTTCCCAACTACGTTAGCTACCGTAAAGACAGGCCAACCCAAGGCGGAGGAGTGGCCATATATGTAAAAAGAGGGATCCCCACCACCAGGTATTCTTACCAGCTACCAACAAAATCGAAGCAGTGGCGGTGGAAGTAACCACTGCCACTGGATCCCTAACAATTGTTGCAGTCTACCGACCCCCACATGACCAGATAGATGAGGGAGACATAGCTGCTCTAGGGCAAATTGAAGGCAAACTAATAATAGGGGGAGAATTCAATACCAAACATCCTGATTGGAATTCTAGAGTAACCTCCAGAACAGGCGCCAAACTGCAACAACTAGCGCGCGCCCACCTCTTCGAAACATGGGGTCCAGTCGAGCCCACACATTTTCCAAAAAATGGAGGCAGGCCGACGTGATAGATATAGCTCTCACTAGGAGGATCGCAGGGTTTGTGACCGCAAGGACAATCAACAGAATGTCCTCCGACCACAACCCAGTGATTCTGGAGGTCGATGTGGGAGAATGGGTAGCACTCCCACGGTACCAGACGTCGTACAAACGTACAGACTGGGAGCGATACCAAGAAACTGTCGCCTCTGATATCGCTCGCGCTCCGCCACCTACTGCCGAAACAGTAGAACAAGCGCTACAAGACCTAACAGGCACCATCTTGCAGGCAGCGGAGGAAGCCACCCCTCCACAAAGGGATGACCCACCGCCACAAATACAGCTCCCGGAACACTTGTTTGCTCAAATTCGACACAAGAACAGAGTGGCAAAAGAGTGGAAGATCACCAGAAATCAGGCCACCAGGAGGCTGCTCAATCGTCTACAGAGAGAGCTGAAGGTAGCGCTCAATGAGCACAGAAACCAGCAATGGCAAAACCGCCTCACAGCTCTCAAAGTAGACGATCATACACTATGGCAAGCGACAAAACAGTTTACAAAACGACGCGCTAGGATGCCGCCACTGCATGGCGAGCGGGGACTGGTCTACAGCCATGCTGGAAAGGCCAACGCCCTCGCCGACTCCTTCGAGAAGCAGTTCCAAGCGGCAGAACCCCAGGATGAAGAGCATGAAGAGGTAGTCAGACGTCAACTGGCTGTCTTCCTCAACGCCGAGGAGGACCCAGAGGACGAACCCATACTTTTTGCCCCTGAGGACGTGGCAAGAGTAATCAGGTCCCTCCCTACAAAAAAGGCGCCAGGGCACGACAGTGTCACAAACCAGTTAGTCAAAAAAACTCCCACCCACAGCGATCACACACCTCGCGAACGTCCTCAACGAGATGACTCGATCCCGTGTTTTCCCAGCTTGCTGGAAACATGCGGAAGTGGTCGCGATACACAAACCAGGGAAAGACCCTCTATTCCCGCAGCACTACAGGCCGATTAGCCTCTTGCCAACTCTCAGCAAGATCTATGAGCGCCTCCTGCTAAGACCCATACAAGAACATATTACCAGAGAGCAAATTCTGCCGGATTTACAATTTGGCTTCCGACAGAACCACTCTGCCCCACAACAGGTCATGAGAATGGTTGAAGCAGCCACAGAGGGCTTCAACCACAGAGGCTACTGCGGGATAGTGCTACTAGACGTAGCCAAAGCCTTTGATTCAGTATGGCATAGAGGGCTACTCTACAAGTTGTTCACACAAGGGTTTCCCGGGAGCATAGTTCAGCTGATCAAGAGCTATCTCACGAATAGGACTTTCTCCGTCAAAGTAGAAACTGCTACCTCCACCAGAAGGTGTATTCGTGCTGGGGTGCCACAGGGATCGGTCCTGGGGCCTGTATTGTACAGTTTGTACACTGCGGACACTCCAACGGCCCCCCTGGTGCACACTGCACAGTACGCTGACGATACAGCCTTCTACACGAGAAACGCGAACAAGGACCTGGTCATCCGTAGGCTACAAAAGGTTTTAGATGACACAGAAACTTGGGCCCGTCGCTGGCGCGTCACCATCAACTCTGAGAAGACGCAGGCAATGCTGATTACCCGCAGGCTCGGAAGGCGCGATCCTCCTCAACGTCCCCCCCTCCACCTTCACCTAAAGGGAACCCAACTCCCCTGGCGCAGAACCGCCAAGTACCTTGGCGTAACCTTGGACTCTCGTCTGACGTGGAAACCCCACATAGAAGAGGTACACAGGAAGGCCTGCACCAGAATGTCCATCCTATATCCCATCCTGAACACAACCAGCTCCCTACCCTGCCCAGTAGCAGTAAATGTGTACCAGGCCCTGATCCGGCCAGTAATGGAGTATGCGTGCCCTGTCTGGGGATACGCGGCAAAGCAGCACCTGGACAAACTCCAGAGGCTGCAGAACCGCGCCCTCAGAAGGGCACTGCACTTACCTCTTGGATTCCCTACAGACGACTTGCACGCCGCAGCCGAAATCCCACTCCTGAGAGAGCGTTTCCAGGATCTGGCAAGAGCCTTCTATGAGGGTTCTTCCAGATCCGGAAACGCGCTCATCCACTCCCTAGGTCGGTATGACATGTCCCGCGATAAGCACAAGCGCCCTATGACGATCTTCGACGACTAAGTCGAAGAGAAAATCCCAACACCCAATCCATCATCCTGTTCCTTCCCATATAACACCAAACTTCTCGCCTACCTCAGGCAAGTACCAGACTCACTCACAACAATCATCACAAAGCACAGACACCAAAAAACTATAGAAAGATCACACACACACGTTCACAGGGGAGTAAAAGCCGAAAGGCTACAGACTCCCCCTCACACTTCCCCAAAGAGGGGAAAGTAACAGATGAGAGCAGCAGCAGCAGCAGCAGACCACCACCACAACACAGCAGTAAACAGGTTTCTCAAGCTGACGAAAGTCCTAGGGAAGTCTGTCCCCCATGCCAACCACAAACCAGTCCGCGAGAAGCAGTCGAGTCTGTTGCAATCCAACAACTCGCGTCGTCCATCCGACTGCTACAGGCACAGATGACTCAGCTAGTAGGCATTCTGGCTACACTGACGCAGCTCCCCGCCGACCTCAGATCGGCAGCACAGCAGTCGCCTGTAGCAGCGACAACCGCAGGAAAAACTGTCCCCCACCATGGATAGGAGACCTAATATACAAGGTCTCGAAATATGCGCGTTTAACGCAGACAACCTTACTCGACAACCCATGGAGTTTAGAGAATTCGTACAGGAAGAAAACGTTGACATATGCCTAGTGGGAGAAACATTCCTCAAACCAGGACTAAGAGTTTCTGTACCAAACTACATTTGTTACAGAAACGACCGACCCACTCACGGAGGCGGGGTCGCGGTATATGTCATAAAAGGAATCAGACACCACCAAATATACCCCCCCAATACAGCCGAAATAGAAACGGCGGCAATCGAAGTGGCCACAGTAACTGGCCCCCTAACAGTCGTTGCAGTGTATCGCCCCCCTTCCCAAAGACTAGAAGAGGACGACATAGCTGCACTAAGCCGTATTAGAGGCAAACTACTAATAGCAGGGGACCTAAATGCCAAACACGCGGACTGGAACTCGAGACACCGAAATCAAGCTGGTCAACAACTGCAACGACTTGCGCGCACACACCAGTTACAAATATGGGGCCCAGAGGAACCGACACACTTCCCAAAGAACGGAGGAAGACCGGACGTCCTCGACATAGCCATCACAAAGAATCTGGTGGGCTTTGTATCCGCGACATCGGTAAACAGAATGTCGTCGGACCACAATCCCGTGATTTTTGAGGTCGATATGGGAGAATGGCTCTCTATCCCACAACGGCATGCGACATACAAGCGCATCAATAAGGAGCAATTCAGCAACGCAGTAGCAGCTGAACTTGCCCAGACCCCGCCTCCAACTGCAGAGACAGCAGAACAGGCACTAGACGACCTCACAAGAGCGATCCTACAAGCTGCTGAGGGAGCCACACCGCCTCCTGCGGGGCCCCCCCGCTTCAGGCAACTCCCCCCGCACTTGCTTGCGCAAATACGGCACAAAAACAGGATCGCCAAAGAGTGGAAGCTCACCAGAAATAAGAATACACGGAGGCTACTCAATAGGCTACAGAGAGAGCTGAAAGCAGATCTCAATGAGTACCGCAACCAACAATGGTCGGCAAGGCTCTCAGCTCTCAAACTAGAAGACAATAGTTTATGGCAAGCCACCAAACAGTACACGAGAAGACGCGCGAAAATGCCACTACTGCATGGCGAACGCGGACTGCAGTTCAGCCCCATCGACAAAGCTAACGCACTAGCCGACGTGTTCGAAAAACAGTTCAGACCAGCAGAAGTACAGGACAGAGAACACGTCGCAACAGTCCGCAGAGAACTGGCCGTGTTCCTGGAAGCAGACGACGAAGATGACTACACGCCACTCTTCAATACTGAAGATGTGGCGCGCTGCATCAAGTCCCTGCCCACCAGGAAAACCCCGGGTCACGACCAGGTCACAAATGAATTGCTGAAACTCCTCCCGCCTCTGGCAATCACCCACCTGACCGATATAGTTAATGAACTGACGCGATCACAAAAATTCCCGGCGCAGTGGAAGCACGCAGAAGTTATTGCGATCGCGAAACCAGGAAAAGACCCGGTGTTCCCGCAACACTATAGACCAATTAGTCTACTGCCTACCCTCAGTAAACTTTACGAGCGCCTCCTACTAACCCCCATACAGGACTATATCACAAGAGAGCAGATTCTGCCGAAATTCCAATTCGGATTTAGGCAAAGACACTCCGCCCCCCAGCAAATCATGAGGGTGGTTGAAGCAGCCACAGACAGCTTCAACCGAAAGGGCTACTGCGGGCTTGTCTTGTTAGACGTAGCAAAAGCCTTCGACTCAGTCTGGCACACCGGGATATTACACAAGATGTATACCCTAGGCTTCCCCGGAAAGATCGTCAAAATCGTTAAAAACTATCACTCCGGTAGGACTTTCTCAGTCAAGATCGATGGATCCCTATCGACCAGGAGAAGAATCAGTGCAGGCGTGCCCCAGGGCTCGGTCCTGGGACCCGTTCAAAAATGGTTCAAATGGCTCTGAGCACTATGGGACTTAACATCTATGGTCATCAGTCCCCTAGAACTTAGAACTACTTAAACCTAACTAACCTAAGGACAGTACACAACACCCAGCCATCACGAGGCAGAGAAAATCCCTGACCCCGCCGGGAATCGAACCCGGGAACCCGGGCGTGGGAAGCGAGAACGCTACCGCACGACCACGAGATGCGGGCCTGGGACCCGTCCTCTACAGTGTCTACACTGCTGACATCCCTACGACTCAGCATGTACACAATGCACAATACGCAGACGACACTGCATTCTTCTCCTGCTCGACAAACAGGAACCTGGTTACTAGGCGTCTGCAAACCGCCCTAAACAGGACGGAAAACTGGGCCAAGCAGTGGCGCATCTCAATAAATTCAGAGAAGACACAAGCCATGCTGCTCACCAGACGACATGGGAAACGCCGTCCCCCAAGAAGACCATACCAACTGCTGCGATTGCAGGGGCAGAACTTGCCATGGAGAAATTCTGCGAAGTACCTCGGCGTCACACTTGACAGACGCCTGACATGGAAGTGTCACATAGAGGAACTTCGCAGAAAGGCTCACGCCAGAATGCAGATTCTGTACCCTGTCTTGAACAGCACCAGTTCCCTCGACCCCGCAACAGGAGTAGCGATCTATCGAAGTCTAATTCGACCGATACTGGAATATGCGTGCCCTGTATGGGGCTACGCAGCCAGATCGACGATAGATCGCTTACAGAAGGTCCAAAACAGAGCGCTACGACGGGCCTTACACGTCCCCACGCGCTTCCCCACGGCAGACCTGCATGAAGCCGCAGATATAGAGCCACTCACAACAAGATTCCGTGCCCTGGCAGAAGCGTTCTATGCCAAGGCGCGGAATTCAGAAAATGACTTAATAAACACCCTTGGGCAATACGAACACCATAGGGGCAGATATGCAAGACCCAAGTCGCTACTCCAGCAGTAACACAAACAGAACACCCAAGAACTCTCAACAAACAGCAACTTACAACAGCACAGTAACAAAAACAACGCACAGAAAAGAGGAGGATATGTCCAAAGGCGACAACAACCTCCACCAACTCCCCCTCTAACGGTAGAGGACTAAAAAGAGAGCAGAGAGACTTGGTGACAGCCGTACTGTGCAGTGATCGCGTGCCGGGCTGCAGGAGCGCATACGGTACTGCACCAAGCCACAGGAACCCGCTTGCGGGAACAGTCGCTTGTTTGTCCGCGCAGACCTGCCGGACATTTACTCGTACTGAGGTTTCCGAGCTCCCGATTTTATTAAATCAGGAGCGGAGATACAAGAAGACTGCAGCAGGACAGGTGGCTGATCTATCAGCGATCTGTGTGCAAAATTGTCGTTGTGTTTTACGAGCTGTGGGTTGGCGCGTTTTGGCGCGCGTTTCCCCGTTGTCGCGGGCCGTTTTTGCGGCTGCTCGAGTACTTCATCGCTGCCGCAGGTGTTACACCTGCTCCCCCGAGGTGTAGGGCATTTACACGCCAGGGCCTGGTCACTGGCCAGATACCCGCGCGTGGTAGGCGTTAGGGTCGGTTCGGCACCGGATACGTATAACGGTGCCAACGAAGGTGACGACCGACATTCTCTGGCAGCTCTTGACTTTGCATCCTTTTCCCAATTCAGGCATGGAAGACAGTGTCAGGCTAGAGGTGAACAGAACGGAAGGGACTGGCTTCACCATCAAACGTACGGACATGCAAGGGCTTGGCTCGATTCTGAGCAACCCTCTGATCCATAACGTTCTCCCTTACTTAGCTCCCTCAGAGGAGAGGAAGATTATGGCTAGGGTAATACGGACAGAAAAACGCAGGGAAAGGGCCAGACAAGAACAGACGACCAAAAGAAAGGGAGAACGCAAAATCCTCCCGAAACCAACCACCGACAAAAACACGAAAACGAAACGGCGCGCAAAGTCACCAAAACGCGCGAGCAGGGGCAGCAAGGGGGCCGAAATGCCCCCCCTATTCCCTCTGTTCACGCCACAAGACGCGCCGATGAGTCCCACAGAGCACTCAGTAGCAGGCCCCAGCAATGAGGCAGACCGCAGTGAAGAAACTGCGAAGCCAAACCCAGGCCCAAGCAGCCTCACTGCAAATACAGACACCCACATGAACCACATACACACACATCTACAGGACACGCAGATACGCCCAACGATCCCAAAACACAAGACGAGACAGACCATGAAACTGAGCGCGAACACACCACACAAGACACAGAAGCGCTGACCGAGGGCGGGGAATTCCAGCTCGCGCGGAAAACCGCGCGCGTCACGGCGGCCCCGACCCCGGTCGATCTAAGCGCCACAGACAACAGATTCTCCCCACTGGGAGACGGAGAAGAAACGCCAGATCACGCCCAACCTCAAAACACACACAAACAACAACCAAAACACGTGAGACTACCGCCCATAGTAGCGACCTTCACAGAAACTTACAAACAACTATATGACCTCATCACAACCGCTGTGGGAGCAAACCATTTCGAAGCAAAATCAGCGGGAGGTGACAAAATTAAAATCACCACAAAAACACTGGAACACTACACCAAGATCAAAGAGACACTCAAAAGTAACAAGACACCTCACTACACATTCCCAATAGGAGCAATAAAAACCCTAAAAGTTGTGTTCAGAGGCTTTCCCGCCCGCACGGACCCAGCCGATATCAAGGAGGCTATAGCAACAAAAGGCTACGACGTGCGGTCAGTGCGGAAGCATGGGTCAAACGTCCGTAAACCGTTGTACCTCGCAACACTCATAGACACGCCCCAACACCGGAAACTATTCCAGGAAACACGCCTGATGTCCCTCACAGTCACGCCCGAAACCTTGAAACAAAAAGCAAGGGCAGTGCAGTGCTTTAACTGCCAGGTCATAGGGCACGTTAACGCTGACTGTGAAATGCCGCCGAAATGCGTCCGCTGTGCGGGGGACCACGCATCCAGGGACTGTAACAGGAAACCAACAGACCCCCTGATGTGTGCGAACTGTGGAGGAGGCCACACAGCCAGCTACCACGGCTGCCCCGTCCAGAAAAGGGCATGGGACAGAAGACAAGGCAAAATCACGAACGACTCCACAGGAAACCAAAACAAGACAAAAACACGCAACACAACAAAAACAACCGACCCCAGACACCCCAACACCGAACAAACACTTGAAAAACAAAACATTCCAGACACCAGACCATGCGCCAAAACACAAACACCCGCAAACACGGCACACACAGTCAGGCACAAGACATACGCGAAAGCAGCAACACCAGAACCCAGCCCCACAAAAACAACAGCAGAACCAAAACAACACGCTCCCATAACACACACCAACACAGACGGAAACTCACCCATGACACACTTTACCACAGCCCTCACAGAAGTCATCAAATTGATAGACAGGTTAATGCAAACAATGACACAAAACTTTGAAAAACTGTCCGCCGAAATCAGCTCGGCAGTTAGGCCATCGCAGCAAGCTGCGAAGTCAGGAAACACGAAACCCCACGATGGCTAGGCCAGCTGTGCAGGGACTCAAATTTTGTACGTTTAACGCCAACGGCCTCGTCCAACAGGCACTGGAATTCAAGTAGTTCCTGACGGACGAAAACATCGACGTATGCATGGTGTCTGAAACTCATCTCAAGCAACACCTCAGCTACAGAAGAGACCGACCAACTGCAGGGGGCGGGGTAGCAATCTACATTAAAAGGGGGATTCCGCACCACCAAGTATACCCACCAGACATGAAGCAGTTGGAAACAGTAGCAATCGAGGTAGCGACAACCACAGGTCCGGTAACTGAGGTTGCGGCATACCGACCCCCCACCCGCACCTTAGAAGAAGACGACATCGTAAAACTAGGGCAAATCAGGGGCAAGTTCATAGTTGGGGGAGACCTCAACGCAAAACACACAGACTGGCATTCCAGGTGTGCAAACAGAGCGGGCAGACAACTGAAAAGCATCGCGCGCACCCACCAGCTTCATGTGTGGGGCCCTGAGGAACCCACACATTTCCCCCTGAACGGTAACAGGGCGGACGTCCTCGACATAGCTGTTACGAAAGGTCTCGCAGGCTTTGTGGCCGCGAATTCACTGAACAAAATGTCATCCGACCACAATCCTGTAATCTTTGAAATCGACGTGGGCGGGTGGCTTCCGCCCACCCAGCGATTACTCACACACAAAAGTACCAATTGGGAACAATTCAAAGAAAGAGTAACAGCAGACTTCGCAAACACCCCGCTCCCATTAGACAACATCGAACAAACGCTGAGTAATTTCACTGACGCGATCCTGCAAGCAGCAAAGGGCGCTACACCCAACCCCCCTCTCAGTCCACCCCCTACCCAGCGATTGCCACCCCAGCTGCTTGCCCAAATAAGACACAAGAACAGGACCGCGACGGAATGGAAACTGACGCGAAATCCGATAACCAGGAGGCTGCTCAACCGCCTACAAAGAGAGCTTAAGGCGTCGCTCACTGAGCACAGAAACCAGCAATGGTCGAACCGCCTCACGGCTCTCAAAGTGCAGGACAACAGCCTCTGGCAAGCCACCAAGCAGTTCACTAAAAGACGCGCTAGGATGCCGCCTCTGCACGGCGAGAGAGGACTAGTGTTCAGCGCCCACGATAAAGCCAACGCACTCGCCGACGTCTTCGAAAAACAATTCACCCCAGCAGAGGCGCAAGACCAAGAACATGAGAGAACAGTCAGAGAACAGCTAACTGCATTTCTCGCAGCAGAAGATGACGTCGCTGACGATATACCTGCCTTCTCAACCGAGGAGGTAGTAAAAGTCATCAGATCCCTACCCACAAAGAAAGCCTCTGGTCATGACCTCCTCACCAATGAACTGCTAAAACACCTGCCCCAGCTAGCGATAGAAAAACTGACTGAAATATTCAATGAGATCACGCGAACACAAAAATTCCCGAAACAGTGGAAACACGCGGAAGTGGTCGCGATCGCTAAGCCTGGAAAAGACCCACTCTTTCCCCAGCACCACCGTCCCATAAGTTTACTCCCCACTCTCAGCAAACTTTACGAGCGCCTCCTACTGGTTCACATAGAACGACACATACGTAGAGAAGAAATGCTCCCCCAATTCCAATTCGGATTTCGCAATAAACACTCAGCACCCCAACAACTTATGAGAGTAGTCGAAGCCGCCACAGACGCCTTCAACCGGAAAGGTTACAGTGGCCTAGTGCTACTCGATGTAGCCAAGGCATTCGACAGTGTGTGGCACACTGGACTACTCTACAAACTTTACACGTTAGGGTTCCCCGGCCAAGTCGTTAAGCTACTGCGCAGCTACCTAGCAAATCGAAAATTCTGTGTCAAAGTAGACACTGCCAAATCGAGTACACGAGGCATACGGGCTGGAGTCCCACAGGGCTCGGTGTTAGGCCCAGTGTTGTACAACTTGTACACAGCCGATACACCGACTACCCCACAGACCCACACAGCCCAGTATGCTGATGACACGGCCTTTTTTGCCACCAGCACCAACAGAACACTTGTCACACGAAGAATACAAAACCTCCTCAACAACACCGACACATGGGCCAAGAAATGGAGGATAACATTAAACAGTGACAAAACACAAGCAATCATGTTCACACAACGAAAAGGCAAACGACCCATTGCACACCGCCAAAGACAAAACATAACACTTAGGCTCCAAAGGCGTGAAATCCCGTGGAAAAAAAACTGCAAAGTACCTGGGGGTCACTTTAGACCAGCTCCTTACCTGGAGTACACATATTAACGACCTCAGAAATAAGACAAGCGCCAGGCTGAATGACTTATACCCACTGCTAAACTGCAGTAGCAGCCTCGCAGCAACAACTGGAGTCAGGCTCTACTGCAGTTTAGTGAGACCAATATTCGAGTATGCCTGTCCGGTGTGGGGATATGCAGCCAAATCGCACATAGCGAGGCTGCAGAAAACTCAAAACAGGGCACTGCGACGGGCATTACACGTCCCCTCTCAATTCCCCACGGCAGACACACACGAAGCCGCGGGAATGAAAATGCTGACTGAAAGATTTCGAGAACTCGCGGCCGCGTTTTATCAAAATGCGCGAAACTCCGAAAACCCACTCATAAATACACTAGGGAATTACCCCAACACCCCAACAAAATTCAGGAGACCAAAATCAATCCTGCACTGAACCAAACACTATATCAAAAACAACAACGCATAAAAAAGTTAGGCCAGAACCAAAAGTTAGGGGCATAACCAACATGCCACAAAAATAGAACACTCAAATAGAAGGAAATGTCAACAGACAATACCGTTCACCTCACACATTCTCACATAGGTGAGAAATTATATATGCAAGGAGAGAGATAGACGGACACTCCTCCTGCCTTGGATCGTCTCCACACACGAGGTCGCCAACGAAGTCGAACAGCTGGGCTTCCTGGGCGCTGTCGAGCTCCGCCAGCGCTCAAACTGAGGAAGGCCCCCGGTCTTCCTCTTTGTCGGACCAGCATGGCACTCAAGAAACAGCGAGATCTTCAGTCTGGAGACAATCCTGAGCTTCGGGGTGACGATTGCGCCGACACAACGAGATATGGAGCAAAGGCCGCAGTGTTTCCAGTGCCAACAATACGGGCACATCGCGTAACACTGTGGCAATGACCCCGCGTGTGTCAAGTGCGTAGGCGTGCACGATTCGCGCGATTGCCGGCGAGACAAAGACGGCCCGCCGCTATGCAGCAACTGTGGCGGCCAACACGTAGCGAGCTTCAGGGGCTGCAAAGTCTTTGTACAGTGGCTCCAGGAGCAGCTGCACAAGCCGCCACAGCAACGAAGGAGGAAATCTCGGCGAGGTGGGAAGGCTCGCCGAAAGAAGAAGACGATCGCCGGCACAGAGCCGGCAGTCAGCCAAGAAACGGACCGCGTGGAAGCGCAGGCGGCTGCCCCGCCCCCCCTACACTCCGCCGCTGGCCGTGGAGGGGGTAGCGGGCCGCGCCGCTGCACCCAGCGCCCCACGCAGCAGCGAGAGCAGTCGGCCGCTGGCGACGGCCGCGGCAGGTCGCACACCGCGGCCACGCTGGCGCCCGCCGCCACATCGCCTGCTGCGCACACGCCGCCGCCAACCACAGAAGAAAGGCAGTCCTGCAACCCAACATCCGAAGAGGGGCTTGCAGGAATCCTTCTGAAGAGGATAACCGCCATGGAGGAGGTCATTCTTCTCCTGGCGCGCAGCCAGCCCGCCTTCGACGCGAGCACCCGCTGGACTTATACGCCAGGAGAGGGGTGGGACCAACAACGGTCTTCCCCGCAACTGGAGGAGAGCAACACCAGCAGACAGGAGTCCACAGGCGTGTAACGCGCCACCAGGTCGTAGACTCCCACACCCGTCTGGACACTCCCCTTCATCCCATCAGTCATTTCATCATTCCCCTGCTGGCACGCCCAGCAAGCTGTGTATATAGCACCTGCTATACTGTTAGGACCATCAAACATCCCGTTACGCATGCACCTAGTTAGTTTGGAGTAAATGTCACCTAGACAACACACTCCTCCTTCATCTGATGAGAGAGACGGACACTCCACATTCCCGCTCACGCCGCGGAGAGTTACGCATAAGCTGATTGTCGCTGTTGCTACTCGAGATGTCGGGACGCGGAAGGGGACGCAAAGCTGCTGCCTTGGCGGAGTTGCTGCTCACGCTAGCAGGAACATCCGGCAAGAAGAAGAAGAAGACTACAGCGCAATGCTTTCGCTGCCAAAAGCTTGGCCACGTCGCCAAGCACTGCAGCGGAGCAGTTGCGTGCTTGAAGTGTGCGCAAGCACCCGACACACGTGACTGCAAGAAGCAGAAGGACGCCCCCTGTACCTGCGCCAACTGCGGCGGCGCACACGCGGCCAACGCCCGTTCCTGCGCCTACAGAAGAAACTGGCGCGGACCGGAGAAGAAGACGCAGAGGCAAGTGACCACCACACACGAAGAGGTGGTCACTTGCACAGAAGACGTCGTCACCAGGCGCCTTAACGAAGCCGTACAAGAAGCCATGTCCGCCTTCAAATCCGCTATGGCGGAAGAGAGGGCGGCCATGCTGGCGGAACTGGGCGAGGCTCGGCGTCAGATTGCTGTGCTGACGCAAGAGCTTCGCTCAGCCAAAGCAGCTTCCGCCACAACCGTCGACACCGCCACCCAGGCGACTCCTCCTCGTGAGGAGCTCGCGACGGTGGCCACGCAGACCGACGAGCCTGCCGAAGGGGAGGCGACACAGCACAAGACGGACACCGAAGCAGCAGCGCAAGAAGAAGAGTGGGAAGAAGTCCCATTCCTCCCGCTCCCAGACATGTACAGCGCAAGCGCTGTAACAAAGAAGATTGCTGGCTCGCTTCGCGATGGTACATTCCCCCACCACGACAACCCTTATCCCTTCGTTCCACCTAACCATCCTAAACCCCAACTCCCTCATCACCCACATGGGTATCCAGAAGGCCTTATTGGTCTTTCTAGGGAGGAATTCAATCTAATTGATTCCTACCCTATCTTTACACAGTTGCAAATGCGCTGCATCATCATCTTTCTGGTCAACGGAGAATATGATAAAGCAGGAATCCTTATGCACGGTATCCCAACCGAAGAAGAGCCCTCAGCAACAGCCAAGAAGAAGAAGAAAAATCGTCATACCGACAAGTACAGGAAATATGTCATCGGCACTCCTTGCCAGTCCAGAAATACCTACCAGTCAAGAAAGAAGATTCGACAAGATTCCCAGGGGAGTTAAGGCCAAACGGCCACAAACTTCCGATAGAACATCCTCACAGTGAGGAAGTCACAAAAGGAGAGCAGGCAGGCAGGCGACGGACACTCCAACACACGCACGCACGCACTCGGAGCTGCGATGTCGAGGCGAGAGGACGTGTTTGACGATCGAGCGAAGGGTGTGGCGGATCGCTGTCCGGCGGTGTCAGCTCAGGCGACTGAGTTGCTCCCGTCAGTATTGCCTTGCGTGTTCAGACATTTCACAGGAATCTAACATTGTGCTTATGTTAGTTTGTACAACCCCTCCCCCTCTCCTCTCTACAGATTCCTTCCACTTTCTAGCCTTCTCTTATTTGCTAAGTTCTGGCTTGCCAAATGAGTTCTTGACAGTTGCTTCTCCTTTGAGCAAAGTTTTCTTTGTTCTTTCTTATTTTCATTCCCCTATGTTTTCCAAGTGCAAAATCGCGTTGCAATTTTGGACTTTCTGTCAACTTCATGTTTAGACATTTCCCATGGCCTACTTTATTTGCTGCATTTTTATATTTTTCCCTCTTGTCAAATTTAATATATCACGTTTTATTTAACGATTTCTACTGTATCTTCTTCTCGTTCACATACTCTTCTGTATACACAACTTCTTCTCTCGAAGATATCCATTCGTATTCTAGCGGATTCATTTCCCTGTTTCAGTCAGTCGTTGCATTATGGTAACTTTAAGATTATCGAAAAACTGTAGGTCTTGACTTATTCAAGTTCCATTTCCTTAATTTGTTACCATTTACTGTCTCTTTAGTTGTAAACTGCAGCTCGTAACCAATAAAGTATTGTAGGTTTGCGCCTGCACTGGGAAATGTCTTATAATTTAAAATCTGGTTTCGAAAACTTTGTTCCAAATATGTATTATTCTTTCATGATTCTTAAGCAAGGTGCTGGCGATGATTACATTATGCTCTGTGCGAAAATCTATCAGTGGCTTCCACTTTCATCCCTTCCCCCAAGCCTTTGTGTTCTTAGTGTTTTCCTGTACCTGCTACCGTATCAGATTTTAAATTTTTGTCTCGTTTAACTATCTGAATAATCTCTTTTGTCGTACATTGTTTCATTGTGTTAGGAGATAGTGAACAATCATGAACGGTAGTCATGAAATCTGTTTATGTTGAACTGACAAAACATGAATAATGAAATATGTGAAAGAGTAGATTGTACAGAAAATGAAAAATTGGTATGTCTTCACCGAACTTCGTCTTTCCTTCATGTAGGTGTCAGATATAGTTAATCAAACGCACCGGGCGTTTCAGTGGGTCCCTCCCCGTACCTCAGTGGCTGTCCGTCATTGGCTACCGCTAGCGTCTGCCGCTTCCAGATGGGAACGCCAATTCCGCGAGCCTCCGCGTCAAAGCGGAGAACGCTTGCCGCTGCCGTTGCCGCACGACGCGCTGCCGCGCTCTAGTGGGAACCGGCCTTAAGGCCTCCCGCGCCGCTGCTGCCACTGCGGCCCAGACGGTCGCGACGACGGTGTGCGCGAGGGAGCAGCGGTCCTCCACAGGGCCTGCTGCTGCATCCACCTTGATGAGGACGGTTTCGTCACCCCTGCCAGGCGGCACACGGCAAGGGCGGCTGTCCTACAGCCTGCGCTGCCGACTGCCAACGCCTTCCAGGACGCGTCTGATGATGTCTCGGACGACGCCAGGGTTCCGCCCCAGCCTGCTGCGCCACGCCCCCCGCCGATTGTGGTCCAATGGGACGGCCCTTATAAGCCGTTCGAGCAGAAGATCATTCGGGTGGCGCCCACTGCCAGCATCAGGACTGCTGGCAATGATCTTTACCGGCTTTTCACGACATCTGCCGAGGACTACCGTGCAGTCATGGAGGTCATCTGCAAAGATGGCCTCCATTGCTACACGCACCCGTCGGAACGGCTCAAGCTGTTGAAGGTGGTGTTCCGCCGCCTCCCCCTCCAGTTTGGGGCGGATTACCTACATGAAGAACTGGAGGACATGGGCTTCGGCATCCGCCACACGGGCCTCATGAACTCCCCACGCACCCACCGCCCCATGCCGCTATACCTGGTCGTTCTTGTCGACAACCTGGAAAATCGCAAGATCTTTCAGGTGCGGCGGGTTGGGCGGGTCGACATCGAAGTGGAGCCACTGCGGGCCAAAGGCAGGAGGGCCGTGCTTCTCCTGCCAACGGCTCGACCATGTGTCTCGCTACTGTTCGATGCCGCCCCTCTGTGTCAAGTGTGGGGCTCAGCATCAGAGCAAGGAATGCACGCTCCCACGAGAAGATAAACTGACGTGCTGCAACTGCAGTGGCGCGCACGTCGCGAGCTACCGGGGCTGTCCGGCCTTCCAGCGTGGCCGACATCAGCACCGTGGCCGGGCTGCCCCTTCCCGCAAGGTACAGCCAGGCAACAGCTTCGCTGATGCCGCCAAGGGGGCGGGGGCCGCCCCCTCCCGGCCGGCTGCCTCCGATGGCGCTGCGCCGCAGCAGCCTGCCTCGTCTGATGTGGCTGCTGCCCCTGCACCCACGCCTCCCGCACCAGCTGCGGCCTGCCGCCGGCGCCGCCGACGACCGCGGCGTACCGCCCCCGCGGCGGAACGTCCGGCCACTGACGCCACGCGACAGCGGTCTGCCCCTCGGGCCGTGCCCCCGCAAACGCCGCCTTCTGCAGTCCCACCGCAACTTGCTGTTCCTGCCTTGGAGGCCGCCCCAGGGGCCCCCACGGCTCCTGATGCGGCTGAGCTCCGTACGCTCCTGCGTTCGTTGAGCCAGCTGCTCGAGCAGCTGCCGGTGCTCGTCGCCGCCGTCACGTCCGCCCTCCTGGCCGGCGTTGTTCCTGCTGACCGCCATGGAGAATGAGCACGTCCATGGGCTCACCGTGTGCAGCTTTAACGCTTGCGGCTTGGTTCCCCAACAAGGGGAATTCCGTCAATTCCTCCGGGATGAGCCGATAGACATCTGTCTCGTTTGCGAGACGTTTCTGAAACCTGGCGTGGCCGTCGGGGTGGCGAACTATCGCTGCTACCGCACCGACCGGCCCACCCATGGCGGAGGCATCGCCATATATGTGAAGAATTCGCTGAAGCACCATGCAGTCCTGATGCCGCCTCTAGCTGCGGTGGAGGCCACTGGGGTGGCTGTCACCACCACAGCTGGTGTCATTACCTTCGTCGCCGTCTACAGGCCACCGAGGCGCCACCTCCTGGAGGCCGACCTTGATGCCCTGCTGACGCTGCGTGGGAAACTGTTCATTGCGGGTGACTTGAACGCCAAGAGCCCGCAATGGAACTCTCGAGTCACCAACGTCAGCGGGCGACGCCTTCTCCGCACCACCCAACGTCACGGCGCTCTCGTCCTGGGTCCATTTGACCACACATTCTTCCCCAACAGAGGACAGTCCGACGTGCTCGACGTCGCAGTCCTGAAAGGCGTCGGGCACTTTACGTTGGCTACTGTCCGCTGCGCCCTGTCCTCCGACCACCTTCCGGTGGTCTACGACATGGACGTCGTCGGCGCCTCCCTGCCGCCTGACCGCCGCACCTTCCGCGGCATTGACGAGGCCCGATTTCAGGCCGAACTGCTCGGTCGCTTCGACGGTGCTCCAGATCCTGCCCTGGAGGGGGCCGATGCTGCGCTGGCCTTCTTTACGCGGCACACCCTCAGCGCTGCTGCCGCTGCGTCTCCCCGACAGCCGCGGCGGCAACGCGAGATGTGCGGAGGAAGCTGCCGGGACATCTTGGGGGCTATAACGGCCAAAAACCGTCTCTTCCGTGAGTGGCAGCTCACTAGGCAGCCTGCGACCAAGCGTCGCCTCAATCGGGCACGGCGCGAAATCCGGGCCGCTATCGACCAACACCGAAACCGTGACTGGGCTGGCCTTGTGGCCACCCTGAACACGACTGATGGGAGTGCCTGGCGGACCGCCAAGCGCTTCCTCCGCCGCCATCAGCCTGTTCCTCCGCTCCACGTCGGCGGCGAGGTTGTCTGTGCCCCGGACGCCAAGGCCAACGCCCTCGCCGACGTGTTCGCCGACAACTTCCGCCCGGTCGTGGACGTTTTCGACGCCGACCACGTCCATCTCGTGGAAGACCGCCTGCCAGTTTTCCTCGCCGCCAGGGCCGCTGACGATGTGATCACACCCATCACAGCTGATGAAGTTGGACTCCAGCTCCGCCGCCTCAACCCCAGGAAGGCGGGTGGCTCCGATGGTGTCACAAACCACCTCCTGCGGTTACTGCCGCCAGCACTCCATCAATCACTGGCGGACACTTTCGACTGTGTACTCCGCTCCGGGATCTTCCCTTCCGCGTGGAAACACGCGGAAGTGGTGGCTATCCAGAAGGCCGGCAAGGATCCGCGTCAGGTGGCGCACTACCGGCCGATCAGCCTGCTCCCGTCTCTCTCCAAGATCTTTGAGAGACTGTACGTGGAGCGGCTGTGGCGCCACGTCACTGCTGAAGGGCTCCTTCCAGCGGAGCAGTTCGGATTCTGGTGGGGCCACTCGACCACGCAACAGCTCCTACGCCTGGTGGAACAGGCGATGCGGGCGCTGGAGTCGCGGGAGTACCTTGAGGCGGTGCTCCTCGACGTCTCCAAGGCGTTCGACTGCGTGTGGCACGAGGGCCTCGTGTACAAGCTCCTTGTACATGGGGTCCCGACGTCCCACGCCCTTCTACTGCGGTCCTACCTCGAGGGCCGCACCTTCCACGTCCAGGCCGCCGGCGTCACCTCCACCGACCGGCCGATTCGTGCAGCGGTACCGCAGGGGTCGGTTCTCGGCCCCCTGCTGTACACCCTGTACACCGCTGACGCACCGCGGGTGGCGCGCGTGGAGTTGGCTCTTTACGCCGACGACACTGCGCTGTTCACTCGCAGCATGAACGTGGTCGCGATGTACCGCCGACTCCAACTTGCGTGCGACGTCCTGGGGGCGTGGTCCACCAAGTGGCGTCTCAAATTTAACGCCGCCAAGAGCCAGGCGGTCGTCTTCACTTGGAGACGGCTGCCTCCTGCCCTGCCGCCTGTCTCGATCTCGGGAGGCCCCATCCCGTGGTCACCAACCGGCCAATACCTCGGTGTGACGCTGGACAGGCATCTCACCTGGCTGCCGCACATCCGAGACATCAGGGGGGCGGGCGATTGGGCGTCTCCGGGCGCTCTACCCGCTGCTGAATTCCTCATCCACTCTCCCCCCTCGGCACGGCCTGACCGTGTACTTGGCCCTCGTCCGGCCGGTACTCGAGTACGCCGCCGTGGTGTGGGGGAATGCCGCTCCGTCGCACGTTGCGATGCTCCAGCGTGTCCAGAATCGGGCGCTGCGACTCGCTCTCCACAAGCCGCCACGGTAATCCACGAGGCTGCTTCATGAGGAAGCTGGCGTCCCGTTGCTGCGGGATCGCTTCAGGCAGTCCGCCAGGGTGTTCTATGCCTCTGCAGAACACTCTGGCAGTCGTCTTATACGCGGACTGGGACACCAAGTCCACCGCAGGCCAACCACGCGTTGGCCTGATCTGCTGCGGGAGTAGTTTCTTCCGCAGCCCCTATGACGCTTTTGACGCAGCGTCCGCCCTCACGCGGCCGCTCACATAGGCCAAACCGAACAGTGAGGCCATACAATAGTTCTTGAAGTCCACACAGGAACAGCAGCTTCGCTGCTTAGCCTGTCCCCCTCCTGGTAGATGAAACCAGAGATTTGCAGTGCAGTGCAGTGCAGGACACTCCAACGCCTCGACTCGCTGCGGCTCGCATCGTTACCGTCGCTCGCGCACGCCTTTGTTCCAACCACAAGTTATGGCAGGACGCAAGGGCAACAAGTTAGCAGCCGCGCTGGATCACCTCATCAGTGCTTTGGTGAGCTCCCGCGGCCGCAGGCGACAACAGAAGCCGAAGCGCAAGCAGCGTTCACTGCAACGTGAGCAGTGCTACAAGTGCCAGCAGTTGGGGCATGTGGCGGGTGGCTGCCGGAACGCAGTCGCGTGTTTGAAATGCGCGGCGGCACACGACACCCGTAACTGCCCCAAACCACGCGGAGCACCCAGCAGATGCGCGAACTGCGGCGGTCCTCACGCCGCCAACTCGCGTAGCTGCAGCTACCGTCGGCAGCACACCACAGCAAGTTCTGAGGTGCCTGCCAGCAAGTCGGCCGCACTGCCTCCCCGCTCCGGCGAGGGGCGCGCCTCGTGCCGCGTCGAAGCGGCCACCGACCAAGCGCTGGCCGACTTACAAGCAGCCTTCGCGGCCGAAAGGGCCGCAACGAAGGACGAGCTCGTGGCTGTCCACCGGCAGCTTCAACAGCTGCGGGAGGAGCTGCGGCTTCTCAAGAAGGCGCCGCCACCCAGACGTCCACCGACCCGTCTCCTGCAGCAATGCAGGCGGCGTCGCGCATGGAAGTCGACGTCGGGACGCCTGCGCTGTCTTCTCCTCTGGAGACAGACGTGGAAGAATCGTCCGAAGAAGAGATGCCGACCGCTTCTTCGCAAGGTGAAGAAGCGGTAACCGACGACGAGCTGCCCCTCCCGCTCCCAGACGAGCGGAGCGTGCAGCCCTTCCTCAAGAAGATCGTGGCGTCGCTGAAGGACGGGACGTACCCTCACGGGGAAAACCCGTACCCCTTCACGCCGGCGCACGCGAAGCCACCACTCCCTCACCAACCGTGCGACCTCAGGCACATGCGTTGCATGTTGCGTGAGGCGGTAACCAGGAAGGAGCTGATTTTGCTCAACAGCCGCCCCACCTTCACCCCTTCGGACTGGAACACATCACCCTGCTCACAAAGAAGTGGGTAAAGGAGTGGCGCTCCGGCAGGCGTCAGCCTGCCCCAGAAGACCTACCAGCAATAAACTACTTCGCTAATTTAAAATTAGCGGGGTAGCCAGAGGCCCATTCGAACGAGAGGCCACACTTACGACAACACAGCTGTTAAAGGAGGAATAGCAGCACTGCTGCTTAGCCTCCCCCACCTCCGGACAGAGGATGTCTGCGAGTTTAGCGAGACGAGACGAGACGGACACTCCAACGGCCCCCCTGGTGCACACTGCACAGTACGCTGACGATACTGCCTTCTACATGAGAAACGCGAACAAGGACCTGGTCATCCGTAGGCTACAAAAGGTTTTGGATGACACAGAAACTTGGGCCCGTCGCCGGCACATCACCATCAACTCTGAGAAGACACAGGCAATGCTGATTACCCGCAGGCTCGGAAGGCGCGAATCTCCTCCACGTCCCCCCCCTCCATCTTCACCTAAATGGAACCCTACTCCCCTGGCGCAGAACCGCCAAGTACCTTGGCGTAACCTTGGACTATCGTCTCACGTGGAAACCCCACATAGACGAGGTCCACAGGAAGGTCTGCGCCAGAATGTCCATCCTATACCCTATCCTGAACTCAACCAGCTCCCTTCCATGCCCAGTAGCAGTTGATGTGTACCTGGCCCTGATCCGGCCAGTAATGGAATATGCGTGCCCTGTCTGGGGATACGCGGCGAAGCAGCACCTGGACAAACTCCAGAGGCTGCAGAACCGCGCCCTCAGGAGGGCACTGTGTATACCTCTTGGATTCCCCATTGACTATTTGCATGCTGCTACTGAAATCCCACTCCTGAGAGAGCGTTTTCAAGACCTGGCAAGGGCCTTCTATGAAGGTACTTCCAGGTTGGGAAACGCCATCATCCACTCCCTAGGTCGGTATGACATGTGCTGCGATTAGCACAAGCGCCCTATGACGATCTTCGACGATTAAGTCGAAGGGAAAATCCCAACACCCAATCCCTAATCCTGTTCCTGCCCATATAACACCAATCATCTCGCCTACCTCAGGCAAGTCCCAGATACACTCACAACAATTCATCACATATCACAGACACCAAAAATATATAGAAAAATCACACACACATGTACACAGGGAAGTAAAAGCCAAAAGGCTACAAACTCCCCCTCACACTTCCTCAAAGAGGGGAAAGTATTAGATGAATGCAGGCAGGCAGGACCACCACCACATTCGCCGAGCGGCAGTCGGGCGTTGAGCAAGTCTCCGTCAGTCTGTGACGCGAAGCCATAGGCCCCCGCTTGTACGGGTGACAAACCAGGGGTGTTTTCGGATGCGCCTTTATTAAGGCGTAGACGAGCACTCGTAGCTAATTGTCGATGACGAGCGAATCTTCGGCTGCGATGGCAAGTTGCAGCGACGCCTTGGAGCCCCAGCAGCCCGCTGCTGGCGGCAACGACGCCGTCTCTTTGTTTCCGCCGGCCGCTTTTCCGGTTGGCTCGAGCGCCTCAGCTGCCGCAGAGAACAGCTCTGCTCCCCCGAGCGTTAGGGCATTCACAGGTCAGGGCCTGGTCTCTGGCCAGTGTCCCGCGCCTGGTAGTGAGATAGGACCAAGTTCTGCCGCCGGAAACCTAACGGTGATGGCAACTAAAGCGGCGACTGGTAGTCCCAACCACGAGCGCGTACGGACGTGTCTCGCGCGCGCTCCCGCAACTACGGTCTTTTTGTCGGTTCTTTCGGGAACAATCACGCCAGTAAACGAAAAAAACAGTGATCAGTGATGGATAATAGTGAAGTGAAGCAGTCCTACAAAATTTTCTCGTGTTTAGACTAGAGAAATAGTGCATTAGTGACTTCGCGGGCACATTTACGGAATGTCGGACCTCATCAAAGGTATTTCACTACAACTAATATCCAAAAACACTACTAATACGATTAGGAACGCTTGACATTACTAACATTACTAACCGCAGTGCTGTGAAAGTGTTAAAAACAATATGAAAGGAAAGTTACCGTGTGACGAATCATCAAAGTAACGTATGGTAGGATTTTTCTCCGTAATTAGACGTTAAATATCCACCAAACTCACGATAACATGTTAGAACAGTGAAGGGTAGCTTCCAAAAGTGTCCCGAATAAAAAACTGATAATAACGGACTTCGACTAAAAACGAAGACTAACATATGGTAGCAAATCTCCCAGAAAAGACTAGCTTAATATGAAGGAAACCAGTGTGAACAATACCCATACAGTGAAGGGACACGATCATAATTCTGAATTATAGACATATTATAGGTAAAAGTCATAAACTGTCAATAGTGAAGAAAATTGATTACGAGTAACGTAAAGCGATACGCCGAGCGACGGAACGCAAAGTCCCGAGAGTAGGTCGCAGTGCGCCAGCTGACACGCACTACGCGTGAGTTTCGCAAGTAGGCCAAACTGCGCTGGCCACAGCAAACCTGTGTTGCTAAGCACGACTCGTGTTTCCGCGCCCAACCGCGGGAGTCAGCAGCTTACGCGAGCTCACAGTCCCCACCTGGTCCCGCGAACCACGTGGCCGGCTGACGTGCGGAGCTGACCGCGGCGCTCGGTGTCGATCGGACATCGCCGGCGAAGCCACCCAGCCCACATTCGGCCTCGTTGTGTGACGTATCGCTTTTGGGACTTACGTGTCACAATGTGGTGCCGCACACGCAATACACACCAAATAAAGGTCACTCTTTAAGAACTATAACACAGATTCGCAATCCTGGATCGAGCACGCCAACTAAGTGGTGCTAACACCACACCCAAGTCCACGAAAGGGACGCTTAGTAGAGCGCAGAGCAGCACCAGTTGCAAAGTATCGCCTATAGGCATGGCGTCTGGTGCCCACGAATATGCCGTTATGTCACCGAGCCAGAAGATCGCTGCAATTGACGATCTATTAAATGACATTGGGGCGGAATTAAAGGCCAAACACGTATCGAGTAGCGTACTGAATACGATAAGGAATAAAATATTCCCTTTGGCTTTCCAACTCACGTCAGCAGAAGCAAAGGTCGAGCTGCTGCAAGAGCAGAACAAAGATCTACTGCGCGAACTTCAGCACTCAGCTGACCCAGTTAAGGACCTTAGAATTGAGTCTCTTACAGAACAGGTCAACAAACTCGAGGAAGACAATACAAAACTCGCTGAAATAAACCAAGAGCTCAGGGACCAAATTAGGGATCTGACAGGAAAGGTTACTGAACAGGCACAGCAACAGGCCAAGACACTAACATACGCTGCGGCACTCTCCACCGCACCCAAAGAACATAAACGCATTGAGGTGGCAAAAGCCAAGCAGGCAACCACTCTCTTCATAAAGTCTACCAACAACCAAGACACGAAAACAATAAAACAAACGTTGACAAAAAACATCAACCCAAGACGAGACAACCTACACATTAAGTCAATAAGAAACACGAAGACAGCTGTGATTGTCGAAGCAGCAACACAGGAGGACTGTAGGAAAATAATAGAAAAGACGAAAGATATTGAGAATATCGCGTGTGAGGGGCCCAGAAAGCGGCAACCTTTGGTGATAGTCTATCGAGTGACAGACACTATCTCGGATACAGAATTTCTTGAGTGTTTATACGACCAAAATCTCAGTGACGACTTCACGAAAGACGAATTCGACAAAGACGTGAAAATCAGATTCCGCACAGGGCCCAAAGGAAAGGGATACAACCACCAAGTGTTAGAAGTCACACCAAGAATTTATTGGTACCTCACCAAAAAAGGAAGGGTGTACATAGACTTCCAATCCCTATCTGTCAAAGACTATACGTCAGTGAGCCAGTGTTACAACTGTTGTGACCTTGACCATACAACCAAAGCCTGTGCGACACAGGTACGACCTGTTCAAGGTGTGGCAAAAAGGGCCACAAACGCGCGGACTGTAGAGCATCAGAGCCCATCGATTGCATCCCTTGCAGGAACAGAAACCGAATTTGCAATAAGAGCAGGGGTGGCGTCTGCCAGACCTACAAACAGCTGCTTGATAGACTAATTGACAGTACTGACTACGGCAACTGAACACCCCCCTGAGTCAAACAACATGCTCCATAAATCAACCCCTGAAAAAATAAGATCATACAAGTCACCATCCACCAGGCACAGAAACCATCTACGTGCTATACTCTGGCGTAAGAGGCAAAAACTATTACCTGACGACTACCCCAACAATGGTCACATTCCAGGCTTGATACACAATACAAACCTGGAGGACAGCCATCATGCAATCACTGAATACACAGACGACCTAACACTCACAGGACAAATGTCACCAGAAGCCGCCAAACTAATCAAAAGACAAATAATGTACTGGATGACATTCCAGACGACCCTTATGAACAGGATAGACGAACTCGAAGACGAACTACTGAGAATAGACATGATAACGCCAAATCCTGATACCGACAGACCAGAAAACCATACCACACATGACCAGCCAAAGCAACTGCACAAAACAGCGTTGCTAACGACTCAAGATCACCCATCCACTCCAGCACAACGACGCACATACGACACTACAAAATGCGAAGGACGTATCAATCCAATCAAATTCATACAAGGCGAGACCTTGAACCCAACGGTGCTAAACACAACCGTAACGCAAGCAAGCGCAACTGGAGTCCAAACGGAAAACATGAACAAATCAGACACCTCAGACTGTAATCAAATCAAACGCAAAATAACTCTCTCTGACTCACTGACAGAGGAAGAAGACGACGTCTATTATTGCCCTTACGCCAGAGATTGTAGTGTTCATAATAATGATATTCGAAACAGTAATATCGACCTTGAACAGGCCACAGCGCCGGCAGACATCACGAATGCCACACAAAAAGCCGCAGCAACAACCGCAACAAAAGTCTGCGGAGGGTCTGGCAACAGAGGCGACAGTGCGCATATCATACCAAAAGCTGTTATGTCTGTCACAGGTAGCGCAGACGAGCAGTCAAGTGGGAACCAAATCACGTAAAATCAATGCAGAATGGAGGCACAAACAACCAACACATCTGATACACATCAAGACTGCACAAACGAAACACACACAAAAAACAAACGAATCATCGCAGCCTTTAGGATACTAAAACCGCATAGGAAACCCAAACAGCCTAAGAGAGTCCCGAAAGTGAAAGCGTGTGACGACCAATCGCGGCAATCGCAGGCTGCCTCAAAACCTAGTGATACGAAAGTGCATACCCCTGATGATACCAACACCTTCGCAGCCTCCCAACCAACAACCTCAATGCCGACGCCCAAGGAAACCCCCAGAACAACCAACGAGGAAGTCAATCCAGCGCCCCCCACAGAGGTGCACAACAACGCCACTACACCATCACGACACGTCACGGCTGCAGAGACGCCAACACACGCCATCGACACCGATAGTTTTAGTTACGACAAGCTAGATATAAATGTAAAATTAAGTAGGCTAGAAAAAAGAGACATCTTAGAGACGGCACAGCGGATGCTCATCCGCACCCTACACCCGTACGGCCAATCTGTTTGTTTCCGTACATCAGAGCAAACCGATAGACTGATTCTCAAAACGGAGAATATTCCAACAGATCCAGACAGCCTACTAGACCTGCTCATGCAGGTGTGCGCCCGCAGGGAGGAACCATTCGATATGGACAAGCTTTACAAGGATCACGTAAGGGCTCATGGGAGAACATACTTCGATTACAGTCAAACTGGCAGCAAGTGCTACGCCACAGTTAAACACCCAAACTGCTAATAGCACAGCTTAATGCTATGCGGAGTATACTTGTAAATTCGGAGCTCCCACGGGTCCTACGTGAACTAAAAAGTGACATTCTGTGCATACAGGAGCCCTACACTAGACAAGGGTGCATGGCATCTGTCATAATCCTAAACAAAGAAATACATCCAGTCAAAATTACAGAACTCTGTTCCGAGCACCTAGTTACAGTTGAAGTCACACACAAGGGGGATACTTGGATCATCGCGTCGCTGTACGCCCAATTCTGTCATTGCATCAAACCATACGCAGACCTCATCAGAGATGTTGCGCAATACGCTGGCAACAAAAAACTTCTCATCTGTGCAGACATAAATGCCAGATCAACCCTGTGGGATTCAGACAGAACTGACGACAGAGGTAGAATAATAAATGACATCATCCAAGAAAACAGACTACACGTACTCAACAAGGAAGGACATCACCCGACTCACATCGGACACAACGGCCATTCATCAAACATAGACATCACCCTCGTTAATAATGCCGCCATCAACCACGTACGAGACTGGACCGTACACGACCAGATCACTGCTAGCGACCACAACATCATCACACTAACCTTAAGTGGCACACCAAACGTCAACACAGAAACACTACCAAAACGACTATTATTTGACAAAACAGACTGGGACAGGGTCAGACAAAAAATACATGAGCACATACCGCAAGACATCACCGGCAGTGTTGATTACAGAGCACACATGCTGACAGATATCATTACACACACACAGAACACCTGCATAACCACACAAAGAATGACAAAACACCAAAATATTCCCTGGACTACACAATTAACACGACTCAAACAAGACTCAAAACGTAAACGTAAACTTTACCAACGAGCAATTTCAGATAGAGAAAGACAATTACGACTACACGACTACCGGCTTGCCAAGGACAAATATAAACTTGAGCTGAATAAGACCAGGAACGACCATTGGAACAGCCATGTAGCAGCACAAACACAACTAAACATTTGGGGGGAACCATACAAAATCGTGACAGAGAAAATTAAGAGCCCACTGGTTCTGGGAACGCTGCGACAGGAGGATGGTGAGATGACTACGGGCTGGAGACGCACAGCGGAGTTCCTGCTGAGCAAACTCCTGCCCGACGACATCGCAGACACAGACACACCACAACATGCAGCACTGAGACGCGAAGTAGACACAGTATACACCACACCAACCGTCACCTGTCCATTTGCGCAGGAAGAAGTGGCGACAGCGATCTCAGAACTCAAAAACAAAAAGGCACCTGAACCGGACGGTATCCACTCTGAGGTACTGAGGTACTGAAACAAATTGCACCGCAGATCACCCCGTTTCTCACAACGTTGTTAAACGATGCATTAAGACTGGGCCGTGTGCCTGCAGTGTGGAAGACCTCGAAGGCGGTTATCATTAAAAAGGCTCCAGACAAAGACCCATCAGACCCCAAGTCATACAGACCAGTTTGCCTTATCAATACACTCGGTAAAGTACAAGAAAAACTACTCTGCAAAAGACTACAAGCACACCGAACACTACGGGGACTGACACCACACCAATACGGCTTCAGGGAAGGGAAATCTATAGACGACGCAATTAACAGAGCACTCCAAATAGTACACGACACACCCTCCAAATACACACTTGCAATTATGATAGACATCTCAGGTGTCTTCGACAACCTCTGGTGGCCGGCCTTGTTCAAGAGGCTCAGACACCTGCAGGTACCGGAGTCTCTGTATAATAGTTTCATGGACTACTGCAGAGACAGAACGGTCGTTTGGCAAATGGACAACCAGAAAGTGATTAAACGAATTACAAAAGGCTGTCCACAAGGGTCGATCTGCGGCCCCATCTTCTGGGACATAGTTATAGAACCGCTCCTACAGTTACTAGAGAAGCACATCTTGACAGATGGAGCTGTCGCTTATGCTGATGATCTACTCGTCGTAGTTTCAGCAAATAACCGTGCCCAGCTAGAAGAAAGATCCAATGGAACACTTAGGACAATAACCCAATGGTGCACAGATAATAAATTAAAGATAGCAGGAAACAAAACAACTTATACATTGCTAAAGGGTATCCTGCGCAGGAACCCAATAGTCAAAATCGGGGACACAAACATAAAAAGACTAGCAGTCACACGCTATCTAGGAGTATACATTGATGAACGATTGAACTTCCACGAACACACGCGAATATGCAGAAACAAAGCAGAAAAGATACAACACAAACTGGCTAGGCTAAATTCGGAACAATTCAGACTACCCCTGTCAGTGACACGAACATACCATTGCGCTCTCTTCGAGTCAGTACTATGCTTTGCTGCCAGTACGTGGGCCCACAGGTTAAATCTCTCAACCAACAGAACCATTGTACGTCGAGGCCAAAGAAGTGTTCTACTTCGACTAACAGGGGCATTCAACACAACATCAAATGACGCACTATGTGTCGTCATGGGAATTTTCCCCATAGATATCACCATCAGGTACCGCGCAGCAATGTACTGGCTTAGGATGGGGAGAATAGACCAGGTTCGGCAGATCACTGGTGTACCGATTGAGACAACACGCCAACTCAGAGCATGGCGAGTGGATACCTGGCAGAGCGAGTGGGCCAACAGCGATAAGGGCCGCCGTGTCTACAACTTCTTCCCTGACATCCGGGAAAGACTAAAACTAAAACATATTGATCCCAGCCGCGGTATGGTACATTTCATCACAGGACATGGCCCTTATCCCACGCACCTGTACCGCGTGAGTCTGCAGCAGACTAATAGATGCACATGCGGGGAAGAAGGTTCCCCTGAACATACTGTATTTTTCTGCGGACAACGCACGAACATAAGACACACAGTACACATAAATCGCCTGAACACACAGAACGAACTACATGCCATAATACGCGACCCGGAAAGGTGGACTGAACTCAACAAACTAACGGACGAAATCTCGAAGATCCAACAAATAGAATACTTGCGCAACAGACCCTACCGAAGGCAAGTCGGTCCAAACAGACGTCACGATGCCCAAGGGGATACAGATATGATTAGCACCACGAGTGATGAAGAAGAAACAGATACAGACCAGGGCACCAACACAGATACTGAAGCGTCCAGCGCGGATGATCCATAGTTTCAACGAAGTCAAATTCAAAGAACAGAGTGGAACAACCGACAAGAGGTGCACAATTCACACACAATCCTAAAAACAGATTGCACCGTATATATAAATAGTTAACAGCATCTCCATGTCCAATAAGAGCTTAAAGCTAGGTACCTCTTCAAGGGACCTACACCTTCCGTTAAGAGGCAGCGCACAGTCTGTATGGAAGGATCTTAATTGTGGTCCCTCTCTTTTGAGCCCAACCCGACGGATACCTATGGTAGATCGGGGAAAACCACCGCTCAGGCTGTGTTGCTGGCGGGGCCGGAAGGTGCTAACTGCCACACCACGTATCATTGTAAGTCTCATTGTCTCAGTGTGAACTCTCTGTACAACCAACCTACACAGCCTATACCTCAACCTTCACTATACTAAGAACCTCTCAACTGAAGCTTAAAGTTGGGCACCTCTTCAAGGGACCTACGCCCCCCTGGTAACAGGCGGCGCACGTCCTGGATGGAAGGATCTTAATTGTGGTTCCTCTCTTTTGAGCCCAACCCGACGGATACCTATGGTAGATCGGGGAAAACCACCGTTCAGGTCGTGTTGTCGGCGGGGCCGGGAGGTGCTTGCGCCTGATGTACTCTACTAGGAGCCTTGCAGGCTCAACACAAACCGTTAGCGTCATTACCTGATTACTTTTACCACGAGTACCCTTTCATTAGCAACTTTGAGCCAAGCACAAAATCAGTTACCTCTCTATTGTATATCGTAAATAGTTTAGCAGGCTGGACATGGAGGTCTTAGTCTTAGTTTCTAGCTTTAACGTACCCTAATCTCTTCTAGTTAAGGTAGTTTTTAGGATGGTAGATGTTAAAGGCATGGTGAGCAACGGCCAGCGTCTTGAGGGTCATTCCAAGACCCGGGCCGCCGCCCACAACCAGGTGACGGGCCATATTATACCTATAACTTCTCTATTCAGTTCTCTTCCTTCCTTCTTTCTAAATATTTAATTTCGTTTTGTTTATTAATATCTTACTTGATTTTGTATTAGTTATAAGTTTTTCTTATGCTGCACAAAAAAAAAAAAAAAAAAAAAAAAAGATATCAAATGGATCTAAACAGAGCCCGCCTCCACGTGGCGGGACACGGGCAACGGTGTGAGTGGGGACGGGAGCCGGTGTGGTGTTACTTTCAGTCACTGCGGACCCCGGACCCAGTCACAGCGGCTAAGTGGCAATATACGACCCACCATAAGAAATTAGACGGTGGGTCATAAAATATAAGCAGCTAGTGAAAAAAAAAGTCCCATGGCAGCAATTGACTTTGCCTCCTTTACCTGCGTGCGACATGCTAACGGAGAGTATACTACAAAAAGGAGCACATCTCTCCCACCTACCAGCGGTAGGATGTCCATGGCCACCCAGATGATCAGCACAGGGCAGGCACAAGCGCTGGCGCAGCACCTTACCCCTGCGCAGAGGAAACATCTCCCAGTCAGCATCCTCCCCAAGCCAAACCCCGCAGCCCAACCCAAACAAACCGTACCTAAACTCCCTCCTCCCGCTCAAAACAAGACGCAACATGCTAAAGAGCCCTCAGCTCCAGCTAAGCGCATAAAGGACGTAGTGAAAAGTGCCAAAAAACACAAAAAAACTGTCAAGCGCAAGCAACCGAAGAAAACTGCATCAAACCAACCGCCCACCACCAAGCCACGTACTCCCTCCCCCTCAGGGAGCGGAGACGAGTCAGACTGCCCCCTCGTCATCGACGAATCCCGGGACACAACCGAGCCCCAAACACCCGGCACCGACGGGGATGGCTTCCAAAAAGCACGGAAAACCGCCCGCCTACCCGCGCCCCAGCAAGTGAGAGGTATTGCTTCTACAAGCAATAAATTTTTACCGCTGTCTGACGAGGACGAAGCGGTACCCGCGAACAGTGATGCGCCACAACACACACCCGCACCAAAACACAGACTCCCTCCCATAGTCGCCGAATTTAACAAAAATTACGAGGAGCTACACTCCCTCATTAGCAACTGCCTCGGCGAGAAGCAGTTTACTGCAAAGTCCGCCGGAGGGGACAAAATCAAACTTATGTTCAGGGAACTGGACGACTACACCGCTGTGAAGGCCCTGCTCTCAGAACACAAAGTCCGCCACTACACCTTCCCCACAGCCAAGCAACGACTTACGAAACTTTTAACCAGGGACTTACCCCACAAAGTTGGCACTGACGCTATTAGGAAGGACCTGCAGAGACAGGGTCATGAAGTAAATATGAAGTAAATAGCGTCACCCATATGAAAGAAGCCTACAGTGGTAACAAGTGGCCACTGTATCAAGCCACCTTGCCTGACACTCCCCAAAACAGGCAAAAGCAAATCACCCACGTCCTGTCAGTGCCAGTCACTATTGAACCATTACGCAGGAAAAGTGGCAACGTGCTACAACTGCCAAGGACTAGGGCATGTTGCCAAGCACTGCGACATGTCAACTCGGTGCATGAAATGCGCAGAAGGGCACCCCACCTCCGAGTGTTCCTTACAGAGAGGTGATCCTAAGAGCAAGTGCGCCCTATGCGGAGAATCTGGCCAAGGCGCCTTCTACCAAGGTTGCCGAGTGCAAAAAAGAATACCGACTACGCACGCAAGGCACCAAGATCGCCGCCACACAAAAAACCAACCGCGGCGCCGGTTCTACGATCTCGAGAGCGCCGACCAACACACAACCGCGACAAACACGACCAACAACTCGATCGAGACCGCGAGGTGGCGCAAGCTACGCGAGTGTCGTAGGCACTGACAGGAGTCAACAAACAACACCCACATTACACTTAGCCCAGCAGCCGTTCCCCGCTAACGGAGAAACGTCCAGGGAAACCTCCTCCCCTCAAACTCCCAAGTCCAGTCCGCAGCCAGTAGCGGCAGCTGAGTGCACGTCACAAGGCCCTCAGCCCAGCACTTCTGAAGAGAGTGCACATGCCCTACGGCCCTCAGGAGTCGTGGAGCAAACGTTAGGCCTCCTAACGCAACTGCTCCACGAAATCAGGCAACAGAACGCCCAAATACTAACCGCCATTAACTTGGTACTCCAATGGTCGCATAACAATGCGACTACAGCAGAGAAATCCTCCCTTCAGTGATGGATAGACGACCCCACATCCAAGGACTAAGAATGTGCGTCTTCAACGCAAACGGCATCGTCGAACAAAACAACGAGTTCCGCGAGTTCCTACGCGACGAAAACATAGACGTATGTATGGTGGCCGAGACACACCTTAAACCGGGTGTAAGGGTGTCGGTACCCAACTACAACTGCTATAGGACCGATCGGCCCACCGCTGGAGGCGGGGTAGCAACATACGTCAAGCGCGGAATCCCCATCATCAGGTCCACCCACCAGCAACTAGGCAAATAGAAGCAGCGGCAATAGAGATTGCCACTGTCACAGGGCCCCTCACTGTCGTTGCAGCATATCGCCCTCCCTCCTACACTCTGGAAGAGGACGACATAGCAGCCCTAGGACAAATCAGAGGAAAACTCTTCATTGGCGGCGACCTGAACGCCAAGCACGCAGACTGGCACTCGCGAAACTCCAACAGAGCTGGTCGTCAACTGCAACGACTCGCGCGCACCCACCACTTTCACATATGGGGTCCAGAGGAGCCCAGCCACTTCCCCAGAAACGGGGGAAGGGCGGACGTCCTCGACATAGCGCTCACCAAAAGAATAACGGGATTTGTGACCGCGCAATCGGTTAACCGAATGTCTTCCGATCACAATCCCGTGATTCTCGAGGTCGACATAGGAGACTGGGTACCTCTCCAGCAACAACACACCTCGTACAAGCGCACAAACTGGGAGCAATTCAAAGGAGCACCGCAACCAGCAATGGTCGGCGCGGCTTTCAGCCCTCCGCGTGGACGACAATAGCCTCTGGCAGGCGACCAAACAGATCACCAAAAGACGCGCCAGACTGCCACCTCTGCACGGCGAGCGCGGACTTGTCTTTAGCACCACAGATAAGGCAAATGCCCTGGCAGATGCCTTTGAAAAACAGAGACGCAGGACAGGGACCACGAAGCCGTCGTTCGACGTCAGCTCGCCACATTCCTCGCGGCGGACGACGCCGACGACGACGAAGAAAACACACCGCTCTTCACACCCGACGACGTGAACCGCGTAATCAGATCGCTACCCAACAAAAGAGCCCCAGGCCACGACCAGCTCAACAACGTAGTAGTGAAACACCTCCCACCCCCTGCCGTAGCTCACATCGCAAATATCTTCAATGAGATCACGCGTTCCCGCAAGTTTCCAAGGTGCTGGAAACACGCAGAAGTCGTCGCGATCGCGAAACCCGGTAAAGACCCGGTTATCCCGCAGAACCACCGACCTATCAGCCTTTTGCCAACCCTTAGCAAAATTTACGAACGCCTGCTACGCATCCCCATTCTCGACCACGTCAGCATACAATAAATCCTGCCTGACTTTCAGTTCGGTTTCCGGCAGGAACACTCCGCGCCCCAGCAAATAATGAGGCTCGTCGAAGCAGCTACCGAAAGCTTCAATCGCAAAACTTACTGCGGGGTAGTGCTACTTGACGTAGCCGCTGCCTTTGACACTGTCTGGCACACTGGGCTCCTCTATCAAAGCACTTTCTCCGTTAGGATCGAGTCGTCGCTCTCCACAAAGCGGCGCATCAGGGCAGGCGTGCCCCAGGGGTCGGTACTGGGCCCGGTACTGTGCAACCTGTACACTGCCGACCTCCCGACCGTACCGTTGGTGCACACTGCCCAGTATGCCGACGACACAGCGTTCTTCACGCGCAACCCGAACAGAGACAGGGTTACGCGAAGATTGCAAACAGCGCTGGACGAGACCGGCCGCTGGGCTAAAAAATGGCGCATCACTCTCAATGAAACGAAAACCCAAGCCATTATGATCACCCGGAAACTGGGCAAGCGGGCTCCCGCCCGTCAGCCGCTCCTACTTAAGCTGAACGGCCAAGAACTTCCTTGGCGACGAACCGCCAGGTACCTTGGAGTCACTCTTGACACCAGGCTCACATCGAGGACTTGCGCCGTAAAGCTAGTGGTAGGATGCAAATGCTGTATCCTATCCTAAACACCCACAGCACCCTAGCAGCTGACATAGGAGTCAGAACATACTGCTCACTAATACGACCCATAATGGAGTACGCTTGCCCTGTCTAGGGATACGCGGCGCACTGGCACCTCCGCAAACTCCAGTCAGTCCAAAACCGAGCGCTTAAAAGGTCATTACACCTTCCCTTCCGCTTCCCCACTGCCGACCTACACGAAGCAGCTGGAATACCAACGCTCCACGTGCGATTCAAAGAACTGGCCGAAAGCTTTTACGAAAACACGGCCAGAGCTGACAACAGAGTCATTAAAAACTTAGGACAGTACGACACAACATTGGACAGACCGAGACGATCAAAAACTATGCTAACAAATTAAGACAGCCTATACGGCAACACAGAATCACCTAACACACTGCACCACTATAACATGACATACAACACAACTAAGACAAATTACACATACAGCATGAGGAGGTAATGTCCCGAAGGACAACACCCTCCATCGCATATGCTCTCCTCGGCAGTTAGGAAAGCACGAATGCAGTACTCGTCGCCGGCATTCGCTGAGTAGCTTCTGGAGAGTGCGGACGCGTGTGCGGGGCTGCGCTAGTACTTTCCCTCTTCGTTGCTACTCAGCCATAGGAACCTGATTGCGGGTTTAGTCGCTGATTGTCCTAGCGCTCTAGCTGGACGGTTCGGCACTAAGGCTTCGGAGCTCCTGATTTTCTCAAATCGGGAGCGGAGTTGCAAGAAGATTGCGGGACGGGCGGCTGATTTGTCGGCAGCTTGTGAGCAAATTGCCGTTGTGGGTTGCGAGCTGTGGGTTGGCGCGTCTTGGTGCGCGTCTTCTTGCTGCCGCGGTTCGCTTTTTCGGCCGGTTCGAGCACGTCGGCTGCGACAGGTACTCCTGCTGCCGCAGAGATTAGCTCTGCTCCCCCCAAGAGTAGGGAAATTGCCCGTCAGGGCCTGGTCAACGGCCAGATACCCGCGCGTGTCGCATCTGTTAGGGTCGGACCGATCTACCTGATACCTAACGGTGCCAACCAAAAGCAGACACCGACACCCCCTGGCAGCCATCCTTCCAAGTCTGGACATGGACACCCCAGTCAAACTGACGGTAACGGAGAAAGAAAACGCCCCTGGCTGCTACGAGGTCAACAGGACGGACCTAACGGGCAGCCAGGGCGGGATGAGCCCGAGCTCGCGGTTGCTGTTGCTTAACGCAATCGCGGGCCTCACCGGTAGGGATAGGCGGAAATACGAAAAGAAGCTCGAAAGAGCTTGGAAACAGCCGCGGATACTGCCCAAGGGTGACAAAACACCACCAAACGCCCGCCCCGCCAACACAAAGGCCGACCGGGCCACGTGTAGCGGCGGCCAGCAGGGTCAGGCAGCAGCCGAACAAAGCGCCAGCGCTGTGACGGCTAGTGCGCTCCCCCAGGCGGCCGGGCGGCTGCGCGCCGAGGTGAATGCGCGAAAGCACGAAGGCGCGGGAGGCGGAAAGAAACCGATACCGACGCCGCGGACTCGCCGCCGCGAGGGAATGCCGGAGCGGAGGAACCTCGGAGTGTTGCCGAGGGGTGCGCTGAGGGGAGCGAGCGATGCGGAAGCTGCGCAGGGACCGACACGCAGGAGATAGATGACGATGGATTCCAGCTGGCGAGAAAAACCGCCAGCAGATCCCCCGCCTTAGTCACACCAGCCACAATCTACACCGCCAACAGATTCCATGTGATGGGAGAAACTGCGCGAGACGAGTCGCAACAAGCAGATGACACTGAGGAAAACGAACAACAAAAAAGCCTCAGAATCCCACCGATAGTCGTGCAATTTGAGAACAACTATAAGGCATTGTACGACGTCATAACGAACACGATAGGGGAAAGCAGGTTCACCGCCAAGACAACTGGCGGTGACAAAGTTAAAATCACTGTAAAAAACGTTGACGACTACAAGGCAGTGAGGAAGGTGCTAGAGGAACGGAAATTTCATTTCTACACCTTCCCACTAGCAGCGAGAAGGCCAATTAGACTGGTGCTCCGCTTTGTACCACACACCACTGACACCGCGGACATCAAACAGTTCCTGCTGGAGGACGGGCTTGAGGTTAGCTCGGTGGTGTTGACGCGACCGAGCTGATCGTGGCCCCTCCATACGGTCACCCTCCCAGACTCTGTACAAAATAGTAAGATCTGGGAGGTCAAAAGAATACTGGCATTAAAGGTCACGCCCGTAAAACTAAAAAAGAAATCGGGCCCAGGGCGCTGCTACAACTGCCAGGCCCTTGGGCACATCGCGCGAGACTGCACGATGCCAGTGGTGTGCGTCAGATGCACTGAACAGCACACATACGACCAGTGTAAACTACCAAGGGGGGAGGGAAAAGAAAAGTGCACAAATCGCAACGGAACGCACTCAGCCAGTTATTTAGGGTGTCCCAAGTACAGAGCTCTAAGAGACAGGCAGAGGGGTAAAAACAACACCAAAACACCGAATTACAACAAAAACACACCAGCACCCAGGCCACCCCCCCCCCCCCCCCACCTCCCCAGAGAAGACAAAACGACACCGTGAAAACACAGGTCTTCGGCTCCACCGCTTATTCCCGTGCACTTACCGGTGACCCACCTGACCCGCCGAACCACCTACCACCACCACAAGACAGCAGTAAACAAGTTCCCCAATCTGACGAAAGTCCTAGGGAAGTCCGTCCTCCATGCCCCCCACAAACCAGTCCGCGAGAAGCAGCCGAGTCTGTTGCAATCCAACAACTCGCGTCGTCCATCCGACTGCTACAGGCACAAATGACTCAGCTAGTAGGCATTATGGCTACACTGACGCAGTTCCCCGCCGACCTCAGATCGGCAGCACAGCAGTCGCCTGTAGCAGCGACAACCTCAGGAAAAACTGTCCCCCACCATGGATAGGAGACCTAATATACAAGGTCTCAGAATATGCGCGTTTAACGCAGACAACCTTACTCGACAACCCATGGAGTTTAGAGAATTCGTACAGGAAGAAAACGTTGACATATGCCTAGTGGGAGAAACATTCCTCAAACCAGGACTAAGAGTTTCTGTACCAAACTACATTTGTTACAGAAACGACCGACCCACTCACGGAGGCGGGGTCGCGGTATATGTCAAAAAAGGAATCAGACACCACCAAATATACGCCCCCAATACAGCAGAAATAGAAACGGCGGTAACTGAAGTGGCCACAGTAACTGGCCCCCTAACAGTCGTTGCAGTGTATCGCCCCCCTTTCCAAAGACTAGAAGAAGACGACATAGCTGCACTAAGCCGTATTAGAGGCAAACTACTAATAGCAGGGGACCTAAACGCCAAACACGCGGACTGGAACTCGAGACACCGAAATCAAGCTGGTCAACAACTGCAACGACTCGCGCGCACACACCAGTTACAAATATGGGGCCCAGAGGAACCGACACACTTCCCAAAGAACGGAGGAAGACCAGACGTCCTTGACATAGCCATCACAAAAAATCTGGAGAGCTTTGTATCCGCGCCACCGGTAAACAGAATGTCGTCGGACCACAACCCCGTGATTTTTGAGGTCGACAAGGGAGAATGGCTCTCTATCCCACAACGGCATGCGACGTACAAGCGCATCAATAAAGATCAATTCAGCAACGCAGTAGCAGCTGAACTTGTCCAGACCCCGCCTCCAACTGCAGAGACAGCAGAACAGGCACTAGACGACCTCACAAGAGCGATCCTACAAGCTGCTGAGGGAGCCACACCGCCTCCTGCGGGGCCCCCCCCGCTCAGGGCAACTCCCTTCGCACTTGCTTGCGCAAATACGGCACAAAAACAGGATCGCCAAAGAGTGGAAGCTCACCAGAAACAGGGATACACGGAGGCTACTCAATAGCCTACAGAGAGAGCTGAAAGCAGATCTCAACGAGTATCGCAACCAACAATGGTCGGCAAGGCTCTCAGCTCTCAAACTAGAAGATAACAGTTTATGACAAACCACCAAACAGTATACGATAAGACGCGTGAAAATGCCACCACTGCACGGCGAACGCGGACTGCAGTTCAGCCCCATCGACAAAGCTAACGCATTAGCCGACGTGTTCGAAAAGCAGTTCAGACCAGCAGAAGTACAGGACAGAGAACACGTCGCAACAGTCCGCCGAGAACTGGCCGTGTTCCTGGACGCAGACGACGAAGATGACTACACACCAACCACTCTTAGTACTGAAGACGTGGCGCGCTGCATCAAGTCCCTGCCCACCAGGAAGACCGCGGGTCACGACCAGGTCACAAACGAATTACTGAAACTCCTCCCGCCTCTGGCAATCACCCACTCGACAGACATAGTTAATGAACCGACGCGATCACAAAAATTCCCGGTGCAATGGAAGCATGCAGAAGTCGTTGCGATCGCGAAACCAGGAAAAGACCCGGTGTTCCCGCAACATTATAGACCAATTAGTCTACTGCCTACCCTCAGTAAACTTTACGAGCGCCTCCTACTAACCCCCCTACACAGGACCATATCACAAGAGAGCAGATTCTGCCGAAATTTCAATTCGGCTTTAGGCAAAGACACTCCGCCCCCCAGCAAATCATGAGGGTGATTGAAGCAGCCACGGACAGCTTCAACCGAAAGGGCTACTGCGGGTTTGTCTTGTTAGACGTAGCAAAAGCCTTTGACTCAGTCTGGCACACCGGGATACTACATAAGATGTACACCCTAGGCTTCCCCGGAAAGATCGTCAAAGTCGTAAAAGACTATCTCTCCGGTAGGACCTTCTCAGTGAAGATCGATGGATCCCTGTCGACCAGGAGAAGAATCAGTGCAGGCGTGCCCCAGGGCTCGGTCCTGGGACCCGTCCTCTACACTGCTGACATCCCTACGACTCAGCATGTACACACTGCACAATACGCAGATGACACTGCATTCTTCTCTTGCTCGACAAACAGGAACCTGCTTACGAGGCGTCTGCAAACCGCCCTCAACAGGACGGAAAACCGGGCCAAGCAGTGGCGCATCACAATAAACTCAGACAAAACACAAGCCATGCTGCTCACCAGACGCTATGGAAAACGCCGACACCCAAGACGGCCATACCAACTGCTGCGATTGCAGGGGCAGAACTTGCCATGGAGAAATTCTGCGAGGCACCTCGGTGTCACACTTGACAGGCGCCTGACATGGAAGTGCCATGTAGAGGAGCTTCGCGGAAAGGCTCACGCCAGGATGCAGATTCTGTACCCTGTCTTGAACAGCACCAGTTCCCTCGACCCCGCAACAGGAGTAGCGATCTATCGAATCTAATTCGACCGATACTGGAATATGCGTGCCCTGTATGGGGCTACGCAGCCAGACCGACGGTAGATCGCTTACAGAAGGTTCAAAATAGAGCGTTAAGACGTGCCTTACACGTCCCCACGCGCTTCCCCGCGGCAGACCTGCATGAAGCTGCAGACATAGAGCCATTAACAACACGATTCCGTGCCCTGGCAGAAGCTTTCTACGCCACGGCGCGAAACTCACAAAACGAGCTAATCAACACCCTTGGGCAATATGAACAGCAAAGGGACAGATACAAAAGACCAAAGTCGCTACTCCTGCAGTAGCAGAATTAGATAAATTAACAACTCTCAAAAAAATATCTACTTACAAAAGACCAGCATTAACAACACCACACAATAAAAGAGGAGGAAATGTCCAAATGCGACAATAACCTCCACCAACACCCCCCCTCTATCGGTAGAAGACAAAAAGAGAGAAGAGAGACCGGCTGCACAGTCGCCGCCGCCGTGCTGAGACGCCGACTCGCTTGGACTCTCGTGTGCTTGCCGCCGTCTTTGTGCGATACGCCCGAGATTCGACGTGGGAAATATTTCGAGGCTCCACTGCTCACTGAGCATGTAGCCAGCAAAATTGTCTTGTTCTTCCCACTGCCACGACATCACGCTGCGGGGCATCCTCCCCGCATCCACCGAGAATGGAGATTTTTCCGATCCAGGGCCCGTTGCGCTGCCCGGTAACCCGCGGTCGTGTATCATAGGGTCAGCTCTGCACTGGACACCCTGCGGTGTTAACGAAGGTGCAACTGACAGTCATTGCGTGGTGCCTGGTGGTTTTTCCTTGTGCCAGAAGTCTCAGCTTACTGCCCCTGGGCATTTAACTACCCCAGACAGCTGTGGCAGCCCTTATAAGGGCTACCACAGCCTAACCATGCCACAACACAGACAGACACGTAAACACAAACACGAGGAAGCAGGCGAACCAGGGACCACGTCTGCAGGCAGTAGCAAAAGACAGGCCCTGCAGGACGAGGCTGCAGCACTTGCTGCTACTCTTCCACCCGATGACGCTGCAGAAATGGATGTGGTGACTGTCCCCACAGCAAACAGGTTCGAAGCACTCCCACAGGACGCTTCTGACGCTCCCCGTCCAGGGACGCCTAAACCCCAGGGCAAAAAGATTCGTATCCCCCCTATCATAAGCTACCGCACAAAGGATTACATAGACTTTGTGAAAGAAGTAGAGCCCAGGCTTAAAAGCAAAATCCAGTGCGCCTATAGGGGCGACACAGTAAAGTACCAACTCGATAATGCCGAGGACTATCAGCATGCCTTGACCAGCCTAGCTATTCGCGGTATTCAGTACCACACCTACGACCGGGAGCCGTCAAAGCTCCAGAAAGTCGTAATAAAGAAACTCCCCAGCTTTATTGAGCCGGTTCAAATTCATGATGCGCTCAAGGACCTCAACTTGAACGTCCAGAGCGTCATACAAATGAAAGAATGGAAGGATGTAAACGGTGTGCCAACACTGGTAAAAAAGCCAAACTATATCGCCACCATTGTCAAGGGACAAAATGCAGGTGAAATCTATAAGGTAAACAGGCTTCTTTACACCACATGCACAATAGAGTCCTACAGCAGGAAGGAAGGGCCACAACAACGCTACCGGTGCCAGAGGTTTCACCATGGCAGCCGAAACTGCAGGTTGGATCCGCGCTGTGTTAAGTGCGCAGGCCCACACCTTACCTCCTTGTGCAAAAAGCCTAGGGAAGCAGACCCAACATGTGTTCACTGTCAGGGTAAACACCCTGCTAGCTACAAGAAATGCCCCACGTGGATCGCTGTCACGCAATCCATGCAGAACAAACCAAAAGCGGAAGCTGGGAAACCAAATCCAGACCCTCCTATCAATCCCAAGAACTTCCCCATATTAAACTCGCGCGGACGCTCTCAGCAACAAGGCCAGGCGGCGACTGCCGCCAGGCTGCCTGCTGCTACCCCCTCCACCTCAGCCGCCGCCCCCCACTCCCTCACCGCTGAGGCGAGGCACACACTGCCGGCCGCTGGCCGCGCGCAGTCGGCCTGGAGGTTCCCGCCAGGCAACTCAGCTGCAGCTGCCGATACACTGACCCAACTGCACGGGCTAGCCAGCGTGCTGGGTTCCTTTAACATACCCAAAGTAATCAGCACCATCAAATCAACGGTGGAGCAAGTTCAAGCAGTCCCAGACAAGCTGTTAATAATAGCATCATCTATCTTGTCTTTCTTTGATGGACCGTAATCAAAGAAGATAACTCTTCATATTAACTGGAATGCCAACGTCATTTCGAATCAGAAGCAAACGCTGGAGCACTTTCTCGATGACAATGGTGTCGATATAGCGCTCATATCGGAGACGCACCTGCGCCCACAACAGACCTTAGCTATAAGAAATTTCAGATGTATAGGAATGATAGAGTAAACCGCCCTGGAGGCGGCACACTAGTACTAGTTAAAAATAGGTTAGCCCATAGGTTAGTAGACTTGCCCCAAATCGAGAGAGTCGAGGTAAGTGCAATTGAAATCAAAACAGAACAAGGCCTTGTAATACTAGTTGCAGTCTATCACGCCCCCTGGTAGGAACATCCCCACTAACGACATAGATTTACTATTAAACTTAGGCCCCAAAGTCATACTTGGTGGAGACTTGAATGCCAAAAATCGTGCCTGGGGTTGTAGGGTCAGCAACGCCTGTGGCAGGGCACTGCACAACTATATCCTAAACCGAAACGAGGTCAGCATCGTCGCCCCCGACGAACCGGCCCATTTCCACAGAAACGAAACTGTCCGTCCGGACATTGTGGATATATTTGTGACTAAAAACTTCCACTGGGCACTCAAC
This sequence comes from Schistocerca serialis cubense, assembly GCF_023864345.2. NCBI lineage: Eukaryota > Metazoa > Arthropoda > Insecta > Orthoptera > Acrididae > Schistocerca > Schistocerca serialis. The sequence continues at coordinate 449,906,950 of NC_064646.1, read as the reverse complement.
CCAGTAGTGCTCAATGATCTCGACTCTGACCACAACCCCGTAGGCCTAGAGCTAGCCGGTGCCAGACACAAAGGAGCAGACAAGGCCTACTACACGTACGAAACTGACTGGAACGAATACAGGACTCTCGTTGACCTTCACACCACAGAACCCCCTAGGCTCAACAACCGAAGGGACATAGAAAATGCCGTGGAGCACTTTGCCGACATTTTAAAAGTCTGCAGCAGGCAAACAACCACTAGGACTAGACACCTGAACAGGCGCCAAGACCTGCCAGAGGAAATACAAGAGCTGCTACGCACTAAACGCCGCTTCAGGAAACGATGGCAGGCCTACAGAGACCCCATCGACAGGCGCATAGCGAGCAGCCTTGCTCAAGAAGTGAGGATCCACCTGCAAGAGAACAGAAGTGAACGCTGGGAGCAGACACTCCAGGAAACACAGGACAACCCACAGAAATTTTGGCGAATCGTAAAATCGCGTAAGGAGACGACAAAATCCATCAATCCGCTCCACGGCGAAAATGGACTTGTCTATGATCCCCCTGAAAAAGGAGAAGCTATGGCCAACTCGCTAGAGCTACAGTTTCGCGAAAACATAATTGACGACGAAGACGCCGACGAGCACGAAGAGACAGTCATTTGTACAGTCCCAGGAATCCTAAGAAGACGCCCCGAGACCGTATTTGAGCCTGTGTCCTGCCAAACAATCTGCTCAACCATAAACGGGATCGGTAACTCCAAATCCCCAGGCCCCGACGGCATAAAGCCACTACAGCTCAAACACCTTCCCAACTCAGCTTTCCTTTACCTAACTAACATCCTCAATGCCTGCCTGAAACACAACCACTTCCCATCGGCATGGAAGATAGCCAAAGTCATCACACTTCCCAAACCTGATAAAAATCCCCTCTTTCCCCAGAACTACAGACCCATATCTCTCCTATGCATACTAGGCAAAGTCCTGGAGCAACTAATCCTAAAGCCACTCCAAAACTTCCTCACCGAAAGGAGCATCACCATCCATGAGCAGTTTGGTTTTCGTGCCGGAGACAGCACCATTTCACAGGCCACCTGTGTGGTGGAGCAGATCTGCAAGGCTAGGGCAAACAGGCACAGCACGGGGGCAGTCTTCTTAGACATCGAAAAGGCCTTCGACCGCGTCTGGCACGACGGCCTACTTTACAAGCTCCACCAGTATGACGGTCCCCAGCATCTGCTGAAAATCCTCCATTCGTTCTTAAGCAATAGGAAATTCTTTGTCAATATGGATAGATTTAAGAGTAGTATTAAGACAATAGAGGCAGGAGTGCCCCAAGGTTCTGTCTTGGGACCCATCCTGTACAGTGTGTACACAAATGACATACCGAAGCGGGACAGCACCCATCTAGCCCTCTTTGCAGATGACACAGCTATTTACGCCAGCCACCTGAACCCAAATTACATCGTCCTGAACATACAGAGGCACCTTGACCAGATCACGCAATGGTGCAACTTCTGGAAAATCAAACTAAATCCTACTAAGTGCAATGCAATTATGTTCACAACCAGGAGAAGGCCATGCAACCGTCAACTCTCCATCGATGGAAGGGACCTCCCCTGGTGTGACACAGTAAAGTACCTTGGATTAAAAATTGACAGCAAACTACTACGGAATGCACACATAGCCGACGCATGTAATCGGGGTTCGGCTAGGCTGTACCAGTTATACCCACTGCTCAAGGGCAATGGACTAACCACCGAGGTAAAGCTAAAAATCTGGAAGATGGTGATCCTTCCTGCAATTCTTTATGGCTGTGAGGTCTGGGGCATGGCCACAGACACTCACCTAAGAAAACTACAAATAGTACAAAACAAGGCCCTCAGGATAATCACAGACGCTCCCTGGTTCGTACCAAATGCACTCATACACATAGGCACAAACACACCCCCAATCACCACAGTCATCCAGCAAAGAACACAGTCATTCTACACAAATGCAGAACACTCACCATACGAGACCATCACTAGCTTGGGATCTGACCCACAACATGTTAACTACAAGCATCGTAAGAATACACTAACCAGACACTTCAGGTACTAAGTCACACTAAAACACAAAACAAAGAAAACAATAATATTATAAAACATGTTAAAATCCAACAAAACCATGCATCTGGAAACCCCAGCTGAGGCAGAAGGCATTAAGGCAAAAGCCACAGGACCTTCGAAACTACATGGGCAGATGCCCAGACATGAGCAACGACGGCGGGTGCCAGTGCCAATTCCGAGTCGTGCTCGCGTAGTGAAAGGACGCTGCTGCGCTGCGCTCTGCTACTGCCTGCCCGGCCCGGAAAAACCCACCACGTGCGCCCTCTCGCGCTGGTGCTTCCTCTTTGTTTGGAGTTTCGTGTGCGTGGCCTTCGCCTTGCGTGCTTCTCGCTGCATCGCCGTGCCTGTTGGCTCGCTAGGTTGCGCGGGGTCGTGCTGTTGCTCTGGGCTGGCGGTTCGTGGCGACTGGGCGCTTGTCACGAAAAGCAAATTGTCGTTGGCGGAATTGTTTGTGTTGCCGACGCCCATCGCCCGTACTGCGCAGTTACCGGATCGTCAGTGCACCACGAGCTTAAAGATGGCATAGCTCTCCGAGGAGATAGCAGTTTCGCGCCACCAGCATATTAGGGACGAAGGAAGAGGAGGCGCCGAAGGAAGAAGAGTTCTTTCCGAGAATTTTGTGCTGTAGGCGATAGGGTACTTTGCGGTCCAGGGACCCGTTGCGCTCCGCGGCCGACTGTTTAGGCCGCGCAGCGGTTAGCGGTATCTCGCGCCCGCCCGATATAGGGAATTACCACCAGCACAAAATTGTCGGAGTATAGGGCCAACTAACCCGAGGAACGACGTGTGCAACCGCCAGGAGCAGGAAAATCGTACTAGCAAGGAAGTTGTTAAATCATAAGGGACTCAAACTCCCATGATAAATTAACATCACGTGGAGCCGCACTATGGGGCAACCACAAGAACTAGAAACACCGGGAAACCCTCCCAGAAAGCGCACCCCTTCATCATCACCACCATCATCGTCTTCTTCTTCTTCTTCTTCATCCACAAACTCGCTGTCGGACGATGGTTCAGAACCAAACCTCGTCATAAACACTGACCCTTCTTCAGAGGATGACGAGTATGACTCTCCCCTGGTCAGAGGCCCGCGGCGTAGTCGAAGGCTAAACAAAATAAATCAGGGCCAACCCACAAAGGTCGCTGAAGCGACACAAGCAGGAGCACCTCAAATAGTGGCTAACACAGACAGAAGACGATGTCAGCACACAGGCAGGCGCACCGCCGAAGGCTGTCACAACACAGATGGAAGACGATGCCGAAAAACGAGACATCCAACAAACAAAACCTAGGCCTCCTACAGTCACCTTCAGTGACAAGGTTAGCGCAGAAAGCCCGAAAACACCCGAGGGAACGAAATCACCCGCAACATCAGCGGCAAACACTCGGATTCTGCAACAGGCAAAAGGGAGGAGAAGAGTGCCGCCGATCACGGTGTGTGAAACAAAAGGATACACGACCCTGATAGGGCAAATACGAGGTAAACTTACAGGAGCGCTTAGCACCTCATACAAGGGTAACTCTATAGTTTACGAGGCAACAAACCCGGAAGACTTTCAATTCCTGAAAGACGAGTTTAGGAAAAGGAAACTCGAATTCTTTACGTACAACGACAATCCCAAGAGCACACTTAAAGTTGTCATAAAACGTCTTACACCCTACTGGGAAACGGACGATATAAAACAGGCACTCCTGGAGAAAGGTTTCCCGGTCCAGGAAGTCTATCAGATGGCTTCTCCAACAACAAGAATGACTTAAGCCGGCGAGCACATGTCCGCCCCAAGAAGAAAGGGACCAAACTATCAAGTAAACCTACTAAACACTGAGGAGGCCCAGAAGATATTCCAACTGAAACGCCTCCTATACATGACAGTAACAGTCGAGACGTACAAAAGACCAAGCGGCCCAACGCAATGTTATATTAGTCAACGGTTCCGACATGGTGCAAACCAATGCTATCTCACCCCACGATGCGTCAAATGTGCTGGACCACACCTATCGAGCGTCTGCAAAATGAAGCCAGAAGAACCGGCAAAATGCGCCAAAAGCGCTGGGAACCATCCAGCATCATTCCGAGGATGCCCAGTAAGGATGAAACTCATCCAGGCGCAAGAGCAGATGAGAGCTCCACCACAAGCAAGGAGCAGACATCTCCCCGCCACTCCAAATCAAGAACTGCCCATAACCACTCCACACATGATAAATAATCCCCAACCAGTAGCCATCAGAACGCCAAAAGCTCCCCAACCAAAATCGCTTCTCCCACTGCCACAAACTGGCGCCAATGTAAATCAAGCAGAAAGTCAGCAACAACAACTGCAACATATGCGTCAGGGCCCCAAAACTATGGCACAAGCCGTTCAAGCGCCCAGACCCAAACCACAAATAAATCCACGACCAGAGAATGTAAAACCGCAGGAAAAACCAGCCCACTCTCCACCACTGCCACCCCAAATCCCAAATACCAGCACCCCTGCAGAGAAAGAGACAACAAGGATAGCAGCAGAAGAAAAAGATACACAAAGACCAGAGGAAGAAAGAAAAGCATCAGCTCCTACAACAGCAGAGTCCTCCACCACCCCAAGTCCCGCTGACGCAGCACCAAGCGGAGTGGAACCATCCACAACACCGCTGCCAGGCACACATTCTACCCAGACGACAATGGCCACCCCAGGATCTGCACCACAGCAACAAACCCCCACAGAACAACCCATGCAGTTTCTCCAACAAATATGGATGGAACATCATCAAATCAATGTTAAGCAACAACCTTACTAGTCTGCTTAACAAACTAACGCAAGCATGTGGCGAAATCATGGCAGCACCCGATATGATGGCAAAAATCGCGGTAATCCTCACAAAAATCGTGCCCCTATTCACCAGTTGCCAATAGAAACCGACAGCCAATTACATGCATCTGGAATGCCGATGCCATTTGCCACCAGAGACACGAGCTGGAGCTGTTCCTAGACAAATACGGAATAGACGTTGCGCTAGTAAACGAAACCCATCTAACTTCCGGGTCAGAAATTGTGTCATATACAGAACTGACCGACCCAACCGGCAGGGTGGTTCGACGGCAGTACTAGTTAAGCAACGTCTATGCCATCGACATATACCCCTGCCACAGCTCCAGCAAATAGAAGCAACAGCCATTGAAATGCTGATCAATAACCAGTCCACCTACCTCATTGCTGCATACCACCCCCCAGGTCGCAACATACCTGAGATAGAACTCAGCAATCTTCTAAACCAGAGCCATAGAGTCATCATAGGAGGGGACCTAAACGCAAAGCACAGGGCATGGACCTGTCGTGCCACGAACACCAGTGGTAGGACACTCCTACGATACCTGGATGCTCACCCCGAAGTGGAGGTAATACCCCCAGGAAGACCAACCCATTTCCACCGGGACGCCGCCCAGATAAACCGGACATATACCTGGTCAAAAATCTAAACCTCATAACGGAGACAGAGGTCGTAAACGCGCTGGATTCCGACCACGACCCTGTCATCCTGAGGCTAGAAAACGAGCAGGCAGATCCTACTGAGTGGAGGAGAGTGATCTTTACCACAAACTGGGATAGGTACAAAACACTGGTAGACCACCATATACCAGACTTTGCCCCAGCGAGACGTGCAGCGAGAGGGCCACAATAAAAATCACGCACCAACACGGGCGCGAAGATCTACCACTCGACCTCGCACAACTAATTAGAGACAAGAAGCGCACGAGGCGTCTGTGGCAGCAATTTCGGGATCCACAGGACGAAAGGGCAATGGAGAGGGTGGCTCGTGAAATCAGAACAAGACTACAACTGCTCAGGTACGAGCGATGGGAGAGAGGCCTACAAGACGCCGAGAGAAATCCAGAAAAGTTCTGGAACAAAATCAGAACCCGAAGAAGCCCACAAAAGACCATCAATCCGCTGCACGGCGTAAACGGGATAGTCTACACACCAGAAGAGAAAGCGGACGCCATGTCGCGCACTCTCGAACGCCAATTCCAAGAGAACGACATCGACGATGACGAGGAGGAGGTTGAGAGAAACGAGCGAGAGGTCAGACGCCACCTAACGGCGAAACTCCAACAAAGGTCGGACACCTCGTTCGTCGCAACCAGCGAGCGAACAGTGGGTGCTCTCATCAGGAGAATCGGCAACGTTAAAGCCCCAGGCCCTGACAATATCAGACCACCCTTCGTGAAAAACCTTCCCCAGTCCGCCATATCCCACCTCACCGCTATCCTAAACAACTGCCTAAAATTAAACTATTTCCCTTCAGCCTGGAAGGTTGCAAAAATTATTTCGATTCCCAAACCAAAAAAAATCATTTATTCCCACAAAACCACAGAACCATCTCCCTCCTCAACCACTTCTACGAACTCCTTGAGACCCTAATTCAACTCCCACTAAAACAGTTCCTTACCACCAACAACATCCTTACCCCGGAACAGTTTGGATTTCGTGCTGGTCATAGCACCACACAGCAGGCCATTCGCCTGGTGGAGCACGTATGTTCGGAAAGACAACAAGGGAACAGCACTGGTGCCATCTTCCTAGATATTGAAAAAGCGTTCGACAGGGTGTGGCATGGCGGCCTGCTTTATAAGATGTCCCAACTCAACTGCCCGCTGCACATACTGAAAATGATTAGATCCTTCCTGACAAACAGGAAATTTTATTCCTCGTTGGATGGCGCCAACACTCCCATCAGACACATAGAAGCAGGAGTACCACAAGGGTCTGTGTTAGGTCCCCTCCTATACGTTCTCTATACAAATCATGTGCCCCGAGAGCCGGGGGGCCAAATAGCCCTTTATGCCGACGACACGGCACTATATCATAGTGGAAGTAACATAAACTACATCGTATGCAGGCTACAACGCCATATGAATCGTGTTATCAGATGGTGTAATCTGTGGAAGACCAAAATAAATGCTGAAAAGTGCCAGGCAATCCTTTTTACCAACAAAACCAAACCACCAATACGAAGCATCATAGTTGGAAATCAACAGCTGCCATGGAAAAATTCGATTACGTATCTTGGCCTACAGATTGATAAAAGGCTAACCTTTAGTCAACATATCACAGAAGCGTGCAACAAAGGCCAGGCAAGGCTTATCCAACTATATCCGCTACTCAAAGGTAGAGGACTCTCAACTGCAGCAAAAATAAAAATTTGGAGAGTGATAAAACTGTCAGCTGTGCTCTATGGCTCAGAGGTATGGAGCATGGCGGCAGACACAAACCTATCCAAATAGAAAGACTGCAGAACAAAGTACTGAGATTAATAGCAGATGTACCGTGGTACTGCAGCAATGAGGACGTCAGAGTCATGCTTGGTCATCCTACCATCTATCACATCATCAAGCACAAATCCATCGAATTCTACACATCATGCCCTCGCTCACAATTTCATCTTATAAATTCCCTCGGCGGAGAAGACCAACCCCGTCAAAAAGCACCTATCACTACGACTCATCGTCAGTTCTAAATAGTTAATTCTGCATGATACTTAGTACTCACAGCAAAAACAACCAACATCTAGGCAAAACAGCCGCCCCTCGTTCCCCCTAACATACATCGGGAAAAAAGCAACGGTCCCATAAACAAAAACTCAAAAACAAAACGATTTTCGAAAATCAGGGTAATTAAAACAGAAGACAGAGTGCCACCGGGTGCTGATTCTTCTTGCAAAACAAAGGGTGGGAAACCCAGAGAATTCGACTGCTGCCGGCGGGTGCCACTGTGTGGGGAGACGCTGACTAGAGCGGAGCGCTTGCTGGTGTTACGCGTTAGTGCAGTGTGTTTTCCGCGCATTTCTGTTTATTCAGCGTTAGTCGGACGTTCGTTTTCTACGTTGCTCCGCGTTGTCGTTTAGTCGAGGCGTTAATTTTCTGCGTTGCTGTTTGTCGTCGCGTGCGTTGATTTCATCGTTCGCGGCGGAGTCAAAGGCCACGATGGCCTCTTCCTCTGCCGGTTCTCGAGGCTTGTTTCCTTCGTCCGGCAAAAATATTATGTCTTGTGCTGAGTTGCTGTCATACTCGTCAGAATCATATCTGCCTCCCTCTCGCTCAGTTCACCGTCGGCTCTCGGATCCAACAATCCAGTTCAATCAAGAAAATATCAATCATGCTAATCAGACGCAGCAGGACAGCGTTGAGCTGGGTTCCTCAGAGATCAGAGAAATATCCGGGCCAGGGCCCGCGGCACTGCCCGGTGACCCGCGGCCGAGTAGCGTGGGGCCAGGCTCCGGCGGGAAACCTAACGGTGCCAACGATGCCGTCCTTGCTGCCCCTACACCCGGCTCCGCTGACACTGCAGCTCCTGCTACGCGTCGAAAGTCGACGAAATCATCAACGAAGGCGCGGGATGCTCCGTACTCGCATGCTTCTCGTAAGCATGCACATCCCCCTTCGCTTACCGACTCAGAATCAACGGAATCCAGGGCGCCTGATAGGAAGAAACAATCAACTGACCGTCAGGACCCTGTTCCGCCTCAGGTACCTCAGGACGCCTCCGCTTCCCGTGCGGCGACCGACTCCAGTCTGGTCGACATGGCGGACGCTTATGAGGTCACAGTTCCGACGTCGAATAGGTTTGAAGGATTAGCTGATGTCACACCAGCTGGCCACGACTCTCCAGACCATCCGCCGGCTCCTACTCCTGTCAAGGCCCCCACGGTGCCACCTATCAGAGTACATGACACGATCAACTACCTGGATCGAGTCAGGGAACTGAAGGGGCACCTAAAGGGTTCCTTTTCCTGTCAATACAAACGAGGAAGTATCCGCTACGAGTTCGAAAATCCGTCAGATTATCGATATATGATCTAGTCTCTCAAGGCTCGTGCCATCCAATACCATACATACGATCTCGACCCTCTCAAAATCTTGAAGGTCGTCGTCAGGCACCTTGAACCCACCACCCTTCCCGCTGACGTTAAGGAGGCGCTGGAGGAGCTGGGCTTCACTGTGCAGTCTGTCACCGTTATGCACCAGCAGGTGCCAGACGCACAGGGCAAACTCACCGATGTCAAGTGGCCTCTATTCGTCGTTGCACTTCACTCTACACCAAATGTTTACGACGTTTACAAAGTCAAATTCCTCCTGCATATGAAGGTTGACGTTGAATCCAACCGCAATGAGTCTGGCTTGACGCAATGCTTCAATTGCCAGCGTTTTGGTCACGGCTCCCGCAACTGCGGCCGTCTGCCGCGTTGCGTCAAGTGTGCCGGTGATCATCCTACCCGACTCTGTCAAAAAAAGCCCACTGATCCGCCCAAATGTTGTAATTGCGGTCAGGCTCACCCAGCCAGCGATCGCAAATGTTCCGCATACCAAAAAGCACTGGCGAACTCTCGCAGTTCTTCCACTCCTGCAGCCTCGGCGCCTTCGACGCCAGCTGCTCCACCAGCTGATACTACCAATTTTGCACACCTGCGAGCACGTCGTGCCCCCCCTCCACGTCCTCTTCTGCTGCCGGCTCGGGGCCCTTGCCTACGCGTCGTCCAGTTTCGCGCCCGGAGACAGCTTCCCACTCTGCTTGGGGAACTGCAAACCCTTCCCGAGAGCCTTCTGCAACCCCGCCCCCTACCTTCTCTTTCCCCTTTTCCTGCCTTGTTGCAGTAGTTCAACATTCACAAACTCATTTCTACAGTCCGTTCCACTATCCACCAACTCAATTCAGCTTCTGATCCTTTCAGTAAACTCATGATAATTCTGTCAGCTTTCATCTCCTACTTCTCCGATGGACCCTAATCTAAGTCGCCCTTTTCGTATTGTCAGTTGGAACGCCGATGGTGTTCTTCGCTAACGTCATTCTCTTGAGGGCTTTCTCGATGATAGGGGGATCGACATAGCCCTTATTTCCGAGACGCACTTGAAGCTGCATCAACAGTTTACTGTCCCCAACTATTATGTATATCGATCCGACCGCGCGGATCGGCCACATGGCGGTACTCTTGTCTTAGTCAAGCAGTGCCTTACGCACCGACTTCGACAGATTCCGCACCTAGAACACCTGGAGGCTACGGCGATTGATATACAGCTATACGGACAGTCCTTGACTCTTGCCGCAGTTTACAACTACCCCGCTCGCGCTATACTCCCGGCTGACTTGGATGTCATCCTCCACCTGGGCCTTAAGGTCCTAGTGGGGGAGGGGGGGGACTTCAACTCCAAGCACGGGACGTGGGGATGCCGTTCCACCAATGCTAATTGACGCCGGCTGTTCCAATATCTTGAATTCAATGCTGCTATCTGTGTCGTTGCTCCGGATTCTCCAACGCATTATCATACAACAGCTCTCTACCATCCTGACATTCTAGACATCTTCTTGGCTCGGCATATACCGTGGGTCCACCGGATTTCTGAGGTCTCGGAACTTGATTCCGATCACAATCCGGTGATCCTCGAATTCCTAGACGCTCGCCCTCAGGACCAGCTCCGTCCGGCTAACGTGATCAAGCGCTGGGAGCGCTACCAACAGCTCGTAGACCTACACTTCCTTGAGCTTCCACGTATTACCCGCCGCAGCCACATCGATCCGTCGGCGGACCGATTTGCAACAATTCTCACCGAATGCTACCGCACTTCTTCTCGACGAGTCCTCCAGCCCCCTCGTCGCCTGGACCTTCCACCAGCCGTCCAGGAACTAATTCGCACCAAACGTCGATTTCGTCGCCGGTGGCAACGCCTCCGAGACCCAATTGACAAGCGAATCTGGCAGTCATTGGCTCAAGAGCTTCGTGTACGTCTACAACAGGTCCATGATCAGGCATGGAACAAACGCCTTCGCGAGGCCGCAGACCGTCCTGACTGACTGTGGCGTATAGTCAAGGAGACCACATCCACTCCCCCTCCTTCTCAGCCCCTCCATGGTCCCCAAGGCTTGGTCTACTCGCCTCAGGACAAGGCGGAGGCCCTGGCACACTGTCTTGAGCGGCAATTTCGCCTCAACGACGTTGACGACGACGAGGCTGACGCCCACGAGACCCGCGTCCATCGTCGGGTCCGTCAGCTCCTTCGCCGTCGTACCGACACCCCCTTTCCACCAGTCACTCTTCCAGTGGTGGCGAATTACATCAGTAGCATTCCATCCCGTAAGGCCCCGGGTCCCGACGGTATCTGGCCGGCCCTTCTTCACCACCTCTCTCCAGCTGTGCTTACCTACCTGGTTAATCTCTACAATAGCTGCCTTTCCTACAATTACTTCCCTCTTGTTTGGAAGCTGACCCGTGACATCCCCCTCCCCAAAACCACAAGGATCCACTCTTCCCACAGAACTACAGTCCCATTTCTCTCCTCAACTTCCTCGGCAAGATCCTAGAACGCATTATCCTTTCCCACCTTCAATCCTTCCTCGATGCTCATTCCATCCTCATTCCCCAACAGTTTGGGTTTTGGGCTGGCCATGGCACGGTCCACCAGCTGATCCGCCTCCACGACACCATCTGCAGGGCGCAGCTGGAGCGTCAAAGTACAGGCATGGTTTTACTTGACATCGAGAAGGCCTTTGACTGGGTGTGGCATGAGGGTTTACTCTATAAGCTCGCCGATTATGGCTGCCCTCTCCACATCATCCACATTCTCCGACGCTTTCTAACTGGGCGATAATTTTACGTTATACAAGGCCGAAGCCGAAGTTCAATCTGGGCCATGGAAGTGGATGTGCCCCATGAGTCTCTCCTCTCCCCGATTCTGTACGCCGTTTACACCAACAACATCCCATCCCGTGTCTCCAACCATCTGGCCCTCTATGCCGCTGTCTTCACCTCACACCGCAACCTCCAGTTGATTGCTCTAAATCTCACACGTCCCCTTGAATTGATCACCCAATGGAGCAACAAGTGGAAGATAAAAATCAATGCAGATAAGACACAGGCGATCCTTTTTACACACAAACGGACTCCACCGGCTCGCCTGGTGGAACTTGAAGGTCGTCGTATTCCATGGTTCCATGGGGTCCTGCGCTTGTGTGTGCTAGGGTCAGCACTGCACCGGCTACCTTGCGGTGTTAACGAAGCTGGAGGCTGGTGGACTTTCCCAAGGCCAAACGTCTGAACTCACCGCCCCTGGGCAGGACACTAACACACTCCGCTGTGGCAGCCCTCTGGGCTACCACAGCCAGGACAAGTCGACAAAACAGAAAAACCCGCGTAAACAGGCGCGAAAACAAAATGAGCCAGGTAATGGTCCTGACAGCCAAGCTAAACGCCAGGCCTCAGAGGACCTAACAGCAGCTGCTGAAACCCCCCTACGTCAAGACTGTGAGGATCTAAACATGTAGGTTACACTATCTACTGCAAACCGATTCGAGACTCTTACTCGCGATGCGGAAGATGCTCCCCGCCCCAACACCTAAAAACCACAGGAAAAGAAATACAAAGTACCCCCCCCCCTCATTTGAGACATGACGCGGGGGTACTTAGACCTAGTAACAGAATTAAAACCAGGACTCAAAAGAAAATCCTGTGTGCATACAGGAAGGACAGTATCAAAATTCAGCTTGACAACATAGAAGACTACCAATACATAGAAAAATGTCTCAAGATAGGAAACATCCAATATCATACCTATGACCTGGACCCAAAACAGTTCATAAAAGTAATTGTAAGACACCCAGCCAACTATAGGAAATGCACAGCATGGCTAACCATGATGCAACAAATGAGTGCAAACACCACACGAAAAGTAGAAACTGTAGCACCTAAACCAACTCCTGCTCTCACACCTAACCAATTCCCTGTCCTACGTCAAAACCATCGACAGCAGACATAGGCTGCACAACAGCCTGCTACTGACACCACCACCACCACCACCACCACCACCACCACCACCACTCCCAAGACTGCCGCCGTTGGATAAGCAGCTGCAGCAGCAAGTCGTATACTCCTAGCTCACTCATTTGTTACATAGTTTAATTCTTAATTTCTTTGCGTGTTTTTGGTACTTGCATTGTGTAATTCATAAATTTCGGGCGTATTATAGTATTTGAGAGTTGTAGCATCGCGTTTTAGTACCTGAATAGTGTAAATTCGCGTAGTCGTTTGTCTACTGTTTTGTTTTGAACGGCCAGTGTCGGTTGGTCGCAGCCAGTGTGCTCCCTGCCGCCGTTGGATAAGCAGCTGAGCAGCAAGTCGTATACTCCTAGCTCACTCATTTGTTACATAGTTTAATTCTTAATTTCTTTGCGTGTTTTTGGTACTTGCATTGTGTAATTCATAAATTTCGGGCGTATTATAGTATTTGAGAGTTGTAGCATCGCGTTTTAGTACCTGAATAGTGTAAATTCGCGTAGTCGTTTGTCTACTGTTTTGTTTTGAACGGCCAGTGTCGGTTGGTCGCAGTCAGTGTGCTCCCTGTCGCCGTTGGATAAGCAGCTGAGCAGCAAGTCGTATACTCCTAGCTCACTCATTTGTTACATAGTTTAACTCTTAATTTCTTTGCGTGTTTTTGGTTCTTGCATTGTTTAATTCATAAATTTTGGGCGTATTATAGTATTTGAGAGTGTAGCATCGTGTTTTAGTACCTGAATAGTGTAATTTCGCTTAGTCTCCTTCCGCCGCCGAGCAGTGTCAGCAGTGCGCAAGTAGCAGCATTACTGCATTTACTAGGCAATCTTGTATTTTAATAACCGTTTAAATTTTGTCGATTTGTTTGCGCTCTCTGTAGATTAGTTCAGACGTTCTTAGCAAAACAGTTTTTAGCATGGATAGGGACTGCAACTGCTGTGTTCGGATGCAGGCTGAGTTGGCATCCCTTCGCTCCCAGCTTCAGGCAGTGTTGGCTTCGGTCACACAGCTTGAGGCTGTTGCCAATGGGCATCACTGTGGGGGTCGGGATGGGGGTTTGTCGGGGACGGCCAGCTCGTCCCACGCATCCCCTGATCGGACTACGACTGTGGTTGCCCGGGATACTGCCCGCATTGAGGCTGATCCCTCACCTGTGGTAGAGTGGGAGGTCGTTTCAAGGTGTGGCAGGGGGCGAAAGACATTCCGGAGGGCTGAACGGAAAGCCTCTCCAGTTTGTCTGACGAACCGGTTTCAGGCTCTGTCTCAGGCTGATACTGATCTTCGGCCTGACATGGCTGCTTGTCCTGTTCCAGAGGTTGCCCCTCAGTCTGCAAGATCCGGGCAGTCGCAGAGGGTGGGCTTACTGGTAGTTGGGAGCTCCAACGTCAGGCGCGTAATGGGGCCCCTTAGGGAAATGGCAGCAAGAGAGGGGAAGAAAACCAATGTGCACTCCGTGTGCATACCGGGGGGAGTCATTCCAGATGTGGAAAGGCTCCTTCCGGATGCCATGAAGGGTACAGGGTGCACCCATCTGCAGGTCGTCGCTCATGTCGGCACCAATGATGTGTGTCGCTATGGATCGGAGGAAATCCTCTCTGGCTTCCGGCGGCTATCTGATTTGGTGAAGACTGCCAGTCTCGCTAGCGGGATGAAAGCAGAGCTCACCATCTGCAGCATCGTCGACAGGACTGACTGCGGACCTTTGGTACAGAGCCGAGTGGAGGGTCTGAATCAGAGGCTGAGACGGTTCTGCGACCGTGTGGGCTGCAGATTCCTTGACTTGCGCCATAGGGTGGTGGGGTTTCGGGTTCCGCTGGATAGGTCAGGAGTCCACTACACGCAACAAGCGGCTACACGGGTAGCAGGGGTTGTATGGCGTGGGCTGGGCGGTTTTTTAGGTTAGATGGACTTGGGCAAGTACAGAAAGGGCAACAGCCTCAACGGGTGCGGGGCAAAGTCAGGACATGCGGGGACCAAGCAGCAATCGGTATTGTAATTGTCAACTGTCGAAGCTGCGTTGGTAAAGTACCGGAACTTCAAGCGCTGATAGAAAGCACCGAAACTGAAATCGTTATAGGTACAGAAAGCTGGCTGAAGCCAGAGATAAATTCTGCCGAAATTTTTACAAAGGTACACACGGTGTTTAGAAAGGATAGATTGCATGCAACCGGTGGTGGAGTGTTCATCGCTGTTAGTAGTAGTTTATCCTGTAGTGAAGTAGAAGTGGATAGTTCCTGTGAATTATTATGGGTGGAGGTTACACTAAACAACCGAACTAGGTTAATAATTGGCTCCTTTTACCGACCTCCCGACTCAGCAGCATTAGTGGTAGAACAACTGAGAGAAAATTTGGAATACATTTCACATACATTTTCTCAGCATGTTATAGTCTTAGGTGGAGATTTCAATTTACCAGATATAGACTGGGACACTCAGATGTTTAGGACGGGTGGTAGGGACAGAGCATCGAGTGACATTATACTGAGTGCACTATCCGAAAATTACCTCGAGCAATTAAACAGAGAACCGACTCGTGGAGATAACATCTTGGACCTACTGATAACAAACAGACCCGAACTTTTCGAATCTGTATGTACAGAACAGGGAATCAGTGATCATAAGGCCGTTGCAGCATCCCTGAATATGGAAGTTAATAGGAATATAAAAAAAGGGAGGAAGCTTTATCTGTTTAGCAAGAGTAATAGAAGGCAGATTTCAGATTACCTAACAGATCAAAACGAAAATTTCTGTTCCGACACTGACAATGTTGAGTGTTTATGGAAAAAGTTCAAGGCAATCGTAAAATGCGTTTTAGACAGGTACGTGCCGAGTAAAACTGTGAGGGACGGGAAAAACCCACCGTGGTACAACAACAAAGTTAGGAAACTACTGCGAAAGCAAAGAGAGCTCCACTCCAAGTTTAAACGCAGCCAAAACCTCTCAGACAAACTGAAGCTAAACGATGTCAAAGTTAGCGTAAGGAGGGCTATGCGTGAAGCGTTCATTGAATTCGAAAGTAAAATTCTATGTACCGACTTGACAGAAAATCCTAGGAAGTTCTGGTCTTACGTTAAATCAGTAAGTGGCTCGAAACAGCATATCCAGACACTACGGGATGATGATGGCATTGAAACAGAGGATGACACGCGTAAAGCTGAAATACTAAACACCTTTTCCCAAAGCTGTTTCACAGAGGAAGACCGCACTGCAGTTCCTTCTCTAAATCCTCGCACAAACGAAAAAATGGCTGACATCGAAATAAGTGTCCAAGGAATAGAAAAGCAACTGGAATCACTCAATAGAGGAAAGTCCACTGGACCTGACGGGATACCAATTCGATTCTACACAGAGTACGCGAAAGAACTTGGCCCTCTTCTAACAGCCGTGTACCGCAAGTCTCTAAAGGAACGGAGGGTTCCAAATGATTGGAAAAGAGCACAGATAATCCCAGTCTTCAAGAAGGGTCGTCGAGCATATGCGCAAACCTATAGACCTATATCTCTTACGTCGATCTCTTGTAGAATTTTAGAACATGTTTTTTGCTCGCGTATCATGTCATTTCTGGAAACCCAGAATCTACTATGTAGGAATCAACATGGATTCCGGAAACAGCGATCGTGTGAGACCCAACTCGCCTTATTTGTTCATGAGACCCAGAAAATATTAGATACAGGCTCCCAGGTATATGCTACTTTTCTTGACTTCCGGAAGGCGTTCGATACAGTTCCGCACTGTCGCCTGATGAACAAAGTAAGAGCCTACGGAATATCAGACCAGCTGTGTGGCTGGATTGAAGAGTTTTTAGCAAACAGAACACAGCATGTTGTTATCAATGGAGAGACGTCTACAGACGTTAAAGTAACCTCTGGCGTCCTACAGGGGAGTGTTATGGGACCATTGCTTTTCACAATATATATAAATGACTTAGTAGATAGTGTCGGAAGTTCCATGCGGCTTCTCGCGGATGATGCTGTAGTATACAGAGAAGTTGCTGCATTAGAAAATTGTAGCGAAATACAGGAAGATCTGCAGCGGATAGGCACTTGGTGCAGGGAGTGGCAACTGACCCTTAACATAGACAAATGTAATGTATTGCGAATACATAGAAAGAAGGATCCTTTATTGTATGATTATATGATAGCGGAACAAACACTGGTAGCAGTTACTTCTGTAAAATATCTGGGAGTATGCGTACGGAACGATTTGAAGTGGAATGATCATATAAAACTAATTGTTGGTAAGGCGGGTACCAGGTTGAGATTCATTGGGAGAGTGCTTAGAAAATGTAGTCCACCAGCAAAGGAGGTGGCTTACAAAACACTCGTTCGACCTATACTTGAGTATTGCTCATCAGTGTGGGATCCGTACCAGGTCGGGTTGACGGAGGAGATAGAGAAGATCCAAAGAAGAGCGGCGCGTTTCGTCACTGGGTTATTTGGTAACCGTGATAGCGTTACGGAGATGTTTAATAAACTCAAGTGGCAGACTCTGCAAGAGAGGCGCTCTGCATCGCGGTGTAGCTTGCTCGCCAGGTTTCGAGAGGGTGCGTTTCTGGATGAGGTATCGAATATATTGCTTCCCCCTACTTATACTTCCCGAGGAGATCACGAATGTAAAATTAGAGAGATTAGAGCGCGCACGGAGGCTTTCAGACAGTCGTTCTTCCCGCGAACCATACGCGACTGGAACAGGAAAGGGAGGTAATGACAGTGGCACGTAAAGTGCCCTCCGCCACACACCGTTGGGTGGCTTGCGGAGTATCAATGTAGATGTAGATGTAGATGTAGATGTAGACTGCCGCGCGCGCGGCACTCGCACCGCGACGCAAGTCAGCTTGGAACATCGCTACACAACCACAAAACAATCAAATAGACATGCTCGCGCAAATCATCCGTCTCCTAGGAAACTGCGACATGAACAGTCTATTCCACAGTAAAATCAACCCGAGAGCAACTGGTAAATGCCCCTGACAAATTCAGAAAAATCATGGTAATAGCTCAGGGTATCGCGTCATACTTCAATCGACTGTAGAGGCCAAAGAAACCTAACTATATCAATGTGGAATGCCGATGGCATTTTGAACCAAAAACACACAGTAGAGCTATTCCTAGATGACTGTGGCATAGATGTTGCCCTCATTAACGAGACACATCTATCCTCACGGGACAACCTAAACATTAGAAACTGTGTAGTATATAGGAATGATAGGTTAAATCGCCAAGGGGGCGGAACACTAGTCTTAGTCAAAAATAGGTTAGTACATAGGCAAATAGTAATCCCTCCACAAGAAAGAGTGGAAGCAACAGCCACAGAGCTGAAAGTAAGACAACACCCTGTAGTTTTAGTTGCTGCCTACAATCCTCCTGGCAGGAATATCCCAGAAGGAGACTTAGATATAATACTAGGAGTAGGTGAAAGGCTCGTCATTGGTGGAGACTTAAACTCGAAAGATAAATCATGGGGTTGCACAACTATAAATGCCAGTGGGAGATTCCTGAGGAACTACCTCCTGAGAAGAGACGATGACACAGTAGTAGCACCAGAAGAGACAACCCACTTTCACAGGGTAGCACACCATAGGCCAGACATCTTTGACATCTTCCTGGTCAAGAACTTCCTCTGGTTATACAATCCCACAGTTGTAAACCAGGTCGACTCCGAACACAATCCAGTAACAGCTGAACTACCTGGAGCTGGGCATGTTGGAGTCAGTGGATCCTACTATACCTATGAAACCGACTGGGAGAGGTATTCAGAACTTGTTGGTCTGCACACAGAAGTAGTTCCACAGCTACACACGAAACGCCAAGTTGATGAGGCGGTAACTTACTTTACAAACATAATCAACGAATGTTGTAAGCAGACCACAACGAGAACTCGTCACGAGAGGAGGCGACAGGACTTGCCAAATGAACTCCGTGCACTTATCAGTACAAAAATGAGATTCAGAAAGCGCTGGCAGGATTATCGTGATTCGATCGATCGACGAATAATGCACAGCCTAGCTGAAGGGCTAAGAGTCAAACTAGCGGAGTACAGAAGTACCTGCTGGGAAAACACGCGAAGAGACACAAAAGACAACCCCCAGAAATTGTGGCGGATTGTTAAATCCAGAAGAGAGAAACCAAGGAGTATGCAACCACTCCACGGTGAAAATGGCCTAGTTTACGACACACATGACAAGGCGGAAGCCATGGCAAACTCACTGGAATTCCAACTCCAGGAACACATCATCGACGATGAAGAGGCGGACACCCAAGAAGACATAGTCGAGAGAGAGGTCCCAAGAATACTGCGGAGAATACCGACGACGTCTTTCGCACCTGTCGCCTGCCAAACACTCTGCTCGGTCATAAATGCTAAATCACCCGGTCCTGACGGCGTGAAGCCCCTGCAGCTCAAAAACTTACCTCCCCCAGCTCTCCTTTACCTCACAACGATATACATCTCCTGTCTGAAACTGATGTACTTCCCATCCTCCTGGAAAACAGCTAAGGTAATCACCATCCCTAAACCAAACAAAAATCCCCTCTTCCCTCAAAACTATCGCCCTATCTCACTCCTAAGTTTCCAAGCCAAAATTCCTGAACGCCTAATCCTACAAACACTCCAATCCTTCCTCACCGACAAAAACATTACCATTCCAGAGCAATTCGGTTTCCATGCTAGGCATGGCACAATATCCCAAGCCACTCGAGTAATCAAGCAGGTCTGCAAGGCAAGGGCAGACGGAGACAGCATGGGAGCAGTGTATCTTGATATTGAAAAAGCCTTTGACCGAGTCTGGCATAATGGGCTCATCTATAAGCTCCACCAATACAAATGCCCACTTCACATTACTAAAATCATAGCTTCTTTCCTATTAGATAGAAAATTGTTTTAAGTCTACTATTACATTTTACTAAGCTTACAGACTATAGAAGCAGGTGTCCCCCAATGCTCAGTGTTAGGACCAATACTGTATAGTATATACAGGGTGTTACAAAAAGGTATGGCCAAACTTTCAGGAAACATTCCCCACACACAAAGAAAGAAAATGTGTTATGTGGACATGTGTCCGGAAGCGCTTACTTTCCATGTTGGAGCACATTTTATTGCTTCTCTTCAAATCACATTAATCATGGAATGGAAACACACAGCAACACAACGTACCAGCGTGACTTCAAACACTTTGTTACAGGAAATGTTCAAAATGTCCTCCGTTAGCGAGGATACATACATCCACCCTCTGTCGCATGGAATCCCTGATGCGCTGATGCAGCCCTGGAGAATGGCGTATTGTATCACAGCCATCCACAATACGAGCACGAAGAGTCTCTACATTTGGTACCGGGGTTGCTTAGACAAGAGCTTTCAAATGCCCCCATAAATGAAAGTCAAGAGGGCCGCAAGGCTCCGTAATGGGCCCAGTCCTCTACTCTGTATGTGCAAACGACATACCTCAGCAAAGGGGAGGTCAACTCTCCCTCTTTGCTGTTGACACAGCTGTGTACAGAAGTGGACCAAACCTGCACTTTATCGCTCGCAAACTACAAGAGCATCTTGAGATCATCCAGAAGTGGGCCAACCTGTGGAAGATTACTATAAATAGCACAAAAACTCAGGCTATAGTGTTCACTCATCGTAGGATGAGTCCTAATGTCATTGTTTGATTTAATGAAATAGATTTAGACTGGCAGGATAATATTAAATACCTATGATTAATATTCGACAATCGGATGACCTTCAAGCAACACATTACCCAAATCTATATTTATCAGTTGTATCCTCTCCTAAAAGAGGATGGCCTAACAGTTCGTACAAAACTAAAGATGTACAAGACAACTGTATTACCAGCCATCTTATACGGGTCGGAACTCTGGACTCTCTTCAGGTTCTTGTCGCTAGCCAGTGACCAATCAGTCCACAACAGATTCCTCCGACTGGCGACAAATGCACCCCGTTTCCAGTCAAACCAAAATCTATACAACCTCACAAACTTCCCCCTCATCACCGACATCATTAAACAAAAATCAGAATCATTTTTCACCAAAGCCGCCGCCTCCGAATATCATCACATCTGCAGCATTGGAATAAACCCAGAGCACACCATCACCAAATTTCCAAAAACGACAATCACTCGCACATTTCACGTATAAGCAATCTACACCGCTTCTACAGTTACACAACAAATGAAACACCCAAGACGACACCAAGCCATTAGTTTCGTTCATAATAAATTCAGCTCCTGCCTTCTGTCTGATATTTTAAGTCCTTTAAAACCACAGGGGTCACTGAACCCATCCGAAACCACGCGGCTGCTGAAACCATCCAACCGCTGAATGCAAAAAGACGCTGAATGCGCCACCCAAATGCGCCAACTGCGAAGGGGTACACACGGCTAGCTACCGCAAGTGTCCCAAATACTTAGAACTGCTAGCAGAATGGACCTCCAGGAAAACAAACAGACAGGCCCCTGCGCAACAGCAACGGCCTGAATTCCGCCCAGACGCAGCCCAATTCCCAGGACTTCGCAATCAACCAAAACCAATCCCAAACTTCACGCCACGAACACCATGGACTAGTCAGCAGCCTCAACAGCAACTACCAGCACCAGAACAATCCTCAGGACTTGGAGATGATATCAAAATGCTCCTGCGGCTGGTCACACAGATCAATATCAAAAAAGTAGTCGCCACCATCCAGCAAACGGTCGCTGAACTCCGACAAGCAACTGATTCTTTCTCCAAAATCAGTATCATCTGCACAGCAGCCATTAACTTCTTCAATGGATCAGATTAATCACGCCAAATCATTCAACATCATAAACTGGAACGCTAATGGCGTTCTAGCCCAACGTCAGACTCTTCAGGACTTCCTAGACACACACTGTGTTGACGTCGCACTCATCACGGAAACCCACCTCCAACCAGGCCAGATCTTCAAAGTGAGGAACTACACAACATACAGAGACGACAGGGCCGACCGACCACGCGGCGGAACAGCAATTATTATTAAAAATAGGCATGCGCACAGAAGGCTGGACTTCCCAAACCTGACCAGGACTGAAGCCACCGCAATAGAACTAAAAATACAGAACAAACTCACAACACTAATAGCTGCATATATTCCGCCAGCAGGTCCAAGGTTAGTGATACGCGACCTGGAATCCCTGCTCAACCTGGGCCCCTTTGTGATAATGGTGGGTGACCTAAACTCTAAGCACCCCACATGGAATTGCAGAGCAACCAAGAGGAACGGACAACTCATGCACCAATTTCTCCAAACAAGGAGAAATGTAATTGTTGCGGCTCCTGACACTCCTACCCACTTCCACATCAACCCCAATATCCGTCCCGATATCCTAGACATCTTCCTCCTACAATGGAACACTTCCCTCTCGGTACTTAACGAATTAGACTCCGACCACAATCCTGTCCTCCTCACCGTAGGCGGCAATGGCCACCGCCAGGAAAACTCACGCACCATCAACACCTCCCATACCAACTGGGACCGCTATAACGCTTTCCTGACTAATAACACTCCGAACTTCCCTATCATCAATTCTAAACCTGGCATCAATCAAGCAATACCATCCCTCACTGAAGTCATCACAGAACGTCACAAAAAAGCTACCACCATCATCACCCACCATACCTCCAAATCCTTCCTACCGCAACAATTGCAGGTCCTCCTCGCTGACAAAAGGTACTTCCGAAAATGGTGGCAAGAATTCCGTGACCCTTCTGACAGACGTCGAGCAGACCAACTAAGCCGACAGATCAAAAGGGAATTGCAGGACCAAAATAGCAAGAGGTGGGAGGAAACCCTCAAAGAAACAGAAGATAACCCCGACAAGCTCTGGCGAATTACAAAAGCTAGAAAAAATCCCCCAGCACCTACCAAGCCCCTTCATGGCCCAAACGGATTAGTCTATGACAACCAGAGTAAGGCTGAATCAATGGCCAGCTCGCTGGAGCTGCAATTCACAACACCTGAAACGGACGACCCTGAAGCCGACGCTCACGAGGAAACAATCATCAGAAGTGTGACCCGGCGGCTAAGGGCCTCTGTAGCAACCCACTTCCCCGAAATACCGTCCGACGAAGTATGCAACTATATTAAAGTCCTCCAAAACAAGAAATCCCCAGGCCCCGGCAAGCTATCCCCCTCCACCTTAAACACCTTCCTCCTATCTCCATAGAACTCCTAACTAAAATCTACAATGCCTGCCTTCATCACTCCTACTTCCCAAAACCCTGGAAAATCGCCAGGGTGATCACTCTACCAAAACCCGGAAAAGACCTATTATTCCCTCAAAACTATTGCTCAATCTCCCTCCTCAGTTGTCCAGGCAAGATTCTGGAGCGAATAATCCTTTCCCACCTAAACCACTTCCTTTCCGTCAACAACATTATCATCCCCCAGCAATTTGGTTCTAGAGAAAACCACAACACCATTCATCAAACAATGTGGCTGGTTGAACATATCTGTAACGCCCGCCAAATCCGCCACAGCACCGGTGCCATATTCTTGGACATACAGAAAGCGTTTGGAGATAAGTCCCGTGTGCCATACCTTGTCAAACTCCTAGACCACAATTACCCCTTCCACCTCACCCTCATCATCCGATCCTTCCTTAGCAATAGACAATTCCTCGTAGCCATCAGCAACACGACTAGCAACCTCAGACCAATTGCTGCAGGGGTACCCCAAGGCTCCGTCATGGGTCCCACACTGTACTCCTTGTACACTAACGACATCCCGCATCAGATGGGGGGGGGGGGGGCAGTTAGCCCTCTTCGTTGACGATATGGCGATATTTCGCAGCAGCTCCAACTTACTATACATCGCCAGAAAACTAAAGCAACACCTCCAGCATATACATAAATGGGCCCTCAAATGGAAAATCACTGTTAATTCAGACAAAACGCAAGCCATAATGTTCACGTTTAAAACCATCCCAGAAGATGCAAACCTTTCTCTCAATGGAACACCGATATCCTGGAAACCACATGACAAATACCTGGAAATCATCCTGGACTCCAGACTGACGTTCAAAAAACATGTTGAGCACATCTACAACCGAGGCCAAGGCCTCATCTATCAACTGTACCCACTCATCAAAGGGAACGGTCTTCAGAACAAAACCAAGTTCAACCTCTTCAAGGCACTGATCCAACCCGTCATCACATGTGAATCAGAAATCTGGGCCACAACTGCAGATACGCACATGAGTGCAAACCATTCAAAACAGATTCCTCAGAATAGCCACCAACGCACCCCGCTTCCTACCTAACACTGATATCTACACAATACACAATGTCACAAAGATCACCCACATCATCCAACGACAAGCAGAAACTTTCTACAGAAGAACACAATCCTCACCCCATCCCCTCATCCAATCACTGGGCAATGTACCCCCAGATCCTAGAAGCAAATTCCCACAAATGATCATTGATCGTAATTACAACATCTAACGCTCTGCCTCATCCATAAGCCACCACCTTCCTACGAGCTCGTAATCCACCATCCATAAAACCTAATATCAGACACAAGGGAATAGACATCTTGTCCCGGGCCTTGAAACATATAGGGGGTCCAGTACCCATCAGACACTCCAGTCAGTCGGCTGCTGAACACTTGCGCTGTGGCTGCCGAAGTGTGCGGACGCTCTGTGCTGAAGCTGCCGAGGCTAACCTCTCGCTCGTGATTTTGTAGCGATCGGTTGCGCGGGTTCACGCAATTGGCTACTCGCCTTGCGTGTTCTCGCTAACCAGCGTTTTCTCTTTCAGAGTCGACCGCAGCCTGCAAGGGCCTTTAGGAACTCGTGCGGCAAAATCCACGTGGCGTGACCCCATTCTCTGAGAAAGCAAACTGTCGTGTCTTTCAAAAGAGGCAAAATTGTCGTGTTCGGGGTTACGACATGGAGGAGGAGCTCGAACGAGACGACCGCTCCGGCGAGACGCAGGGTGAGGCAGATGGCGGGCTAAGCGAAGTTTCCCGGACGACGACGGCAACGTCTGCCCCCACCCCCATCACCGACGAGGACGACGAGTGAGAGTGTTGCTCGCGGTCGTCGGACGAACGTGGAAACTTCCGCGAACGGACGGCGCCGCGCCCGGACACTCACTCCGCCGAGACGACGGATCGAGCCGCCGATCCCCCTGGCAAAGGAGGAACTTGCCGCCGCCATGGCCATGCTGACTCCCGATGAGTATTGCATCGCCATGCAACGTCTGGCCATGGGAACCGATGCGGACAGGGTGGAGGTTGTAACGAGACTCCGGTCCCTGCTACCTGTGGGTCGCGACAAGCAATTGCCTGTCGCAGTTGCCACGACAGCTGCCGCGCCAGCAGTCGCACCAGCCGTGGTGGCTACAGAAGCCGCCACGCCCTCACCAACGTCCAGGCTGGCAACACCCGACGAGCTTGCCGAGGTCGAGAAAACCTCACGGAAGAGCCCAGCCGCAGCCGTAGAGGACACTCCCTCGTCCCAGGCGAGTTCCGGTCGCGCCAGGCGGAAGAAGAGGAGGGTACGCCGCAGGACGATGACCGCATCACCGAGTAAGCCCGATGTAGAAGGCTTCATCGCGCCCTCCCAGCGCCACACAGCGAGAGCCAGAGCGTTTGGACAGGTGACGCCAGAACAGGTCGAGGCTGCAAACCGGTTTGCAGATCTACCTGAAGTAGCCGAGACCGACGGGGACGGGACAACACCGCCTACGGCGACGAAACCGCCCCGCCGCCATCCGCTGATTACCATCCATTGGAGTAAGGAGTACAGCGAGCTCAGAGAGAAGCTGAACTTCATCGCAAAACCGCTGAAGATGTTCGCGGGGACCGATACTTACAAGGTCAGAGCAGAGTCCATAGAGGACCATGCGAAACTCATGCAACTCTGCGTGAAGCAGAACTACTTCTCGGTCTCACAGAGTACGGAGCAGCTGAAGCAGCTGAAGGTCGTCGTCCGTCACCTGTCGCTGAAGATGGAACCGGCGTTCCTACAGCGGCAGCTGGAGGAACTTGGCTTCCAGACCCGCCACATCCGCCTGATGTGGTCGCCCAGGACCCACAGGGACATGCCCTTGTTCCTTGTGGTCTCAGTCGACAATGTGGACAACCGGAAAATTTTTCAGGTTGAGGAGCCACTCCGCGCGAAAGGCAGGCGAGCCCAGTGCTTCAACTGCCAACGCGTGGACCACATGGCAAAGTTCTGCAGGATGCCTGTGCGTTGCTGCAAGTACGCCGAGGAGCACCCGTCGCGTGACTGCCCGAAGGAGGAGGAGGACCGACCGACGTGCTGCAACTGTAACGGGGACCACGTCGCCCGTTACCGGGGATGCGCCGCATTCAATAGCGGGAAGCGCGCCAGTGGCGTAAACCCGAGCCGCAGCTTCGCGGACGTTGCTAAGGGGAAGCCGGCCGCCCCCTCCGAGAGGCCACGGCCGCTCGCAGGGGAGGCCGCATCGGCACCGCAGCCGTCGCAGCTGCCCTCGCCCGCTGCGCCGCCTGCAGTCGTGGAGGCCGGCTTGCCGGCGCCCGCCGCTGTAGGGAGGGTTACCGCCCGCGCAGGGCGTTCCCAGCACGCCGCTCCGCTGCCGGCTACGGGAAACGTCGCGAAGGAGTCAAACCTTCCCGAAACGGCGAAGGAAGACACCACCGAGCTGGCCGCGCTCCTGCGGTCGCTCAACCAGCTGATGACGCAGCTACCAGTCCTCGTGGGAGCAGTGACGGCCCTCCAGGCCACCGCCGGGAGAAGCCAGCCCTAATATGGATAACGACCATATTTATGGGTTAATCATATGCACGTTCAACGCTCGGGGTCTCCACCCCCAGCAGGGCGAGTTTCGCCAATTCCTACGGGACGAGGCTGTCGACATATGTTTTGTGCAGGAGGACTTCCTCAAACCCGGGGTCGACGTACGAGCAGCAAATTTTTGCTGCTACCGAGATGACAGAGCCACCCACTGGGGCGGCACTGCCATCTACGTGGGGAAGTCACTGCGCCACCACCGGGTCCAACTGCCGGCGCTCAACGCGCTGGAAGCCACAGGAGTGGCCGTCAACACCACCGCCGGAAAGATTCTTTTCGTGTCGGTGTACCGGCAGCCTGGCAGACCGCTAGACGAAGCCGACTTCGACGTCCTGCTGTCGCTGGAGGGGCGAGCTTTCATTGCTGGGGATTTCAATGCGAAACACACCGAATGGAACTCGCGAACTGTCACCCGCAGCGGGCGCCGCCTCTCCCGCGTTGTTCACCACAACGGCGCGATCACCGTGGGGCCGTTTGACCCCACGATCTTCCCTGCACGGGGACAGCCCGACGTGCTCGATATTGCCCTTCGGAAGGGCATCGGGCATTTCACGACCGCCCAGACGCGTAACGTCCTCTCCTCCGACCACGTACCGGTCATTTTTGGCCTCGACGTGGCCGGAGCTTCTCTTCCAGACAGCCGTCCGACCTATCGCAGGCTCGACGCCGAACGCTTTCAGACGAAAGCCCTCGTACTGCTCGAGGACGCGCCAAACCCCGCCGTGGTAGGGGCAGACGCCGCCCTAGCATTCTTCACCCGAAGAATACTTCGAGCAGCGGAGGAAGCCACGCCGAGACGTCGCCAAGGACCATGAGACTTCTCGCGACAGCTACCGCACCCTATCCTGGACGCGATCACCGAGAAGAACCGACTGTTTCGTGAATGGCAGCTCTCTCACCAACCAGACACGAAGCGCCGCTTAAACCGCATGAGAGGGGAAATTAAGGCGGCAGTCGAGCAACACCGGAGCCAGGAATGGGAAGACCTTGTGTCTACCCTCAATCCTGAGGGCAACAGCGAATACCACCTTTACAGGTCGGGAACGACGTCGCCAGTGACACCGACGCGAAAGCCAGCGTCCTGGCTGACGCTTTTGCAGCGAACTTCACACCGGTGGCCGACGTCATCGACGACGACCACATACGGCGGGTCCACGAGCAACTAACCTTCCGCACCGCAAGGGAGGAAGGCGACGTTATCGAGCCGATAACGGAGGAGGAAGTTGCTGTGCAGCTTCGCTCTCTGAACCTCAAGAAGGCTGTAGGCAGCAATGGCGTCACAAACCTCTTGCTGAGGAACCTTCCGCCGGGCTTACACCGTCAAGTTGCCGATGTTTTCAACGAGATTCTCCGATCAGATGTCTACCCCTCTGTATGAAAACACGCGGAGGTTGTCGCCATTCTGAAACCCTGCAAGGACCCACGCCAGGCATCGAAGTACCGACCAATAAGCCTGCTCCCGTCCCTCTCGAAAGTTTTCGAGAGGCTGTACGCGAGAAGACTGATGCGACACGTCACCCAGGAGGGCATCATCCAAGATGAGCAGTTCTGGTTCCGAGAAGAACATGTCACTTCCCACCAGCTCTTGTGGGTGGTAGAACCGGCAATGAGGGCACTGGAAACAAGGGAATTCATTGTCGCAGTGTTCCTCGTCGTTTCCCGAGCGTTTGACTCGGTGTGGCACGAAGGTCTCGAGTTCAGACTTTTTGAACAAGGGGTACCGACGTCCCACATGACGCTGCTGCGGTTGTACCTGTCCGAACGAACCTTCCACGTGAAGGCTGACGACGGTACGTCCACAGACCGGCAGATACGTGCAGGGGTGCCGCAGGGGTCGGTTCTCGGCCCCTCGCTGTACTCCCTGTACACTGCAGACGCGCCGAAAGTGGCAGGAGTCGAACTGGCGCTGTACGCTGATGATACATCAATTTTCTCCCGCAGCATGAACGCCCAAGTGCTGAGAAACCGCCTCCAACGCGGGTGCGACGCCTTGGGCTCATGGGCAACAAAGTGGCGGTTGAAATTCAACGCCACAAAGAGCCAGGCAGTCGTCTTCACTCTAAGACTTCTGCCGCCAGGGGTTACGCCGCTCGAAATCCTGGGAGAACGTATCCCATGGAGTGGGACGGCGACATACCTAGGGGTTACCCTAGACCGCAGGCTCACCTGGAAGCATCAAATCCGTGATGTGAAAGGGAGAGCAATTGGACGCCTCCGCGCCCTGTACCCGCTGCTAAACCCGCAGTCGTCATTGCCACCGCAACACGGCATCACGCTTTATCTAACATTGGTTCGCCCACTGCTAGAGTATGCGGCCGTGGTCTGGGGGAAAGCCTCAGATCCTCGCATTGTGACTCTGCAACGAATACAGAACCGCGCCCTGAAGACGGCTATGCATCTTCCGAGGCGCTTTTCGACGCACCAACTCCACGAGGACACTAGGATCCTGCCTCTCCGAGACAGGTTCCGCGCCATCGCCAGGAAGGTCCACTAGAAGACGGGGCGCTCCCGCAACTGGCTCATCCGTGGACTGGGCCAACAACCTCATCACAGGCCAACCACACGTTGGCCTGACCTGCTGAGGGATTACGTTTTACTAATCCCTCAACAGAATGTGTCTTTCTCTTTTTCAGGTTAAACCAGACAGGACCAGTCGACAAGAGTGGTAATATATATTTCTCTCTCTTACAGGAACCGCAGGAATGACAAACTTTGTCTAAACTGCACCACCACAAGCCAAGCACAGGCTCGTCATTCCAGCGTCAGCGGCTGCTTAAGACATCATCGTCATCTCATTCTTCATCCATGAACCATCCACCCTCATCACCATCTTTCATCGCTAGTTCGGACTCTGACAACCTTGTCATTGCCACCAACAGCGACACCAACTCTATTTCATCATTGGGCGAGGGACGTCTGCGGCGAAGCGGGAGGCTGCTTCAAAAGCAGGAAAAATCTGGGCAGCCCCTGCAACCCGCGATTGCGGAGGAAAATCAAATGCACATGCCACCTGGCGCAACAAAAGCAAACGAAATCCTGAGCTGCCACAACAATACCAGGGCACGGGAAGGGAAATCCCGCAATCCGACTGCCCCCAAAAACCAACAATAGATGTCAGTATGAACGCAGAAAGCGCAACACCAGCGCCAAATGCCACCCAGATGACGTCAGAGGGCGGCGACAGGGGACAAGACAGAGCAAGTCCTGTAATTCCCCAGACACAAGGAGGCCCCACGCAAAACAGAAATCAAAAACCAAACAGAGGACGAAAGGTTCCCCCCATAACTGCGTTTGAGACAAAAGGGTACACGACACTGATAGCACAAATCTAAGGGAAACTAACGGGTGCCCTTAGTACCACATACAAGGGCGATAGCATCGTCTATCAGGCCACAAACCCGTAGGATTCCCAGTACCTCAAACAAGAATTCCGAAAACGTAATCTGGAATTATTTACTTACCACGACGACCCGAAGAGTACACTGAAGGTCGTCGTTATAAGACTGACGCCCTACTGGACCCCAGAGGACGTCAAGAATGCACTCATCGAGAAGGGCTTTCCGGTAAGGACGTATTTCAAATGTCGAAGCCGCAAACAGAAATAGATGACTCTGGAAACATAGTGTCAGCTCCAAGAAGAAAAACGGCCAATTTCCAGGTCAATCTACTAAACACAGCAGAGGCAAGAAAAATATTTGAAGTAGAAAGACTACTACAAATGAAAGTGAACACAGAATTATATCAAAAATCAAACAGGGCCACACAATGCTATCTGCGTCAGAGATTTCGACATGGGGCAAACAAATGTGAACTCGCGC
This sequence comes from Schistocerca serialis cubense, assembly GCF_023864345.2. NCBI lineage: Eukaryota > Metazoa > Arthropoda > Insecta > Orthoptera > Acrididae > Schistocerca > Schistocerca serialis. The sequence continues at coordinate 449,876,447 of NC_064646.1, read as the reverse complement.
CCAGATGCGTCAAATGTGCAGGACCGCACCTCTATGGCGCCTGCACAACGAAGAGGGAAGAACCGGCCATATGCGCCAACTGTAGGGGCAACCATCCAGCCTCCTTCAGGAGCTGCCCAGAAAGATTGAAGATCGTTCAGGTTTGGGAGCGCCGGCGAGCATTACCTCCTAAAAGGCAGGAACCACCTCCTAGGGCGCCACTGAGAAACCCCAACCCCCCTCCTGCACCACCCATGGAAGAAGTAGATTCCCCCCCCCCCACCCCCAACACATGCTGGAGCAGAAACAACAAGCCCTCCCAACTCTGCCCAACCCCAGCGGAGTACACAACCACCCACTCCACAACATCTGGAGCAACAACATCAACTACACCAAGAAGAAAGCCCTACTGGCAATAGAACTTAAGCTGAGGTTGTGAAAACTGGGCGCACTCCCCCCCCCCAAAATACCCCTAAACCAAAGACCCAAAGACCGCCCCCCAAGGCAACTCTGCTCATGAAAAGAACTCCACCCCCACAAGTCGTCTCTCCCCCACAAACCTCAATCCTTCCCATCCCAAACCAACCAGAAACAGAGAGGGCTGAGAAAACACCACTGGCTTCGTCATCAAAGGCCACAGATGTGCACCCACCAAGGGTCATTCTAGCCCAAGCCACTACCACTGAGACCGCCCAAGCCACAGCTACAGCAGCAGATACCAACAACACAACCAACATCGTCAGTGGCCAGACAATTGCGCAGGAAAGTTCCGTTCAGGTGAAACAGGAACAGCCACTCCAGTTCCTCTCGAAGATTTGGACATTCATAAAATCCATCATTTCACCTGCCTTCCTTGAAGGCATAACCCAGCTGTTCACCAAAATAGCAACAGCCCCAGACCTATCCACAACAATCACAATACTCGCCACTATCATCTTACCACTGCTCTCCAATGGCAAATGAAGACGAGAAGCAGCATATTACCATCGCCATCTGGAATGCAGATGGCATCTATCATGACAGGTTTGAACTTGAGATGTTCTTAGATGACCATGGAATCGATGTAGCTCTCCTCAATGAGACACATCTCACCCCAACCGATACCTTTCAGGTCCGCAACTACCAGCTTATTAGGACAGACTGTCCTAACAGACAAGGCGGCGGCACAGGTATCCTAATAAAACGGAGCAAACGCCATCGCCAGGTACTTGTACCAAGACTCATTAATACGCAGGCAACATCAGTAGAAGTTGTTCTCAACAATCGCCCCACACACCTGGTGGCAGTATACCATCCACCAAGCACAAGACTATTTCCCCACGATCTGGATGGTCTTCTGAACGGCAGTCACAACACAATAGTAGGAGGGGACCTGAACGCCAAGCACAGGGCATGGGGTTGCCGCACCACGAACACCAGTGGCAATCTAACTATTAAGTTATCTTGACAACCATCCAGCAGTGCAGGTCGTCTGTCCAGACGAGCCCACTCACTCCCATATGATTCAAGGTGTCGACCAGACATACTTGACATATTTCTGCTTAAAAAGATCCATCTTGCAACCACCACAGAAGTGGTCAACAGTCTGAATTCCGATCACAGCCCTGTGGTACTCAGATTCGAGGGAGACCAGGACATACTCAACAACAGAGTACACACAACACTGTACACTGACTGGGAAAGATACAAGCAACTGGTTGCCTCACACATCCCAGACCATGCACCAGACATGCCAACCCATGTGGAAATAGACCAAGCAATAGAGGAATTTACCACCATCATCAAGGCGTGTGGAAAGGCTGCTGCCACCACCAAAATTACACACAAGAATGGGCGATCCAACCTGCCCCCAGATCTAACACAACTAATTTCAGACAAAAACCACACGCACAAAAGATGGCAGATCTACCGAGACCCCCAGGATAGGAGACGCATGAACCAAATGGCCCATGAAATACAGACCAGGATGAAACTCCTGAGATGTTCCTGGTGGGAACAAAGTCTTAAGGCAGCTGAAAGTAATCCTAAAAAGTTCTGGGGGATAATAAAAGCTAGGCGGCAACCCCACAAAGCCAACAGACCACTACACGGACAGAACAGCTTGGTATACACACCGGAAGACAAAGCGACTGCCATGTCAAACACCCTCGAACTCCAATTCCAGGAGAATGTCATAGAGGACGACGGGGACGAAGCAGATGCTCTGGAACATCGAGTAGAACGACACCTCCATCGCAGACTTCGCGCCAGTTCCGACACGCCCTTCGAACTGACCAGCGAGCGTGTGGTTGCAGCTATCATGAGGCGAATCGTCACCACAAAAGCCCCTGGTCCTGACAACATCAAACCACCCTTCCTTAAGGCCGTCCCCCAACCAGCAATCCCCATCTCACTGCCATCCTAAGTAATTGCCTTACTGCACAGTATTTCCCTTCAACCTGGAAGGTTGCCAAAGTGATCTCAATCCTGCAACCAAATAAAGACCAACTATTCCTTCAAAACTATCGACCTATTTCCCTGCTCAACTACCTGTGTAAGTTACTTGAAATCCTCATCCAAAACTCCCTACTACAATTCCTATCTGCCAACAATATCCTTATCCCTGAACAATTTGGATTTCGTGCTGGGCATAGCACAACAAAACAAGCCATTTGTCTGGTGGAGCACATCTGAACAGAGAAGAGCCAGGGCAATAGCACAGCTGCCATTTTCCTGGACATTGAAAAAGCGTTCAACCAGGTTTGGCATGGCGGTCTGCTATACAAACTGTCAAAGATGAATTGCCCACTTCACCTGCTGAAAATAGTCCACTCGTTCCTGGTAGAAAGGAAATTCTACTCTACAGTAGATAGCGCAAACAGCGACATAAAGCAAATAGAAGTGGGTGTCCCACAGGGATCTGTGCTTGGCCCCCTCCTATATCTACTATACACCAACGATCTGCCGAAGGAGCCGAGCGGTAACATTGCCCTGTATGCAGATGACACTGCATTATACCACAGTGGCAGAAACATAAACTATCTAGCCTACCACCTACAACGCCTCCTAGACAAAGTGACAAAGTGGTGCAATCTGTGGAAAATAAAGATCAATGCAGACAAATGCCAGACTATCTTATTCAGCCACAAAATCAAACGCCCCATAGTGAACATCACACACAACGACCAGGTACTACCCTGGAAAGAAGTAGTTACTTACCTAGGGCTAAAACTGGATAAAAATCTAACATTCACCCATCACATCAGAGAGGCTAGAAACAAGGGCTCCCACCAGCTCTTTCAGTTATATCCACTCCTAAAAGGCAGGGGACTCACAGTACCTGCCAAACTCAAAATCTGGAAAACCATCATCCTGCCAGCCATACTCTACAGATCAGAAGCGTGGAGCATGGCAGCAGACACCAACCTCAAACAGTTGGAAATTATCCAAAATATAGCCTTCCGAATCGTTGTGGACGCTCCGTGGTTCTCCAGCAACGAGGAGATTAGAGCAATGTTCGGACAGCCATCATTCTATCATCTCATAAAGCAAAAATCATTAAAATTCTATGAATCATCCAACGCATCACCACACGAACTCATCAACTCTCTGGGAAGGGATGAAAACCCTGACCAGAAAGCACCAATCACTACCATCCATCGCCAATTCAGGCGATAGTCATATGTATTCATACGCAAACATGAAATTGCATCATCATCGCCGCCGCCTGCACGAACATCATCTACCCAGGGGAAAACCGACCCCTAGCCAATACCGCATAACCCCCAAATCCGCACCACCAAGGATCATTTCGTAAGACAGAGCGTTTTTCAAGGACGCTGGCTCTTCAAATGCATCATAGTTTTAGACCCAGCCATTTCATGTCGGCTGCTCAACCACCAGAAAAGACGAAACCAGAAATAAAAACGTACAAAGACAGAAGAAATATAGACAGGAAAAAATACCTAGACCACATCAACCAGAACCTAAACACAACTAACGAAGAGAGAGATAACTACGAAAAGCTAGAAAACCTAAACGCGCACATAACTAAGGTGATAGAAGACGCAGTGGAGACAAGTGCACCAATTCGAAAAATAAGCGAGGGAAAAGAAGCAATACTAACACATATCCTAACACTAATCAAACAAAAACGACAGGTATACGCGCAATTCAGACGCACTAAAGACCCTACTATCAAAAACCAATGGAATAGGCTAAATGACCAAGTAAAACACCAACTCAAAGATTTTACGGCAAGAAAACTGGACACAAAAATACAGAACCTAGACCCGAAAAACCCAGCTGACTTCTGGAAGAAATTCAGACGACTGACGAACCAGAAAGAAGCACACGAAGGACCACTGATAATAAACGACGAAATCACGATGTGCAAAAAGAAGAAAGCAGACGCCTTCCTAGGAGCGCTAAAAGACGTATAAACACATCCGCAAGACGACAAATTCGACAAAGAACAGGAATTAAAAACGGAAATAGAAACAAAAACAGAGCTGGAAAAAACGACCTACGACGATCAGACAGCACTACTCGCAGACATAACCACACAGGAAGTAAAACAGGCCATAGCAGGTGGTACAGTCACTGCCCCCGGCGCTGACGGCATCACCAGACACCACCTCAGAATGATACCGCCGCAAACAATAATACCGCCCCTACAGAAATTCTTTAATGCAATAATAAGGCTCAAAAAGACACCGAACAGTGGAAAAACGGGCAAATACGAATGCTACCGAAACCACAAAAACAAGCGGCACGAGCCAAAACGACGTAGAAGAAAGTTCTAAGGACTTTCAACCGACTCCAGCTGAGATTTTCAGGGGTTTCCCCTCAGCCGTAAGGCAAATGCCGGAATTGTGTATTCTCCCCACAACAAAGAAAACAAATAAGAACATAAAAACCAAGAAAGGTAAATAACAAATGATAAACAATAATTTAGATCCCTTCCCCAAATTACAACAAATTGTGTCACCACAGAAAAATGTAAGATAAGCTAAGGCTCCAAACGGGCAGTAAGCCCTATATGAGCCCACCCCACCCTTCCGATGGTGAAAAAAACGGGATCGGCAACTTCAAATCCCCAGGCCCTGACGGCATAAAGCCACTACAGCTCAAACATCTCTTTAAGTCAGCTACCTTTACCTAACTAACGTCCTCAACGCCTGCCTGAAACACAACCACTTCCCATCTGCATTGAAGATAGCCAAAGTTATCACACTTCCCAAACCCGACTACAGACCCATATCCCCCCTATGCATATTAGGCAAAGTTCACCAACGACTAATCCTAAAGCCACTCCAAGACTGCTCTGGGATTGTGATGTTCCTTTCAGTGAGGAAGTTTGGTTTTCGTGCCGGACACAGCACCATCTCACAGGCCACCTGTGTGGTGGAGCACATCTGCAAGGCTAGGGCAAACTGGCACAGTACGGGGCCAGTCTTCTTAGACATTGAGAAGGCCTTTGACCCTGTCTGGCACGACGGCCTACTATACAAGCTCCACCAATATGACTGTTCCCATCATCTGCTGAAGATCCTCCACTCGTTTTGAAGTAACAAGAAATTTTGTGTGTTCATGGATAGATGTAAGAGTAGCATTAAGTCAATCGAGGCAGGAGTGTCCCAAGGTTGTGTCCTGGGGCCCATCCTGTATAGCTTGTATACTAACGACATACCAAAGCGGGACAGTACCTATCTAGCCCTGTTTGTCGATGGCACGGCTATTTATGCCAGCCACCCATACGCAAATTACATGGTTCTAAACATACAGAGGCGTCTCGACCAGATTACACAATGGTGTAACTTCTGGAAAATTAAACTCAATCCAACCAAGTGCAACGCAATAATGTTCAGAATCAGGCGAAGGCCACCCAACCGTCAACTCTCCATTGACGGAAGGAACCTCCCCTGGTGTGACACAGTAAGGTACCTCGGACTAAAAATCGATAGCAAACTTTTATGGAACTCACACATAGCTGACACACGTAATTGGGGTTCGGCTAGGCTGTATCAGTTATACCCATTGCTAAAGGGCAACGGACTGACTACCAAAGTAAAACTAATAGTCTGTAAGATGGTGGTCCTTCCAGCAATATTTTATGGCTGCGAGGTCTGGGGCATGGCCGCAGACACTCACCTAAGAAAAGTGCAAATAGTGCAAAACAAAGCCCTCAGGATAGTAACAGACGCTCCCTGGTTCGTACCAAATGCACCCATACACATAGACACAAACATGCCCATAATCACTACAGCCATCCAGCAAAGAACTCGGTCTGGTATCTGACCCACTACATGTCAACTATAAGCACCCTAAGAATACGTTAAGCAGACACTTTAGGTACTAGTTCACACTAACACAAACAAAATACACACAAAAATAAATATATACAGGGTGTTACAAAAAGGAACGGCCATACTTTCAGAAAACGTTCCTCACACACAAAGAAAGAAAATATGTTATGTGGACATGTGTCCAGAAACGCTTACTTTCCATGTTAGAGCTCATTTTATTACTTCTCTTCAAATCACATTAATCATGGAATGGAAACACACAGCAACAGAACGTACCAGCGTGACTTCAAACACTTTGTTACAGGAAATGTTCAAAATGTCCACCATTAGCGAGGATACATGCATCCACCCTCCATCGCATGGAATCCCCGATGCGCTGAGCCAGCCCTGGAGAATGGCGTATTGTATCACAGCTGTCCACAATACGAGCACAAAGAGTCTCTACATTTGGTACCAGGGTTGCATAGACAAGAGCTTTCAAATGCCCCCATAAACGAAAGTCAAGAGGGTTGAGGTCAGGAGAGCGTGGGGGCCATGGAATTGGGCCGCCTCTACCAATCCATCGGTCACCGAATCTGTTGTTGTGAAGCGCACGAACACTTCGACTGAAATGTGCAGGAGCTCCATCGTGCATGAACCACATGTTGTGCATTTACAAGTACGACACATGTTCTAGCGGCACAGGTAGAGTATCCCGTACGAAATTATGATAACGTGCTTCATTGAGCTTAGGTGGAAGAAAATGGGGCCCAATCAAGACATCACCAACAATGCCTGCCCAAACGTCCACAGAAAATCTGTGTTGATGACGTGATTGCACAACTGCGTGCGGATTCTCGTCAGCCCACACATGTTGATTGTGAAAATTTACAATTTGATCACGTTGGAATGAAGCCTCATCCGTAAAGAGAACATTTGCACTTAAATGAGGTTTGACACATTGTTGGATGAAGCATTCGCAGGTGTACCCATGGAGGACAATCAGCTGCTGATAGTGCCTGCACACGCTGTACATGGTACGGAAACAACTGGTTCCCCCGTAGCGCTCTCCATACAGTGAGGTGGTCAACGTTACCTTGTACAGCAGGAACTTCTCTGACGCTGACATTAGGGTTATCGTCAGCTGCACGAAGAATTGCCTCGTCCATTTCAGGTGTCCTCGTCGTTCTAGATCTTCCCCTGTCGCGAGTCATAGGCTGGGAAGTTCCGTGCTCCCAAAGACGCCGATCAATTGCTTCGAACGTCTTCCTGTCGGGACACCTTCGTTCTGGAAATCTGTCTCGATACAAATGTACCGCGCCACGGCTATTGCCTCATGCTAATTCATACATCAAATGGGCATCTGCCAACTCCGCATTTGTAAACATTGCACTGACTGCAAAACCACGTTCGTGATGAACACTAACCTGTTGATGCTACATACTGATGTGCTTGATGCTAGTACTGTAGAGCAGTAAGTCGCATGTCAACACAAGCACCAAAGTCAGCATTACCTTCCTTCAATTGGGCCAACTGGCGGTGAATCGAGGAAGTACAGTACATACTGACGAAACTAAAATGAGCTCTAACATGAAAATTAAGCGTTTCCGGACACATGTCCTCATAACATCTTTTCTTTATTTGTGTGTGAGGAATGTGTCCTGAAAGTTTGGCCGTACCTTTTCGTAACACCCTGTATATATAAACATGTTATAAATCAAACAAAAACATGCTTCTGGAAACCCAAGCTGAGACAGAAGGCATTAAGGCAAAAGCCACAGGACCTTCAAAACTACATGGGCAGATGCCCAGGCATGAGCAACGAACGGAACGGCGGAACAAGCATCCAGTTATATGCATCTGGAATGCCGATGGCATTCGCCACCAACGACACGAGCTGGAGCTGTTCCTCGACGAATATGGAATAGACGTTGCACTCGTAAACAAGACCCACCTAGCACCTGCAGACAACTTCCGGGTCAGAAATTACGTCACATACAGGACTGACCGACGCAACCGACAAGGTGGGGGGACGACAGTACTAGTTAAGCAACATATATGCCATCAACATATACCCCTACCACAGCTCCAGCATATAGAAGCAACAGGCATCGAAATGATGATAAATAACCAGACCACCTTCTTCATTGCTGCATACCACCCTCCTGGTCGCAATATATCTGCAGTAGATCTCAACGATCTCCTAAACCAAAGCCACAGAGTCATCATAGGAGGGGACCTAAATGGAAAGCACAGGGCATGGACCTGTCAAGCCACGAGCACCAGTGGCAGGACACTCCTAAGATACCTAGACGCTCACCCTGAGGTAGAGATAACACCGCCAAGTAGACTAACCCATTTCCACCTGCTCAAAAATCTGTCTCCGTTATGAAGTTCAGAGGTCGTAAACGCGTTGGATTCCGACCACGACCTTGTTATCCTGATACTCGAAAACGAACAGGCAGACCCTGCAGAGGGGAAGAGAGTGACCTTCAGCACAAACTGGGACAGGTACAAAGCACTGGTCGACCACCATATACCAGACTTTGCCCCAGAAATGCCCCGTAAGCGAGACATCGACGCAGCGGTTGAGGAGTTGACGCGCATCATGACGACATGCAGCGAGAGGGCCACAATAAAAATCACACACCATCACAGACGCGATGATCTACCTCCCGTCCTCGTACAACTAATTAGCGACGAGTAGCGCACGAGACGTCTGTGGCAGCAATTTCGGGATCCACAGGACAAAAGGGCAATGGAGAGGGTGGCTCGTGAAATCAGAACAAGACTACAACTGCTCAGGTACGAGCGATGGGAGAGAGGCCTACAAGACGCCGAGAGAAATCCAGAAAAGTTCTGGAACAAAATCAGAACCCGAAGAAGCCCACAAAAGACCATCAATCCGCTGCACGGCGTAAACGGGATAGTTTACACACCGGAAGAGAAAGCAGGCGCCATGCCACGCACTCTCGAACGCCAATTACAAGAGAACGATATCGACGACGACGAGGAGGAGGAGGAAGTCGAGAGAAACGAACGAGAGGTCAGACGCCACATAGCAGAGAAACTCCAACAAAGGTCGGACACCTCGTTCGTCGCAACCAGCGAGCGAACAGTGGGTGCTCTCATCAGGAGAATCGGCAACGTTAAAGCCCCAGGCCCTGACAATATCAGACCACTTTTCCTGAAAAACATTCCTCATTCAGCCATATCCCACCTCACCGCTATCCAAAATAACTGCCTAAAATTGAATTATTTCCCTTCAGTTTGGAAGGTCGCAAAAATTATTTCAATCCCCAAACCAAACAAAAATCATCTATTCCCACAAAACCACAGACCCATCTCCCTCCTCAACCACTTCTACGAACTCCTTGAGACCCTAATTCAACTCCCACTAAAACAGTTCCTTACCACCAACAACATCCTTGTCCCAGAACAATTTGGATTTCGTGCTGGTCACAAGCACCACACAGCAAGCCATTCGCCTGGTGGAGCACGTGTGTTCAGAACGACAACAGGTGAACAGTACTGGTGCCATCTTCCTCGATACAGAAAAAGCGTTCGACAGGGTGTGGCATGGCGACCTGGTGTATAAGATGTCCCAACTTAACTGCCCTCTGCATATACTAAAAATGATTAGGTCGTTCCTGACAGACAGGAAGTTCTATTCTTCGTTGGATGGCGCCGACAGTCCCATTAGGGTCATAGAAGCAGGAGTACAACAAGGCTATGTGCTAGGTCCCCTCCTATACCTACTATATACAAACGACATGCCCCGAGAGCCAGGGGGCCAAATAGCCCTCTACGCTGACGACACGGCACTATACCACAGTGGCCTTTAGCCAGCACATAACGGAAGCCTACAACAAAGGCCAGGCAAGACTGTTGCAACTATACCCGTTACTCAAAAGTAGAGAGCTCTCCACCGCAGCGAAACTAAAAATCTGGAAAGTGATAATACTGCCAGCTATGCTCTACGGCTCAGAGGTATGGAGCATGGCGGCAGATAAAAGCCTAACCAAAATAGAAAGATTACAGAATAAAGTTGTAAGAATAATAGCAGATGTACCGTGGTACTGCAGCAATGAGGAGATCAGCGTCATGCTTGGTCATCCTACCATCTATCACATCATCAAGCACAAATCCATAGACTTCTATGCCTCATGCCATCACTCAGAATTTCATCTTATCAACTCCCTCAGCGGGGAAGATCAACCACGTCAAAAAGCACCCGTTAGTACAATTCATCGTCAGTTTCAGTAGCTAATTCTGCGTGAGACGTAAAACTCACTGCAAAAACCACCACCATCTAGATAAAGAGCCGCCCCTCCCACCCCCTTTCATACATTAGGGCAAAACAACGCCCCCAAAACCGAAAGACAAAACAAAACGATTCTTGAGATTCAGGGAAGATAAACCAGAAGACAGAGCGCCACCGGGCGCGGAATCTTCTTGCAAACAGGGTGGAAACCCAGAGAATTCGACTGCTCCGGCGGGTGCCGGCCAGGCCACGCCATTCCGAGTCGTGCTCGCGTAGTGAAAGGACGCTCCTGCGCTGCGCTCCGCTACTGCTTGCCCGACCCGGAAAAACCCACCACGTGTGCCGTCTCTGACCGAGGCTTCCTCTTTGTTTGGAGTGTCGTGCGCTTGTCCATGGCCTTGCGTGTTCCTCGCTGTATCGCCGTGCTTGTTGGCTCGCTAGGCTGCGAGGGGTCGTAGTGTTGTTCTGGGCTGGCGGTTCGTGGTGGCAGGGGCGCTTGTCGCGAAAAAGCAAATTGTCGTTGGCGGTACTGTTCGTGTTGCCAACGCCCAGAGTCCTTCAGAGTGGGTCATCAGTGCACCACAAATTCGAGGATGGCATACCTCTCCGAGAAGACAGCAGTATCGCGCCGCCAGCTAGTTAGGGAAGAAAGAAGAGGAGGAGCAGAACAAAGAAAACTTCTTTCCGAGAATTTTGTGCTTTAGGCAATAGGGTTCTTAGCGGTCCAGGGACCCTTTGCGCTCCGTGGCCGACTGTCTAGGCCACGCAGTGGTTAGCGGTATCCCGTGCCCGCCCGGTGGAGAGAGATATACGACCACCACAAAATTGTCGGAATATAGGGCCACCAAACCCTGTAAATATCTAACATCTCGCAGATTCCCCATCATGGGACAACAGCAGGAATCACTTCCATTGGCTGAACAGCGTAAACCAATTCCCAAACCACACCAAACACCCTGCCAATCACCAGGCCCGTCAACTCACCCATCATCATCATCATCATCATCATCATCATCATCATCATGAGGGGACGCTTCTGACACCGATAACAGTCTGTCAGCGCACAGTCTCGTTATTGACACCGACACCGATTTGGCCTCAGAAGAGGAGAACCACGACTCACCGGTGTATAAGGTCCCACGGCGCAGTCGCAGGCTCCTCAAGTACAATCCTGAGCAATCAGCAAGCGCCACTGACATGTCGAAATCGGCACCAGACCAAACAGCACAAAAGAACACAACTGCAGAAACTAAGCGGCCACCAAAGACCAGCACAGAGACGCAAAAAGAATGCGCAAAATCGGCCCAAGGGCCAACAGGTGCAACCACGAAGGCAAATCAACAGAAAACCCAGGCACAAACCGAACAATCGAAAAAAGCAGCTGCTATAACAAACAATGATACTGCAGCACCCGAACCAAAAACAGTAAACTCGCGAGGCAAACACCCAGGAGGCCCCTCAGAACAGGCAGAAAAGCCACCATCCAAACCACCTTCACCGTGCCTGGGGGCAGGAGCCACGCAAACACCTCGACCACAACAAAAATGGGGAAGAAAAGTTCCACCAATTACGGTTTACGAAACCAAAGGGTACACCACACTAACTGGCCAAATACAGAGTAAATTAACCGGCGCTGTCAGCCCAACGTACAAAGGGGACCACATAGTCTACCAAGCGACCAACCCAGAATATTTCCATTAACTAAAACAAGAATTCCGAAAGCGAAACCTGGAATTTTTCACTTACAGCGATGATCCGAGAGGAACACAAAGTTGTCATCAAGCGCCTCACACCCCATTGGACCACAGAAGAAGTCAAAGAAGAACTTATTGCCAAAGGCTTCCCAGTCAAGGAAGTATACCAGATGGCAAAACCAGTCACCATCATCACAGAAACAGGCGACGTCATCCCACAGCTACGAAACAAAATTGCAAATTTCCAGGTAAATCTGCCAAACACTGCAGAAGCACAAAAAATCTTCAAGCTAGAAAGACTACTGCACATGACAATTTCGGTCGAGAGATTTCGAAAACCAAGTGGCCCCACCCAGTGTTACCTCTGTCAAAGGTTTGGCCGTGACGCAAAACAATGCGACCTAATTCCTAGATCTGTTAAATGCACCAGGAAGCCTAGCGACCCAATAATCTGTGCTAACTGCTCAGGAAAGCATCCAGCTTCATTTAGGGGATGCCCAGTGAGGCTTAAAATTGTCGAGGCTTGTGCACAAAGAACTGCAGCAACCTCAAGCAAGCACCAAACCCTCCCCACACAACAGCAGAGACCACCAACTACAGCTCACCTGAGGGAAAACAACAAGCGGCCCCAAGCCTCTCTCCCCCCCCCCCCCCCCAAGCCTGCGACGCAAACGGAGGGAACACACTCTCTCCTGCCACCTGGAACAGCGGAGAACCCGCCTGGGATGCAAAACCAAACCCATGAAACTTCACCCATTGGCGCAAAAACAATGGCAGAAATAGTAAAGGCAACTATCACAAACCGTTCGCTAACAGACACCACCAGCAAGCTCGCCCGCAAATTGTGGAACGAGCACAAACATCCGTCAAGCAGCCCCCAGCACCTGCAGTAAAGCCACAGCATCCACTCCTCCCACTTCCACAACCATCTCAGAAACACTGCGTAAAACATCCAAACGCCAACGTGCCTCCCCCAGACACACAAGTGCCACAGGAAGCTACACACCAGCAAACGCAAGAAGAAACTACACACACAACAAATGATAGGGACAAAACAGTGGAAACAACCGTTGTTCAGACGACTACCGCTTCACCAGAACAGACAACAGAAACAACAACAGGAGAAAACGAAGACACAGAGAACACCACTCTGGAGCAAGAAGCTCCACATGCCACACAAAACCGTGAAGAGGCACAAGCCAATGCACCAAAGCAAATGCTAGAACAAATATGGGACTTCCTTAAGTCACTTACCCGCATCAACTTCACAACCATGTTCTCCAAACCCAAAGACGCCTTGGCACAAATCATGGCTGCCCCAGACATGATGACAAAACTCACACTGATCTTCACCACCATATTGCCCACCTTTTGCAATGTAGAATAGAAATAATCACCCAAATATCACCATCTGGAATGCAAATGGCAAACACGAGCAACGTCACGAGCTGGAACTCTTCTTAGAAGAACATGGAGTGGATATAGCACTCATTAACGAAACGCACCTGATCCCCAACCAAAATCTCCGGATCAAAAATTATGTCACACACAGAACTGACAGGCCAAACCGCACAGGAGGCGGGACAGCAATCCTTGTTAAACAGTGGATATGCCACCAAAAGATAACACTCCCTCCACTCCAGGTCATAGAAGCAACAGGAATAGAACTTATCATTGACGATCAAGTCACCCACCTAATCGCCACATACAACCCCCCTGGACACAACATATCCACCATAGACTTGGACACCTTACTAAATGGAAAGCACAGAGTCATCATAAGGGGGACCTAAATTCAAAGCACAGAGCCTGGGGTTGCCGCACTACGTACACTGGAGGCAGAACGCTACTACGATACTTAGACAACAATCCTGACATCGAAATACTCGCCCCAGCTGAGCCCACCCACTTTCACTACGACTCCAGGTGCCGTCCAGATATACCCGACATCTGTCTCAACAAAAACATACCTCTAGCGACAACAACTGAGGTGGTGAACGCCCTTGACTGACCAGAACCCGGTTATCCTAAAATACCAGTATGGCCCAGAGGCAAGAACAAGAGTTACGTAGCATACCAACTGGGAGCACTACAAAATGCTCATAGTTCATCATATACCCGATTTTGCCCCAGAAAAGGGACATAGATCACGCTATACAGGAATTCACCCATATAGCATCCTCCTGCAGCAAAATCGCAGCGATTAAAATCATACACGACAAAGGAAGAAGCGATTTACCACCCGAACTTGCCCAACTCATTGCGGACAAGAAGAGAACCCGAAAGCTCTGGCAACGATTCCGAGACCTACGCGACAGAAGAAATATGGAAAGAATGACCAGGGAAATACGACAGCGCCTACAAATGCTAAGAAATGCCCGCTGGGAAAGAAGACTGTAGGAGGCAGAGACGCGGACCGTCTCTGGAGCAAAATCAGGGCTAGAAGGCAACCCCAGAGGGCCATCAACGCACTACATGGGGAAAACGGCATCGTATACACTCCTGAGGAAAAAGCGGACGCCATGTCGAGAGCACGCTAGAGGTCCACTTCAGAGAGAACATCGTTGACGACGACGAAGATGTGGAGAGGAATGAAAGAGAAGTCCGTCGCTACCTCACAAGGAAACTTCGTCAGAGACATGACACCTCCTTCGCCCCAGTCAGCGAACGTCAGTCTGGCGAATCGGCAATTCCAAAGCCCCTGGCCCCGATAGTATAAAACCTCCCTACCTCAAAAACCTTCCCCAACCTACCATATCACAACTCACAGCCATACTCAACAATTGCCTAAAGATAAATTACTTCCCTTCAGCATGGAAGACTGCTAAAATCATCTCTATCTCTAAACCTAACAAAAACCTTCTATTTCCACAAAACCACCGACCTATCTCCCTAATAAACCACCTCTCAAAAATTCTAAAAATCCTAATACAGATCCCGCTCCTACACCACCTCCAAACAAACAACATCCTTTCCCCTGAGCATTTCGGATTTCGTGCAGGTCATAGCACCATACACCAGGCCATTCGCCTGGTAGAGCACATCTGTATGGAAAAATCCCAGGGACAATGCACGGCTGCCATATTCCTGGATATCGAAAAGGCGTTCTATCGTGTTTGGCATGGCGGCCTGCTCTACAAGATGTTCAAACTAAACATTCCTACCCACATAGGATTAATTACAAAATCCTTCCTTACAAAAAGCAAGTTTTACTCCGCTGTAGACGGTGCCGAAAGTACACTGAAAAAGATAGAAGCAGTGGTACTGCAAGCCTCTGTGCTTTGTCCCCTTCTGTATCTCTTGTATACAAATGACATGCCTAAAGCACCAAGGGGAAATATAGCGCTGTATGCAGATGATACAGAGCTATACCATAGTGGCAGAAATCTAAACTACATTGTGGCCAGCCTGCAACGCCACTTGGGAGATGTGATCAAATGGTGCAACGTCTGGAAGACGAAGATCAACCCAGATAAATACCACCCCTCAGAAACCTACTGGTAAACAATCAACATATGCAGTGGAGGGAGACGATACAATACATGGGCTTAAAACTAGACAAACACCTCACATTAAAGCAACATATAAGCGAGGCATGCAACAAAGGATATGCACGTCTCTACCAGCTGTACCCCCTGCTAAAAGGAATGGGTCTCACAACCGCAACAAAAATCACGACATGGAAAACCATCATTCTGCCAGTCATACTATATGGCTCAGAGGTATGGAGTATGGCGGCAGACACAAATTTATCAAAAATAGAAACATTGCAAAATAAAGTAAAAATCTCTCGCTGTACATGCCGCGTCAAATCAGGATAAATCTCCAAGCTTTCGACCACTACCTCCATGGTCGTCGTCAGGGCTAAAACTGACTGTCGTGAACTAGCGAGGTTCCCACTTTTATATGCAAAGGACGGCTACTGATTGGCTGGAATACGTCAGCCATATGGCGCGTAGCGAAGTGGTGCCCTCTACTTCCATAGATGTAGTTGCTATCCCGCGTTGCTTGCAGCGCCATCCCTTGAATAAGGAGGTAAAGTGCGAGAAGTTTTTCTCTGCGATTTTTCTTTATCCAGTGCACTCTTCCAAGTGTTGCTAAGTGCATAGCCGTTGTCTCTATTAAAGTTATTATCGCAAAGTCTAATTTCGACTGCTTCCCGGATCACAGAGTCCCAGTAATTCGATGTGTGGGCTATTACTCTGGTTTCTTCAAATAAAATCTTATGCTTGTTAAGCAGGCTATGTTCAGCCACCGCTGATTTTTCCAAATACCTGTATTTCAGGTGGCGTTGGTGCTCGATGCAGCGGTCGGCAACGGTTCTTACAGACTGGCCCACGTAATTCTTGCCGCATTCGCAAGGAATAGTATAAATTCCCGGCACTCTTAAGCCGAGACTATCTTTGACTGGTCTCAACATTTCCTTAATTTTCCTAGGTGGTCGGAAAACTGGTTTTATTCCTTGCCTCTTCAGGACTCTGGCTATCTTGCTCGTTGTAGCACCGCAAAAAGGAAGCCGCGCTATGTGTTGGTCCTCTTCTTGTATGTGGCCGGCATCGTGTCTTACTTTCTTGGACAATACTGATTTAATTTCACTGGCAGAATAACCATTCCTCTTGAAAACAGTCGTCAAATGGTTAATCTCGGGACCGAGGTGGTCCTTGTCGGAAATAGTCCTGGCTCTGTGTACTAAAGTATTCAGCATAGCTCTCTTCTGAGACGGATGATGGAAGCTATGGCTATGCAGATATAAGTCTGTATGGGTTGGCTTCCTGTACACCGAATGGCCCAGTCGTCCATCCGGCTTTCGCTCTACCAACACATCTAAAACTTCCCGTCCTTCTCTACCTCCAATGTAAATTTTATGTTTGGATGTACACCATTCAGATGTTCGACGAACTGCTGCAGCGTGTCGCTGCCGTGTGGCCAGATTAAAAAAGTATCGTCGACGTATCTGTAGAAGCATGATGGGCAGAGGTGAGCACTGCTCAGGGCTCGTTCTTCGAAGTCCTCCATGAAAAAATTCGCTATTGCTGGTGACAGTGGCGAACACATGGCTGTTCCATCCGTCATTTCATAATAATTTCCACTGTATAAAAAATAAGTGGTCGTCAAGGTATGCCGGAACAACCTCAAAATTTCTGAGGAGAAATGAGCAGCCAACAGTTGTAATGTGCACCCACAGGTACTTTGGTGAACAGAGAAACCACGACGAGGCTGACCATGATATCACTTGGGCCTATCTTCATCTGTTTTATGATATCAACAAACATTTTTGAATTTTTAATATGATGTGGGCAGTGACCAACTGTAGGCGCCAACAATTTAGTTAAGTGCTTTGCAAGCTTGTACGTAGGAGAGCCAATAACGCTAGCAATCGGTCTCAACGGGACGTTCTCCTTATGAACCTTTGGCAAACCGTACAGTCTTGGTGGCCTAGGTGCTCTCGGCCGTAAGTTCTTCACCAGTTCGTCGGAGAGGCCAGAGTTTTGTTTAGCAGCCCCCTTGTCTTCCTGCTGAGCGCCGATGTGAGATCCCGTCTGAGAACCCGACATACCACTGAGAACACGGAGGACATTTAGAGAACGGGTACAAAAGGGCAGCCAAATATGACACATGTGGAGACCAGCTAAGTTTCCTGTTAAATGTAAGACCTAAAAATTTTGTTGTCTCCACGAATGGGAGAGCAACGGGACCGAGTCGTAAGGACGGTGGGAGAAACTCTTTGTAGCGCCAGAAGTTAATACAGACCGTCTTCTCGGCAGAAAAACGGAAGCCACTGGCGACACTCCAGGAGTAAAGACGGTCAAGAGAACGCTGAAGACAGCGCTCCAGGAAACATGTACGCTGCGCGCTGCAATAGATGGTAAAATCGTCCACGAAAAGGGAGCCTGATACATCAGCTGGGAGGCAATCCATTATTGGATTGATCGCTATGGCGAAGAGAGCGACGCTCAAAACTGAGCCCTGTGGCACCCCATTCTCCTGGCGAAAGGTGTCTGACAGGACAGAACCCACACGTATCCTGAACTGTCGATCCATTAAAAAGGAACGAATAAAAAGAGGGAGGCGACCACGAAGGCCCCATGTGTGCATGGTGCGGAGAATGCCCGCCCTCCAACAGGTGTCCTAAGCCTTCTCCAAATCAAAGAACACAGCCGCGGTCGGGCGCTTCCGCAAGAAGTTATTTATAATGAAGGTCGACAAGGTAACCAAATGGTCAACGGCAGAGCGGCGCCTACGAAATCCACATTGTACATTGGTAAGTAGGCGTCGAGACTCGAGCAGCCAAACCAAACGAGAGTTAACCATTCGCTCCATCACTTTACAGACACAGCTGGTAAGCGAGATGGGTCGATAACTGGAAGGCAAGTGCTTGTCCTTCCCCGGCTTAGCGATCGGGACAACAATAGACTCGCGCCAGCACGCGGGAACATGTCCCTCAATCCAGATGCGATTGTAAGTATGAAGAAGAAAACCTTTACCCGCAGGAGAAAGGTTCTTCAGCATCTGAATATGAATAGAATCAGGCCCTGGAGCGCAGGACCGTGATCGGCCAAGTGCGTTTTCGAGTTCTGAATGGCATTATAACTTTCACGACTCGAGGAGCGGAAGTTAGGTGGCCTAGCCTCCTCTGCCTGTTTGCGGGCGAGGAAGGCAGGGTGGTAAAGAGCGGAGCTCGAAACCTCTGCGAAAAAGCGGCCGAAGGCATTGGAGACATCCTCAGGGGCCACAAGGACGTCATTCGCGACCGTCAAGCCAGAAACTGGTGAGTGGACCTTAGTGCCAGATAGCCGGCGCAGGCTACCCCAGACAACAGAAGAAGGAGTAAAACTGTTGAAGGTGCTTGTGAAAGCAGCCCAGCTGGCTTTCTTGCTTTCTTTAATAATACGACGACACTGTGCACGTAATCGTTTATAATTGATACAATTCGCCACTGTAGGGTGGCGTTTAAAGGTGCGTAAAGCACGTCGACGAGCACGTAAAGCGTCTCTACATGCTGCGGTCCACCAGGGGACCGGTACGCGACGTGGAGAAGAAGTAGGGTGAGGGATGGAATATTCAGCAGCAGTGAGAATGACTTCCGTGAGGTGTGCGACCTGACGATCGCAGCTTGTGAAGGTTTGATCCTGAAAGGTCGCCCTGGAAGAGAAGAGCCCCTAGTCTGCTTTGGAGATGGTCCAACTAGATGAGCACGGAGAGGGGGTATGCTGCAGGAGATGGATAACACACGGGAAGTGGTCGCTCGAATATGTATCAGAAAGTGCATACAACTCAAACCGGCGTGCAAGTTAGGGAGTACATATAGAGAGGTCTAAATGGGAATAGGTGTGAGATGTGTCCGAAAGGAAAGTAGGGGCGCCAGTATTGAGGCAGACAAGATTGAGCTGGTTGAAAAGTTCTGCTAACAGGGAGCCCCTCGGGCAGGATGCTGGAGAGCCCCAAAGGAGATGGTGGGCATTGAAGTCTCCAGTTAACAAAAATGGTGCAGGTAGCTGAGCAATAAGTTGCATCATGTCTGCCCTGGTAACGGCAGACGACGATGGAGTGTAAACGGTACAAATGGAAAATGTAAAAGTGGGGAGAGTAATGCGGATGGCAACTGCCTGCAGGCCGGTGTGCAACGTGATGGGATCGTAGTAAATATCATCCCGGACCAGCAACATAACCCCTCCATGAGCCGGGATACCTACCACAGGGGGTAGGTCAAAACGCACAGAGGTGTAGTGTGCCAAGTCAATTTGATCGCATGGGCGTAGCTTCGTTTCCTTGAGGGCTACGACGAGCGGACGGTGCAAGCGGAGCAGCAACTTCAAGTCCTCTCGGTTGGAGCGAATGCTGCGAATATTCCAGTGAATAAGTGCCATCGTAAGAAGAAAAGGAAGATGAAAGAAGGGGTCACATCGAAGGCCGCTGAGGGGCTGGCTTCGAGCGAGCACTGCCGCCGCTATCAGTAGGCGGACAGTCATCGTCCATTGGTTCTATAGGTTCATCGGCCATCTTGGTTAGATGGCCGGGAGGGGGAGCTTCCTCCGCCTGTGAACGGCCAGATGTTTGGCTACCAGCGGGGCGGCCAGGCGAAACGGATGACGGCCTGGGGCGGCAACCGCTGGGTGGCGCAGGAGAAGAAATGCGCCGTGGCGGAGAAGGAGAACTGAGCTTCCTATGAGCCTTCTTGGAAGGTCGTTTAGTGGAAGTACCGGTCGATGGCTGGGAGGTCGAGGTACGTAGGGAGTCTGCACGGGACGGTTCCTTCTTGAAGGCCCGTTCATCTGACTTCTGGGTCTTCGTCTTAGCAGAAGCTGATGAAGGGGCTGGTGTCTGTGGGGTGATGGGAGGAAGAGGAGACGTCGACCGCGCGGTCTTAGCACTGGCCGAACGAACGGCCGTGGTGCTGAAAGTCAGATCGCATGTCTGGGTTGCCACCTCCCTGGTAGTACGAGGAGAGGCGAGGACAGTACTGTATTTCCCCGCTGGGAGCAGCGTGCGCTTCCTACTAGCAAATAGGTTGCGAGCAGCCGAGGTGGACACTTTCTCTTTGACCCGAATTTCTTGGATACAGCGTTCTTCCTTATAGACGGGACAGTCGCGGGAGGATGCGGCATGGTCACCCTGACAGTTCACACAACGAGGAGACGGAGGTGGACAGTCACCCTCATGGTCATCCCTGCCACAAGTGACACATTTAGCCGCATTGGAACAAGACTGTCGAGTGTGATTGAAACGCTAACACTGGTAGCAGCGCGTAGGTGTCGGGACATAGGAGCGAACAGAAATAACCTCGTAGCCCGCCTTGATGCGCGATGGCAGCGTAACACTATCAAAGGTCAAGAAAAGTGTCCGGGTCGGTACAAGGTCATTATTGACCTTTTTCATGACCCTATGGACAGAGATTGAATCTCCTCGTCAGTCAATCCGTCGAGGGATCTAGTATAGACCACACCACGAGACGAATTCAAAGTTCGGTGAGCCTCCACCCGGACAGGGAACGTGTACAGGAGTGTGGCTCGAAGCAGTTTCTGTGCCTGAAAGGCGCTCTCAGTTTCTAGTAACAAGGTACCATTACGCAACCTGGTACAAGATTTGACAGATCCGGCTATGGCATCTACGCCCTTCTGGATAACGAAAGGGTTGACAGAGGAAAAATCCTTGCCATCCTCAGATCGAGAAATGACGAGGAACTGTGGGGTAGGCGGTAGTACTTTAGTCACTGGGGGCTGGTCATGTTTCCGTTTGTGGGCAGAAGTCGAGGGAGAAGAAGAGAAATCCATTGCGGAGGAATCCCCCATGATTGCCAGCGTCTCCGATGGCGTGCTCCTTCCGTAAGGGGACCCTCTCAGAGGGCACTCCCGCCTTAGGTGAATGTTTACACCTCAGGTCACACCTCCCGAGAAACAGACGGAGGGACCAATCGGCATGGTCAGAAGGTATCAGCTCAGGCAATCACCCCTCCATGGGCCTGGCCTTTACCAGGGGGTACGTGCGTGCCTTACTTGTCTACCCAGGGCGGGGAATTACGCGTTACCCCGTCACCGGCTACGCGTGCGAACGCGTGGGTCGGCCTTCAGGCGCGCACAGGGAGGAAGGAAGAAGAAGAAAAAGAAGAGAGAGAGACGGAGAGAGAGAGAGGACAGACTGTCTCAAACGCCGAGGCGGAGACCAGAGAAGGCAAGGAGAAGAAGGCAAGGAGAAGGAGGCAAGGAGAAGGAGGCAAGGAGAAGGAGGCAAGGAGAAGGAGGCAAGGAGAAGAAGGCAAGGAGAAGAAGGCAAGGGAAAGAGTAAGGAAGACAGTGAGATGGAGAAGAACAAAGAAAGGAACCAACCAAAGAAGGAAGAAACGAGAAGTGAAAAACCAAAAAGACCACAAATATAGGTCGTGGGACCGTCCGTCTCCGGACGCAGGCACTAACTACCCCCTTGAGGAGGATGGACTCCTTTTAGTTGCCTCTTACGACAGGCAGGAAGATCTCGGGCCTATTCTAACCCCCGGACCCGCAGGGGGGAGTTGTTGGCAGTATAGGTACCACCTCAAATATTTGGCGGGCCGGATACCGGGGATGTCCGGCCAGCTAATGCTGGTAGCAACTGTCATGGAATTTCCATTGGCACAAATCCTTTGGTTTCTGGTGTTTATGTGGATGACTTAGGGGTCTTTATAGAAGGACCTGAAGATCTCGATGTATTTCGTGACATCCTTATTGAACTTGAGAAGGCGTTAGCGGCAGTGGTGAAAAACGAACAAATCCGTGTTGATACCTATAACCACCAGTATGAAGACCGCTCGGCGTGATCGGTTCACCGTCAAAGACCAGTACAAAATCTTACGTATGTTGATAACAGAAAATGCACAACAGATGGCTGCTGTGAATTGGCGCACTGTGCTACACACTATTCGGGGTATTACGAAAAGGACCCGGCGATAACGTCGATCGTCGGGACCTAAATTCTGGCGAAGGCGTGATATCTCGCGCAGGTTTTGCCTGTGCCCAAGGAAACTGATCGGGCTATCCAACATGCAGTGAGCTGGATGCTCTGGAGGGCAGAAATTTTATGAAGTCTGTCTGCAAACGTATACGCTTCCCTTAGACGAGAGGGGGACTTGGATTGGATTTCCAGAAGGTGTGCCACTTTGTCAAAAGCACTACAGTCGGACTATTAGAATCCTTATTCGTTACGCAGTTGATGATATGCATAAACAATGTTGCGACCTGATTCGCAACGAGCACTTGTTCAGGTACAACACATCAAGTATAAAATAGACTTCGGCCGAAAGTATCGTAGTTAGTTGGTGGATCAAGACCCATACCTTAAGTACCGCGGAAAGCATCTACAGTGGCGTTGTATCTCTATCAAGAAATAAATAGGAGCTGTGCAGTCCGTAGTACGACTGGCGGGTTGTGTGGAGCAGTATCTCAGGTAAGCTGCTCTCGCATGATGTGAAGTCCACTTGGTTTGAAGTTGTTAATTGCACTGTGGCTACGAATGTGAAGCTTCATGCAATACTTCTCGTAGCGGAGGGCCTCTGAACATTGCTCTGTAGAAAACACGATCGAACACGGCCACGCAAGATCTACCAAGGGCAATCCCTGCTTGTTGGTTTTGGATAACCATGAATCACATTTATCTACGAAGTGCTCAACTTCTGCAAAGAAACTGGTATCGTCATGTTGTCGTTTCCACCGCACACTTCCCACCGCCTGCAACCGCTTGACAGGTCAGCCTTTCAAGAAATTTTACTTCGCCTGAGTCGACGACTGGATGATCAACAATCCAGGGAAAACTAACAATCTACGACATTCCTGGCATAGTAAAGATGGCACTACCTAGAGCAATAAATCTTACAAATATTATATCTGGATTTCAAGCAACAGGAATCGCGCCATACAACAGAGAAGCGTTTACTGATGATGACTTCTCGTCCAGCGCAGTCACGGAGAGAGAGAGAGAGAGAGAGAGAGAGAGAGAGAGAGAGAGAGAGAGAGAGAGACTTCACAAGACAGCACTGTCAAGACTTCTTATGCTGGGACAACCAATGCTGATGGTCTTCAGTCCAAAGTGAACCGAACTGAAACTACAACTGCAGTTCCATCTACAAGTAAGGATGTTTCTCTGTGTGTATTCACTGTAAGCCCTGAAGACATCCGCCCCTACCCTAAAGCTGAAGAGCAAAAAAATATCAAAAAAGGGAAGAAACCTTTAAAATCCGCTATCCTTACTAGCACACCAGTAAAGGAGAGACTGGAAGAGGAAGCCAAAGAAAAGGAAACTAAAATGGTAGCCAAGTCAAAAAACGCCAAAAAAGGCTTTTTAAAATGAGAGTCAGACTAAGGAGAAGAACAAGGCGAAGAAAAAGGAATGCGCCCCAAAGAATAAAATGAAGGTTGCATCAGAGTCGGAGGAAGAGAACGACGCCTTGTGTCTCATATGTTTGGAGCCATTCTCCGAAACGAAGCCAGGTCAGGACTGGATACAGTGCATTGCTTGCAAAGAATGGGCTCATATAGGATGTGGTGAAGACTGTAAGATGTGCACTTGTATTCACTGTACATCTGACTTTGTAATCAGTCATACTGAGGAGGTTATGGACACAATCTCATGATCTGTGTGTTCAATATAAGCTGTTAATACCTTTGTACTATATTCTGCTTAATAAATGAGTGATTATTTGCTACCTTAATGTCAATTAGCTTATTATTTATACATTAGTATCAACTTGCCCCCATGTGGGGAACGTTGACACACTTTGCAGAATTAAACAAATATTTTAATTCTGGGAGATATATGTGGTTAATCAAAGCGTCAATACCATAGAAAAGTGCACAACTAAAAGTATAATATAATTTTCCCAACTAAAAGAAAAAATGTAAAAAATAAAATCTGAAATTTGTCTCAACATGCCCCGCTCTCCCCTACAAGTATCTGCCACTGTCGTCACAAATTGTAATGACACTAATGCAACCCTTGCTAAATATGGGATACTGCTTGACTCTAGATAATTATTATAGTTCCCCAGCTTGCTGAGCTTCTGCTGACAAAAAGAACAGATATGTATGGCATCGCCGTGCGACCCACAAGCAAAGAAATGCCGCCTTCTTTCCGGACCAAGAAATTGAAGAAAGGGGAGGTTGCAGCATTCCAGCGAGGTAAACTGACTGCACTGAAATGGCTGTATACGAATTACAGGTACGTCTAAGAAATGTTTTTTGAAATACAGGCTGCATAAGGGCGTGTGGCACACTGAAAGATTCCAAAGATAATTTTTTATTTCTATCATAGAACAGTACCAGCTTTACACCGAACTTGTCATAAACTCGAACTGGGAAAACCGAGTTACAAGATTTCCAGGAAAACTGAGGAGAAACACCTGGCAGTCAGTCAATGGTTTGTCTGGTGACTGTGTAAATATAAATTTAGGGGATACACTGAAGACCTGTTCAGTACAATCAACAAGCTTCAAGGAAACAGGCATTGGCTTACGATCAGATATCCCTACTATTGCACCTCAAGAAGACTGTGAGTAGATTTTTATCACAAAATTCAAGAAAAAGTCTACCCTTATTTTGAAATTACAAGAAGTAGCCTGATATAAGATGGAAGTGGAAAAGTAATTGTGTCAGCGATTTTTAATGGATGTGTTTTTTCTAGTAACTCATTTTTAATAAATTGTTAAAATTTATTTTACTCTAAGTTTGTTTTCCTAAGCTTAGCGCCAACTTTATCATTAACATTAACCAATCGAATATAACTTTTTGCAGGAAGTAGTTTTGATGTATTTGCATACTACTATGCATTAACAACATCGAAAATGTAATTTTTTAATTTTATTATCATCACATTTATGTACCGATAATTAAAGTAAATTTTAGGCTTAAAATTTGAAATAAACATGGAAAACAAACTGTTATTGTTTCTCACAAAATGAATGCACACAACCGTTGAACTATGCCTTGTGAATGTACCTACAAAATCGGCATGTCAAAATTGTGGTGTGAGTACCAAAAGTTGGTATTCACAGATACCATTAAAATTATATTAAAAATTCGAAACTCTAAAATCAGTGAAGTTATGGACTTCAAAACTGGGATATTTCAACATCTTTACACAACAGACACGATTTTAAAATTTTCATGCTATCGGCGAAGTAAAAGGAAAGTTAGATTTTTAGGTCAAGCCTTCCCTTAAGCACTGCGTTGTATACAGGTTGAGTCACTAAATATTGCCACCAATAATTGCTCAGAAACTATGATAGGAGCTGAAAAGTTTGTGGGACAAAAATTTCATGGGACACAGCGGGCCCATAATATGACGGTGATTTTTTGTTGCTATGTGGGGTCACTTCAGAGATATGTTATAGTTTGGTACTTATTTTCTGATAGCAGCTATAGAGACAAATCCAATGATTTGTAACAGTAAGGTATTTGAAGGTCACAATGGTGGCATGAACTTCCATTTACAGAAGATGTTCGAAGTGACGACAACCGATATCAATGCAGTGCTGCTATCTTATCATCACGGATTGAGTGGTATTCCTTATCACATCGGTACTTATCGAAGCACATGCTCTTACAATTCTCTTTAAAAACAATGCCTTTTACGAACCCCCCCCCCCCCCTTCCCCAAAAGAAAAAAAATCCAGAGGCTTCAAGTCTGGCGAACGAGCCAGCCACGACATCTCCTCCGCGTCCAATCCAACGATTTGGGAATTCTCTCTGCAACTCCTTTCTAGCCATCAGCGAAAAATGTGCTTGACACCCATCTTGTTGATACCACATTCTGTTGCCTGATCCTAAAGGTATTTCTTCCAGTAACAGACCTAATGTTTATTCCAAGAATGTGGTGTACTTCCTACCATTAAGATTTCCTTCGATGAAACAGGGGCCTGTAATTCTGTCCTCCAGAATTCAACACCATACATTCAGCGACCATGGGTTTTTGTGTGCAACTTGCCGCAGCCAACATGGATTTTCAGTTGCCCCATAATGCATGTTATGCAAATTAACATTTCCATGGTTCGTGAATGAAGCCTCGTCAGAAAACAAAATCAAATTGATAAATGTGTCATCCCTCTGAATCTGAAGTAGAGCACATCAGCAGAATTCAATGCGACGCATACAATCCGTACCAGTTAATTATTGGTGGAAACTGATATGGTAAGGATGATATTTATGGCGATGCACAACACGAACAACTCATGCCATATTCCCTTGCGATTTTATGCGAACTAACACAAGGATCTCTAACGACGGTGGCAAGAGTACCAATTCCCGTTTCCTCGTTAGTAACTTTCCTTTGCCGGATATGTTTCCGATGCGTTAAAGATGCAGTTGTTCTCAATTTATCATACATATATTTAAATGTACGACGTGTACGGTGAGTACGTTGAGGATATCTTTCAGCGTATAAATCTCTAGCTCTCACTGAATTTCGTTGGCATTCTTCGTAAATGGGAAGCATATCCATTTGTTCTTTGAAGGAATACATCATTCCCATTAGCTTGATTCGACAATAATAGTCTTATCGTGCCTATTAGTGTTGTATTGCGAAACAGTCGAATGGTATTTACATGCCAATGGCACGCTGGATGGATACGCCATATTCAGCGAATATGGCTCTGAGCACTATGGGACTTAACAGCGGAGGTCACCAGTCGCCTAGAACTTAGAACTAATTAAACCCCCTAACCTAAGGACATCACACACATCCATGACTGAGGCAGGATTCGAACCTGCGACAGCAGCGGTCGCTCGGTTCCAGACTGTAGCGCCTAGAACCGCACGGCCACTCCGGCCGGCTTTCAGCGAATATTTACTATTTGCACGATTTACGTGAGAGAACTGTCAGAGCATGTGCTTCGATAAGTGCCGAAGTGATACGGAATACCACTCAATCCATGACAAGAAGATTGGACCACCGAACTGATACCAAGTGTCATCACTTCGAACACCTTCTGTAAATTGACATTCAGGTCACCTTTGTGACCTTCAAAGACCTTACCGTTACACATCATTGGATTCGTCTCGATAGCCACAGTCAGAAAATAAGTACCAAGCTATAGCATCCCATTTGAAAAAAAAAAAAACCAAAGCTGACCTTATCTCTGAAGCGACACCATCTATATCTCTGACGTCGATCTGTTGTAGAATTTTAGAACATGTTTTTTGCTCGCGTATCATGTCGTTTTTGGAAACCCAGAATCTACTCTGTAGGAATCAACATGGATTCCGGAAACAGCGATCGTGTGAGACCCAACTCGTTTTTTTGTTCATGAGACCCAGAAAATATTAGATACAGGCTCCCAGGTAGATGCTATTTTCCTTGACTTCCGGAAGGCGTTCGATACAGTTCCGCACTGTCGCCTGATAAAGTAAGAGCCTACGGAATATCAGACCAGTTGTGTGGCTGGATTGAAGAGTTTTTAGCAAACAGAACACAGCATGTTGTTATCAATGGAGAGACATCTACAGACGTTAAAGTAACCTCTGGCGTGCCACAAGGGAGTGTTATGGGACCATTGCTTTTCACAATATATATAAATGACCTAGTAGATAGTGTCGGAAGTTCCATGCGGCTTTTCGCGGATGATGCTGTAGTATACAGAGAAGTTGCTGCATTAGAAAATTGTAGCGAAATGCAGGAACATCTGCAGCGGATAGGCACTTGGTGCAGGGAGTGGCAACTGACCCTTAACATAGATAAATGTAATGTATTGCGAATACATAGAAGGATCCTTTATTGTATGATTATATGATAGCGGAACAAACACTGGTAGCAGTTACTTCTGTAAAATATCTGGGAGTATGCGTGCGGAACGATTTGAAGTGGAATGATCATGTAAAATTAATTGTTGGTAAGGCGGGTACCAGGTTGAGATTCACTGGGAGAGTCCTTAGAAAATGTAGTCCATCAACAAAGGATGTGGCTTACAAAGCACTCGTTCGACCTATACTTGAGTATTGCTCATCAGTGTGGGATCCGTACCAGATCGGGTTGATGGAGGAGATAGAGAAGATCCAAAGAAGAGCGGCGCGTTTCGTCACAGGGTTATTTGGTAATCGTGATAGCGTTACGGAGAGGTTTAGCAAACTCAAGTGGCAGACTCTGCAAGAGAGGCGCTCTGCATCGCGGTGTAGTTTGCTCGCCAGGTTTCGAGAGGGTGCGTTTCTGGATGAGGTATGGAATATACTGTATTGCTTCCCCCTACATATACCTCCCGAGGTGATCACGAATGTAAAATTAGAGAGATTCGAGCGCGCACGGAGGCCTTCAGACAGTCGTTCTTCCCGCCAACCATACGCGACTGGAACAGAAAAGGGAGGTAATGACATTGGCACGTAAAGTGCCCTCCGCCACAATCCGTTGGGTGGCTTGCGGAGTATAAATAAAACACACTTTTCCGAGTTAAGTGACAGCATATTTTCTCTCGGAACTGCAAAACTTATCAATCTTTTGAATGGTTATGGTTTTATACACAGACGTAGAATTTCCCAGCACTTCAGAAAACGAAACAGAGAGAAAAAGACACGTTTTGGAAATATCGTTGATATGCAGCAACATGTACGCTGCGTATTTTCGTATTACGAAAGTATAAAGTGGAATTCCACCGAACACCGGATGTTACCTTCCGAATCATTGAAATCGAGATTGTGATGCGCTTTTTTAAGCTAGTCATAGCTCATGTCACGTGATGTCGCCAGCCGATGACAGCGGATATTCAGAGCACAGGACACGTGATGCAGTCAGCCGACAGCAACATCACTGTTCAGTAGTACGAACACACAAACAGGGAAAGTTAATAGTTTAAATTAATATACAAAGTGTTGTTACAAGAAAAGCAAAGCTTTCACATATAAAATTGGTCTCTAAGGTTAATAAGCTGCAAGAGAAGCTAAGCTTTCGCATATAATGTTGATTTTTTTGTGCGTGTTACACTTTAAGATATAGCACACAAATGTGCCAGTAAAATTTTTAATAGTGACAAACGTCTGATCTCCAGTGTTCGAAATTCTTCTAAATGGCTCGTCATCAAAGAGCTGATTTTTAAATGAGAGTCAACGCTCTTTGATTTAAGAAATTCATGGTACATTCTCGCACATAGTTCAACTTACGTAAATGGATTTTTACTTTGAAATTAACGCTTTTCAAACCACCATTCGCAATATTTTCCCGCAACCTGTTAGAAATAGGTTCGTTTCAGCAGTTGCCAGAGAGCGCAGGTAACGGGCGTCACGGCGCTTGCACAGCTACCATCACGTAGGAAGACCGTATGTATGTACGTACGTACATACGTGTAAAACATTGAAAGATCATACATTAAGCCATAAAAGAACAAGACATCACAGGATACTCCAAGAGCATCGGAATTTCGTGAACCATACCAAAATGTGGACATTTAAAGTGTATACTTAAAGTTCACATTCGTATGTCCAGATTCCCAATGAAGTAGACCTCGACCTGATAATAAGCTTTTCAGTGTGTTTTTTCGGGATATAAACTTTCTTGGAGCACCAGTACTGTATTATACCATGTTTGGTTCTTTATTGTGGCATAATGCCATACGTGCTAGAAGGTCAAAACGCCAACTTGAAAAGCAGCGAACAGTTGAAACTAGCCAGTACTGTGGAATTAAACATTTCGTTTCAAATACATTGACTGCCTCTGTGGAAAAGGTTAATGAAATTCAAATTTCTTTAGCAAACAGGCAAAAATAACTTCATTATTCTGGAAGTCGGTTAATGCTTTATTGTCAGAACGTTGGAAATAAAACAAAATCTGAAACTAATAACATATTTCAGCCTTCCGTAATTATGTGAAAGTATTTTAATTCAATTGATAGCTTCCGACCACAGATATCCGTTTTGTTTTCATTTGACGTGAGGGTAAATGAGGGGGAAACAGCAAAATCATTAAATGTAAACACGGGTCACGTGGAGACTACACACTAACTCAGACTGCTCTGCACATCAGCCCCGGATCTACGATATTTCCCAACAGGGGCAATATCGAATTTCCAAAAAGTATGTTCATTTTGTAGCGCACATCTTTATGAAAACTCTGAACATAAAACATGTGCGTTCGAGGAAATGTAAGACATGCTATTTGGTCTTAAGTGTGCCAAAGTGCAGTGCCACGCCTCTTCATATGGTATTCTTTATAGCACGTCACTGTATTTCGCTCTGTAGAATTGAAACGTGTATATTTTGTAATGGATGCCATCAAACCTACACAGGACAGTGGAAATTGAAATATCCTGTGGTGCCTATCCTGCTCCCAGTCTGCCCGTTTACAGCATGCCCCTCTTTAAAAAAAACTCGCAATTAATAGCGAATGGGATTATTTGTAGTCGGGAGAACACGAACTCTTCAGAAAATTTGCACTCTTTATTGTCTATCAGCTAATAACGTGCTGTTTTGTGTGACATAAAATTAAATATATGATACATAAAACCAATAAAGACAAGAGACAAGCAAGAAAGTACATATTTCTTCAATCCTTAGCTCCTAGCATTTTTTCTCTCCAATCTTGCTACAGCTTTAGACGGCGTGCTTTCCTTTCTGCGAAAGAATCTATTACCTCATCAAAGTTCGTCAAACGTTTTGCTACATGAAAAATCGAAATGTCATTATCTAATACTGAAAAAGTTGTTAATAGAAATAATACCCAAGACTGGTGTGGTTTCTCGATCTGATTACGTCTATTTTGTCACTGTATGCTAGATAAAACTAAATAGGCCTTTCTAATGTTGCAGCAATTTTGTAACACACACAAAATAAACGAGACTGTTTTGGCACAAATGGCCATTGCCATTTTTGTAACACGACAGAATATAATTCACGAAGTGCCAATATCTAATGCCTATTAGGCCTATTACAACCAAAAAGCTTTATGTTCGGAAATAGTTTCACATTTCATTCATACGCACCAGTTTCTCTAGCACGAGATCGAAAAATAATGTTATGAAATTTTTATATAAATTTGGAATGGTCTTATTCTTCCATAATTTGTGTGACGTCCCCGTTTCTTCACCTTTTTAGTTCTAACAAACAATCTTGTCATCACCAATTATGTAGCTATTCCTGCCATTGTCAAAATATATTCGCCGATTAACTTCACTGACCCTGCCAGAATCACAGGTTTAGTTATCCCGCGATTATTCTCCGGTTAGGCGTTGTTACATGTTTGTACAACACGTTTTCCGCGTTACTTCCATGAAAGAACTTAAGTGGCTGCTAGCCGGGGACTACAACTGGTCTTTACTAGTATAGCGATCTGGCCAAAAATTTTATGTCAAAATTTCGTTTTCTTGGATACACCGAGAAGATAATACGTAATCTTTCGCACCTGTTATTCCTGCTAGTCGCTTATTTCCATTCTGGTAGCCTGAACCTATGTATTTCGCTAGTAATTATAACAACGCTGATCATTCGCAAACCCAATCAACCACATAAGCAGACAGCGATTGGTATTCATCCGTTCGGCTTTACTCCGCTCAGCTCGTATAGCCCGGTCCCCTTTTGTCTGCGGAAAGTTTATTTCTAGATGCGACGAGGATTTTTCTGACAGACACATCACGTACACGCATTCAAAAATCAACTTATGATTCATTCAGAAATCAACTTATCCCGGTAGCATCTGGCTGCTACATTCCTGTAGCCAGAAGCGGGAGAATCTACTACTCGAACGCGACTCAACTGCGCATGCGCATGAGCCCGCTCATAACTGCTAAAACGAATCAAATGTAAGCAGTTGTGACTTTACTCTCATCGGAGGCAATTTGTTGTTACGAAGCATAGCATAGTCTTCCTAAAGCCTTTGACACATTTTGCTGTTGACACGCGCTTGTATGAGAACTGTGAGTTGTTTATGGCGCATTTCCTTTGCAATTTAAGTTTTTTCGTTTTTTTCCTCTCGTTTATGTTTTATTGTTGAAGTATTATTTTGCAGTTGTATCCTTTGTTAACATCCACTGTTAGAATATCGGTTCTTACCAGTCAAAATTACAAAAATTTAACAGAAAACTAAAACAATGAAAAGTTCCAGGAATTCAAAAAAATTCCTGGGTTTTTTCCCGGATCTCCCGGTTGTCCCGGGTCGTATACACCCTGTATTGGCACCTAGAATATGTTATCTACGGTTACGCCAAACCTAGTTATGGTCATTCCTCTGAAGCGAGCACAAATTACGAGATGGGGCGAGCACACCCTAACTGGATAGGCTGCCCGCACTAGTTCTAGTGACCCAGCATAGAAGCCGTGACCGAATACGTAGCACGTAACGTCAAACACATTACACGTGTCATTACCCGTGTGAGACTGCAACCAGTACGGGCTTCTCTCTTGTGGTGTCTCTTTCTCTGTAATCATGCAGCGCGAGGAAAGAATCAGAGCCCCTGTTTCCCTCAACTCAGGCATGACCTCTTCGTGCATCAACAAAGTGATCAACCAAATGGATACCACAGACAAGGCAATAAAAGTCGCTGACAGAAGAATATGTCACCAAAGCACGGCGAGTTCTTTCAGTTAAAAAAAATAAAAATGGTCAACCAATTGCAGAAATAAAAGTCATTCTCTCTATGGAGCACAACTACTCCAAAGAAGACCACAACCTCTAAGGAGCACATGTATTTCTAGGCTACTCAAAGTGGAACCCCTAAGCTACCATCTCCTCAAGCCTTCCAATGCGGTAAATACTTTAGCTTCGAGCATAACACAGAAAATTGCACCAGCAAAAACCCAAAGTGCTTAATGTGTGGCGGATAAGTTTGGTAGATGCAGCAAGCTTGAAGTCAAGCACAAAGTCGTCTCACAGGGAGCCTACAATGCGTCAATCACATGCGTGCCGCAACCGACGCAAAATAGCGAACTCAACAGATTTTCAAGACCTCCACCCCCCTTCAAGATTGCATATTCCTCATCCCTACCAGCCACATGATCAGAAATCCTGGAGGAAACAGTGATAAAAGACCACGTTCACCATCTCAAGTCTAATTTAAGCAACTTAATTCAGGATAGAAAGACAGAAATCATCACTATGACTCAGTAGTTGGTCAGCAGACCATTGAACAAAGACTTCCATGTCACACAAATAGACATCCAACTTCATTACACAGTCTACAGACTTCACCTACAGCTCAGCCACCTGACGCTATTATCTCTGTTGATCCATTGTGTACATGGGGCAGTGGCTGTCAAATATTTAACAATGAAATTCGCCAAGCAGCCGTGAACTTGACAAGTTATTTTGTTTTCCAAAAATGTAGTGAAAATAAAATAACTTCTTAAGTGTAAAGCTGTTTTACGAATTTCGTTGGTACATAAAGACAGTGTAATGGCTAGACTAGACTGGACTAGACTAGACTAGACCTAAGTGTAAGACTAAAACCGTCTGATCTGTAACAACTACTAAAACACTATGGTAAATCGAAGGTCCCTAAATCTGGTGTTCGTCAATGCGGCCAGCATCAGAAGTAAATTATATTAAATATATGACTCGACAAACAGTGCTGTTGTTTCAACAGTGAAAACAGAAACATTAACTATACTGGTAACAAAGACGAACTTGTGGAGAGACTAACACAGTCAATGACAACAAGATTTTTATTTATATTAACTAATTATGTTGATAATAAATATATAACTAAAACGAAAAACTCTTACACGAATGTGAAAGTACAAGAAGAAAGAGATGGGCTGGCCAGTATTTATCTTAGCCCAGTACAGCTGACAGCCACACAAAACTGACGAAAATACATAAAACCTAGCTTTCAACTAACTTCTTGTTTTATCATGGATGAAAGATGTTGGAGGAGAAAATAAGGGAAAGAAGGGAAAGTGAATGTTGGTCACTCACAATCTAGGTTATGAGGTAACATTGAGAAGGTAATGGCAGATGGTGTCAAGGCTGTCAAATCCAAGTGAAAGACAGCACGCTATATGTACTGCGCCGCTTCAAATCGTAGAAGATAATAGTAAAGGGGAATGAGTGAGATAGGTAAGATGAATAATACTAAGACGAGGAAGGTAACAATATAATTGAAACGACAACTACCAAATTGGCTGAGCATGTGAAATCAGGAAAGACTAACTGTCCACTTGGGGAATGCCCAATACCCAGAGAACATCATGCTCTGCAGCATAACTTTATGGAACTAGACATCAACTACCACCCACGAGCCATTAGGAACCTCCCACCTGACACCAGTCTGCGCTGAGCGGCCGCAGCATCAGGGCTCTCGGGCTCTTCGCAGCGCGTTGTCTGGCTCGCGCCTTTGTTCACGCGCGCCTTTGTCAACCTCGGCGACCACGTGGCAGGAACAGCAGCGAACACCGCATGCTAACGACTCGCTTGCGAGTACGTGAGCAACAAAATTTTAGTGCTTACCTCCTCCAGCTGCAATACAAAACCCGCATCTCGTGGTCGTGCGGTAGCGTTCTCGCTTCCCACGCCCGGGTTCCCGGGTTCGATTCCTGGCGGGGTCAGGGATTTTCTCTGCCTCGTGATGGCTGGGTGTTGTGTGCTGTCCTTAGGTTAGTTAGGTTTAAGTAGTTCTAAGTTCTATGGGACTGATGACCATAGATGTTAAGTCCCATAGTGCTCAGAGCCATTTGAACCATTTTTTTGCAATACAAATTGATTCAGAATCAATTTCTATTGCACTTAGGGAATGTTAGGGCAAGCTGTGAACCAGTCCACGTGGGACCAGTCCATGGTCACTCGCTTTAGGAACTCCCATCTGTCTTCCTATCCAAGGAAAGCGAAACCGGCGAAACGACGGGCGTGGTGGAGGCAGAAAAGGGATACGAAAGGTTTATGAGGTATGAATTAGCCGCCTACAAGGCCTACCAGTTGCCATGAGAAATTCCCTTGCTGCGTGAACTGCCGCGCGCGGCCACACAAGAGGTGATTGTTCCACCGGGAGCCCCGTCGGGCGCAACAACTCAAGATGTTGCTGTTCTGCAGGAGGTGGCCCAGAATGGAGTTGCGCCAGCGGAGCAGGCTATCCGAGAAGCCAGTGCGCCGCTGGACGTCCCATCGGACAATCCCGGTCAAGAAGCCGTAACCGCGCCAGTTCCCGCCGCGCAAGGACTGACTGACCGAGACTCCACTGACTACACGACCAACTACGACTCCAGACACTCTGGATATCCCAGAAGCAAACCTGGAGTCATTCCTATTGGCGGACACACCAATGGACGTGTAGCAGGCGTGACACGTAAACGGCCAGCCACCTCCGACAGTGACCAACCGACTGCAACTACTGCACCTGACAGGCGACAAAATAAGCAGAAGGCTGCAATGCACCTAACCGGAGGCACACCGTCAAGCCCAAGAGGCTTGAACAAGTGCTTCCCCCCCCCCCCCCCCCCCCACCTAACAACGTCAAATCGCTACGCCGAGGCACCTGAAGAGGGTATGCAGGCAGAACCTGCCCCTCTGGCGCGCAGACAGACTCGACCCCCGCCAGTGGTCATGAAGTGTGACGAAGACTTCATTAACTTCCAGCGTATGATGAAGAAAGTCATAGAGGTAATATCATTTAAAGTCACAGGGAACCATCTCTACAAGGTCTTCCCATCCACCATTGATGAGCACAAAACACTCGTGGATTTCGTCAGGGCTCAGGGACTGCACTGCTACACACAACACTGAGTCCCTCAATCTCCTTAAGGTGGTTATACGCCACCTTCCTCTCAAGATGGATCCCAACCATCTGAAGCAAGAACTCGCGGAATCGGGCTACGCCATCCACACAGTTGAGCTAATGACATCATCTCGGACCCACAAGAAAATGCGGTTGTTCCATCTCGTCCCGGTGGACAACCGCAAAATATTCCAACTTGAAAACATCGACGTCACAGTCGAGCCTCACCGGGCCAAGGACAAGAGACCTCTGTGTTATTCTTGCCAGCGTCTCGACCATGTCGCGTATAACTGCACCATGCCTGCGAGGTGTGTTAATTGTGCAGCCTCCCAACAAAGCGTGGGATGCGTCAAAAAGCACGAAGAACAACCCCAATGCTGCAACTGCAGTGAACCGCACATAGCCAGCCACAGGAGCTGCAGTGTGTTCAAGTCACACAAACGCTGCAAGGCTGCAATGAAAGTGCAGCCTGGTGTAAGTTTTGCGTCCGTTACCGGGGGGCGGACTGCTGAACAGCAAATCCCACCCTGTGGCGATCGTCGCCAACCCTCCCGCAACCCACTACCAACCCACAGCTAGACTCCAGTGCCGCAGGGCTACCCCCTCCTCCTCTGACCCGCGCCAGATACGGACGGGCTGCCCTCTTCACGAAGAGTCTCGTTGGAGAACAGCCTGGCCCTGTCCCTCCGGCCCCAGTGCCCTCCGCCCCAGTGGCCATGGGTGCTATCACCGAAGACCTGCAGACCTTAAATAGGATTATGACCCAACTCCCCCCATTAGTCTCCGCAGCAGCGACGGCCCTCTAGGCCGCCGTTCAGCACCCCAGACATGGATAACAACCATACTCATGGCTTGACTGTCACAATGAAAACAATCTAGTACCCCAGCTGGGTGCATTAAGGATATTTCTTCACAGCGAGGCAGTGGACCTCTGCCTCGTCTGTGAAACTTTCCTCAAGCCCGGCGTACACGTCAGAGGCGGTACGGCGGCACATGTCAGGTCGTCCCTGAGGCACTATCTTGTGCAACTGCTGCAGCTCAACACCCTTGAAGCCACATTCACACATCCATCGGCAAACCCACCTTCTGCAAGAGGCAGACTTCGACTCCCTGCTGGCCCATGGGGGAGGGGAGGAGGGGGCAGTTCATTGCAGGGGACTTCAAAGCTGTCCGCCTGCTGGAACTCCCGTCTCACCAATGTCAGTGGGCATCGACTGGAACGCACTGCTCTCAGACACAGTGCCATCATTCTAGGGCCCTTTGACCCTACCTACCTCCAAGCGCATGGACAACCCGACGTGCTCGACATCGCAATTCTGATGGGGGTCTACCAGTTTACGTCTGCTGAGAGAAGGACGGCTCTGTCATCCGATCACATACCAGTGATCTTTAACATAGACATCATCAGCGCGGTGGTGGGGGCTGGTCGTTCGTCCTTCAGAAGGGTCAATGCCGAGCACTTCCAAGCTGATGTACGGGAGTACATTACCAATGCTCCTGCAGGCGCTCCTACGAGCTGCAGAGGCCGCCACCCCTTGTCGTCCTCGCCAGCCACGAGACAGGTCACGTCGCTTCCCACAGCAAAAATGCGATGTCATCGTGGCAAAAAACCACCTCTTACACAAGTGGCAAATCACAAGGCAGCCAGCGACAAAGCACCGCGTTCACTGCATGTGATGTGCCATCACAGCGGCTGTCCGAGAACACTGCAACAAAGCTTGGGCCGACCTAGTCGAGTCCCTTGACGCAGACGACAGCAGTGCTCAGCATGTCGTGCGCGGCTTCCTGCACCGCAGGAGCGCATTCTCCCACTGCCGTTTGGGCAGGATCACATCTGCGAACCAGACGCCAAGGCAAGTCAAGTGTCCTCGCTGACACCTGTGAGGCAAATTTCCGGCCTATAGTAGACGACGACGATGAGGTCCACGTCCGGCTCGTGGAAGAACGTCTTCCGACTTTCCTTGCCGCATGAGATGAGGTGGATGTCACTGATCCTATTACTGCCGAAGAAGCTGCACTGGAACTCCAGCCACTTTACGCCCGGAGGGCCTGTGGCAACGACGGCATCCCAAATTTACTCCTCCAGAATCTCCCTCAGGAATATTACCCATACCTGAGTACCATCTTCAATCAGATGCATGCTTCAGGTGATTACCCCTCAGCATTGAAACATGCCAAGGTGGTGGAAACTCGCGCTACAAGACATCCTTTCATCACATCATTCCCCTGGACTCGATTTGCGTTAAACTCTGCTCTATGTCTTCTTTAGTCCTTTACTCCTTTTTTATACATTTTCCATGTCTCATTATTTATTATGTTATTTATCTCTTCTTGGTGTTATATTATTTAATCACACATATACCTCTTTATTTCTCAATCTATATTCTTATCTTTGAGGCTGGCACAATACCTATGACACGCTAAGTGTTACACTTTCCTCCATCTCGGCTTACCTTCCCCTCATAACCTAGACTGGGTGACCTGCATCCATATTCCCATCTTTCTCTTTTTTCCCTCCCTGATCTATTCTCCCCGATGGTTTTAATTATTTTTGTCAGTTTTGTGTGACTTTCACCTGTACTGAGCTAATGTAAGTATCGGCTACCCCCAGCTGTCTCTCTGAATAAACTAAATACATGGTAAGAAAACAGTGTTGTAAATATGGTAGCTATAAGGGCATAGCCAGAAACATGTCATGAGAGCAACACAGTCACTCTTGCAACAAGATATTTACTTACATTAATTATGTTGTTAATAATACGTACATGACAACACAGGCCCTGTTGCTCTTGCATTAGTCAAAAGGCAAAAGGTACCTATACTAACAAAGGCAGAAACATGTGGCGAGAGTGACCCAGTCACTCTCACAACAAGGAATTGACTTACATTATTTAATTATGTTAACCCAGATACTGCCTTTTACAGAGGAGCTCAAAACTTTTTATACTACTACTTTATATACTTTTATACTACTACTTTATTCTACCTTACAATAGATGGCAATAGTATACACTCATACCATCGTTTGAAACATTTAACTTTCATTGTTGAGTAAGCATTATTCTGTGTGCATGAGAATACTTGGCTTGCTGAAAATGGACGGTCTGCCCAACCTAGTTGATAAGTAAGAACAATCTTTCTGTGCACATATTTCTTAGAGAAGTAAATGTTCACACATTGCTATTTTAAAACGAAATTACAAGACAAAGGACACAATGGGTATTTGCATGCCCAATATAGCCTCAGTGACTGTCGAAGTACATCATTCTAGAATTACGTTAGCTTCATGAATACAAAAATCAGATACAAAGTTTTGTCATTTCTCTTTTGCTGTGATGTAAGTACACACGTGTTCACACTGTATTTTAGCAATAAAAGCATGCTTTACCATTGTAAGTCACTAAAATTTATGGAATATGCTCTTAAACACATTTATCATAATTCAGGATGTATAAATTTACAAAGTATGGATCCTTATTTTGGGTAGCAAGGGGCAAAACAGTTTACTAGAGGCAAATCTATAAGATACAGGTTTGTTTCTGGTGTGGAGATCCAAGTAATGGATCTCTGGCATGGCTCAAAGTGTACCAGGGCACTGGTATACTAATATAATAATATACTGACAATGTCTTTATTAAGGAGTAGTTATGACAAGTGACAACCAGCTAGAAGAGCTGCTGTATGCATATCATTCTGATGATAAACAATGGAAAACGTGGGATGGAGTGTAATAATATTACGAGAACAAAAGGTGCCACTCACATTATCCCTGCTGAGTTGCAGATAGGCTTTCGGCTGCTGTCTTAGGCAACTGAAACCACACTGACAGTTTCAGTTGCCTGAGACTGCAGTCATGCGTAAGTTACATTTGCACACACACATTTTGTGTGTGGAGAGGAGAGACAGACAGAGAGAGAGAGAGAGAAAGAGAGAGAGAGAGAGAGAGAGAGAGAGAGAGCATACGTGTCTATTGTTGACGAAGGCCTCAACAGCTGAAAGCAGTAATTGTGAGAGTCTTTTTGTTGTGCCTATCTGCGAATGAGCATTTCCCCCACAGGGAGAGCGGCAATTTTTATTCACATTGTATCATTTTGATGATCTATTTACTGCACTTCATCATTTGTGTGGCTTCCATCTAAGAAACATTTCAGCCGCAAGTTCAGTAATGGTAAACATTGTAATCCACAGAGGGGAGATGAACTGAAAAAGAAACCTACAGGGGCATTTGACTTCGCATTTAACAATTCCCCTGATATATTAGTGGCTTTATGGAATGACAACAGTGTGGTGACAGCGAGTACAAAGTATGATACCACAAATCCAACGCATCCAGTATTCACATCAACAGAAAAGAGACAGCTCTGAAGAGACAACGGTGGTAAACTGGACCACATTGCATTTCATTTACGAATTGTCACCGAAATTCCAGAATGAAACTGCTATGCAAAGTGGAAGATCAGAAAAAATTACAAAAAACTGTTCCTAGATACGACAAGATGGAATATGGTGTCACAGATGTGCTACTAGACCACCTTTTGAGAAAGAAAATACAACTTTACTGCTGTCAATGTCACACTGCATTAAATGTTGTATTGCGTTTCTTGTTTCATTTCAATCCATACAAAACAGTACGACAGTACTCATTTAATGGTTCTATAATGACACTGCATTAAGTGTTAGCATATTCAGCTGAAGTCCATCAAGAAAGATGGGGTATTTTTCAAAAATAATGCAAGCAAAAAACAAAACTATTATATACATGTAATATTTACTATAAATAATTAATTTGGGTCTTCACTAAAATGCAGACAAGAATAAAACAGCATTATCTGAGTAAATATTAGATATATGGCTAGGCAAACATTGTTGCTCGTGTATTAGTCAAAAGAAATATGGTAACTACATTGGTGGCAGCAGAAGCATGCTGGGA
This sequence comes from Schistocerca serialis cubense, assembly GCF_023864345.2. Taxonomy (NCBI): domain Eukaryota; kingdom Metazoa; phylum Arthropoda; class Insecta; order Orthoptera; family Acrididae; genus Schistocerca; species Schistocerca serialis. Next base: position 449,835,175 of record NC_064646.1, on the reverse strand, counting down.
GTAATGCAGCCTCTCTCACAACAAGGCATTTACTTACAACATTAATTAATTATACAAATAATAATAAATACATGGCAAGGCAAACATTGTTGCTATTGTATTAGCCAAAAAAATATGGTAACTATATTGGTGGCAGCAGAAGCATGCTGAGAGTAATGCAGTCTCTCTCACAACAAGGCATTTATTTACATTAATTAATTATGCAAATAATAATAAATACATGGCAAGGTAAACATTGTTGCTCTTGTATTAGTCAAAAGAAATATGGCAACTACATTGGTGGCGGCAGAAGCATGCTGGGAGTAATGCAGCCTCTCTCACAACAAGGCATTTACTTACAACATTAATTAATTATACAAATAATAATAAATACATGGCAAGGAAAACATTGTTGCTCTTGTATTAGTCAAAAGAAATATGGTAACTACATTGGTGGCGGCAGAAGCATGCTGGGAGTAATGCAGCCTCTCTCACAACAAGGCATTTACTTACAACATTAATTAATTGTACAAATAATAATAAATACATGGCAAGGCAAACATTGTTGCTCTTGTATTAGCCAAAAAAAAAAAATGGTAACTATATTGGTGGCAGCAGAAGCATGCTGAGAGTAATGCAGTCTCTCTCACAACAAGGCATTTATTTACATTAATTAATTATGCAAATAATAATAAATACATGGCAAGGTAAACATTGTTGCTCTTGTATTAGTCAAAAGAAATATGGCAACTACATTGGTGGCGGCAGAAGCATGCTGGGAGTAATGCAGCCTCTCTCACAACAAGGCATTTACTTACAACATTAATTAATTATACAAATAATAATACATACATGGCAAGGCAAATATTGTTGCTCTTGTATTAGTCAAAAGAAATATGGTAACTACATTGGTGGCGGCAGAAGCATGTTGGGAGTAATGCAGCCTCTCTCACAACAAGGCATTTACTTACAACATTAATTAATTATACAAATAATAATAATAAATACATGGCAAGGCAAACATTGTTGCTCTTGTATTAGTCAAAAGAAATATGGTAACTACATTGGTGGCGGCAGAAGCATGCTGGGAGTAATGCAGCATCTCTCACAACAAGCCATTTACTTACAACATTAATGAATTATACAAATAATAATAAATACATGGCAAGGCAAACATTGTTGCTCTTGTATTAGTCAAAAGAAATAGGGTAACTACATTGGTGGCGGCAGAAGCATGCTGGGAGTAATGCAGCCTCTCTCACAACAAGGCATTTACTTACATTAATTAATTATGCAAATAATAATAAATACATGGCAAGGTAAACATTGTTGCTCTTGTATTAGTCATAAGAAATATGGCAACTACATTGGTGGCGGCAGAAGCATGCTGGGAGTAATGCAGCCTCTCTCACAACAAAGCATTTACTTCCAACATTAATGAATTATACAAATAATAATAAATACATGGCAAGGCAAACATTGTTGCTCTTGTATTAGTCAAAAGAAATAGGGTAACTACATTGGTGGCGGCAGAAGCATGCTGGGAGTAATGCAGCCTCTCTCACAACAAGGCATTTACTTACAACATTAATTAATTATACAAATAATAATAATAAATACATGGCAAGGCAAACATTGTTGCTCTTGTATTAGTCAAAAGAAATATGGTAACTACATTGGTGGCGGCAGAAGCATGCTGGGAGTAATGCAGCATCTCTCACAACAAGCCATTTACTTACATTAATTAATTATGCAAATAATAATAAATACATGGCAAGGTAAACATTGTTGCTCTTGTATTAGTCATAAGAAATATGGCAACTACATTGGTGGCGGCAGAAGCATGCTGGGAGTAATGCAGCCTCTCTCACAACAAAGCATTTACTTCCAACATTAATGAATTATACAAATAATAATAAATACATGGCAAGGCAAACATTGTTGCTCTTGTATTAGTCAAAAGAAATAGGGTAACTACATTGGTGGCGGCAGAAGCATGCTGGGAGTAATGCAGCCTCTCTCACAACAAGGCATTTACTTACATTAATTAATTATGCAAATAATAATAAATACATGGCAAGGTAAACATTGTTGCTCTTGTATTAGTCATAAGAAATATGGCAACTACATTGGTGGCGGCAGAAGCATGCTGGGAGTAATGCAGCCTCTCTCACAACAAGGCATTTACTTACAACATTAATTAATTATACAAATAATATTAAATACATGGCAAGGCAAACATTGTTGCTCTTGTATTAGTCAAAAGAAATAGGGTAACTACATTGGTGGCGGCAGAAGCATGCTGGGAGTAATGCAGCCTCTCTCACAACAAGGCATTTACTTACGACATTAATTAACTATACAAATAATAATAAATACATGGCAAGGCAAACATTGTTGCTCTTGTATTAGCCAAAAAAATATGGTAACTATATTTGTGGCAGCAGAATCATGCTGAGAGTAATGCAGTCTCTCTCACAACAAGGCATTTACTTACATTAATTAATTATGCAAATAATAATAAATACATGGCAAGGTAAACATTGTTGCTCTTGTATTAGTCATAAGAAATATGGTAACTACATTGGTGGCAGCAGAAGCATGCTGAGAGTAATGCAGACTCTCTCACTACAGGACATTTACTTACATTAACTAATTATACTGATAATAATAAATACATTGCAAGGCAAACATTGTTGCTCTTGAATTAGTCAAAAGAAATATGGTAATTACATTGGTGTAGGCAGAAGTACGGTGAGAGTAATGCAGTCCGTCTCACAACAAGACATCTACTTACATTAACTAATTACAGTGATGATAATAAATACAACACAAGGCAAACATTGTTACTCTTATATCAATAACAAGAAATACAGTAACTATGAGGGGGTACCGAAAGAAACCCATTTTTTAACTTATTTATCTACATTTTAGGCAAAAATCCTTCAAAATACTCTCGAAGTGCAATAATACTCTTGTTTAATCCTTTACACCATTTTTCAAAACATTGTTTAAATTGCTCTTTTGTGATGCTTGATAGTGCATTTTTCTTTCTTCTCCTCTGCAACCTATTTTCTTTCGTGTCTCTCTTCATTCTATTATACAAAATATGTCACACCAGTCACATTCCGGTGAGTATAAGGAACAGGGTTTCACACCATTTTTGGTCAAGAATTGTCATACAGACATGGCTGTGCGAGCAGGAGCATTGACATGATACAAAAACCAGTCACCCTACTCATACAAATCAGGCCTCTTACAGTGCACAATGTTGAGCTATCTTCTCAAAAGTTCCAAGTCGAAAGTCTGGTTAACTGTCTTACATTGCCGAAGAAATCTCCGAATGGATGATTTCACTCACATAAAAAAAAGAAAAATCAGCATAATTTCACCGGTGAGGCTAACTAAGTCTTCCACTGGCTTCAATGTTGCTTGGATTCAGGATCGTAGCACTAACTTCTGTGACCTGTGATAATTTTTGAAATAAACTTTACATCATTTCAGGATTCTTGTTTCACAGCAGAGTATGCTTCCAAGTGAACAGGTTTTTGTTCAGCAGTCATCAATCATGGCACGAATTTGGCACGAAATTCCCAAACCCCCTGTTACAATTTGCTGCACTGAACTCCAAGTCACTCCCGACAGATTGATAATTTCTTCAATGGTCTGTCATTGACCTTCCTTGATAAACAAACTAATATTTACATTTTCATGTGTTCAGGCTATGGATGGACGACTGGAATGAGGTCTGTCGTCAACTGACATTTCACCATCTTTGAAATGAGCAAACCCCTCATGCACTTGAGATTTCCCCATAGCATCATCCTTGTACGCTATTTTCAACATTTCAAGAGTTTCTGTTCGACTGTTGCAGAGAAAAAAAGGACAACTTCACCACCACACGTTGTTCATGAAACTCTGAGATTGAAAAATCGACAGTCACACCAAAAATTGTCACTATGAGCTTTTCTGAAACTAGTCCTAATCTCATTCAGTGATGACACTCAGCTGACTAATAATGTTCATCCTATGTCCTTCTAGTGGCGGTACACTGTACTGCTAAAAGCTCTGCCTCCAAAAAAATATTGTTTGGTTTCTTTTAGGCATCTCCTCATGGAACATTGTAGGCAGAAACTTATATTTACAGTTACACAGTCACTCGTGAAACAAGCAATTTACTTACAGCAACTAATTATATTAATAAGAAATACATGGTAAGATAAACATTGTTGCTCTTGTATGAATGAAATCAAGAACAGTAACAATACCGGTGTCGTGTGAAACATGCTGAGAATAAACACAGTCACTCTCCAACAAGACATTTTTTTACATTAACTAATTATGTGCATGATTATCAATATGTGGCATGACCAACATGGGTGCTCTTTTATCACTGAAATACAATATGCTAACTATAAGGATGATTTCAACTGAAATGCTAAGACACTACTAGAGTCACTCTGCCAACACGATATTTATTTTCTTATGCTGATGACAAATACATGGTGAGACAAACACTGTTGCACTTGTACCAGAGAATTTAAATATAATACAAGGGTCATTCAGTAACTGAACTAATATGTAGCCATGGAACAACAATGGTTTATTAAGTCAACACATTTTCCATATTTCAAAGCTATAACTAGTCTGTTACAGTTGCAGAACATATATTCGGCAACTAGTTTTGAACCAACTGGTTCATCATCAAGTCAGACCTACTGATGTTACACTGGAAGTATCTGATTTTAATAACAAATATCAAAATGGCAATACATTCTTCACAATGTAATCATAGATGACTGATCCGATCAACGTGTGCCTACTTAGCAAGTCAGAATTAAACATGAGGCTAAAACATCCAACAGTATCAGGAAATGTTCAATGGCACGAGTGTTATGCCTCATGTACAAGAACAAATTCATAGCCAATATTTTACCACATAACCCAAAAGCACTTGTCCGTTTTCCTTACAAGTCTTCTTACAAATTCAGCACAGAATTGTTTACCTTCATCTTTAAGTCGATCTGTACTTTTTTTGCCATTTTACTGCCGTCAAACTGTACCACAAACAAAGCTTCTTTCATTGGATCCAAGGGGGACAAGGACAGGGCTACACTGAAGGTAATGTTGAAGCTTCCAATCCATTTTGCCAACATCTTTGAGCATCAGCTCACATCTAGTGTCGCTTTGGGTGGCGTGTCTTTCACCTACTATCATGAATCTTTCCTCTACAGATTAAGTTCGACTGTTCTCAGTCATGCCTGTTTAAGATATGCTGTTGACAGTGCATCACTCCTCTGAAAAATAACACAATCGGACCACAGCCACTTCAAAACATTGGTACTATGACCTTACCAGCAATTGGTTGTATTTTGAATTTCTTACAGATAGTTCATTCAGATTGTCTCCACTGCATACTTTTACACTATCTCATAATGATGCATCTTCGTTCCCTCACAGTTTAAAATTTTGTCCGAATATGGGTTACTTTTGGAAGTGAAGTAATTCTAATTTTTGAGTGCAGTTCAAATGCGAAAGTCCAAGCCTTGAGATGAATGGTAATCTCTGTGGGAATGCATCTTGTACAAGTCTTACAGCAGTTTCGTTTGTTTTGAATGATGGAGCAAGTTGTGTAAACACATATTTGACATTTATCAGTGATTTTTTTCAACTGTAAGTTGTCACTCTTCTTGAATAAGTGAATCAGTATGAGCATGCAATGCTGAGGTTGATACTGCTGCCAGACACCTGACACAGTGTTCGTTTGTTTCATTTTTGTGACTGTTTTTAAACTTTTACACCCATGCATTAAAACTTACACAGTTCATGCGGCTACCACCATATTTTTTGTTCAGCAGAGGGAGTATTTTTGATGGATGCACACTGTCTGAAAGTAAAAATCTTATCATGGCACACACTTCTCAAAAAGCACTTCCTTCGAGAAGTCATGCTATCTTAACAGTCTTTCAATGATATGTTTATGTAAACATGAACCAAACAAATTGTTCTTCACTAGACTGGCAACACACACTTACAGACATAGGAACTACTTCCAGTATGCATTGTGTTCACTTTTTATGTTGGTATTTAATTACGAATGACTAACTACAACACAGGTGTTTTACGCCCAGACAGAGAGATACAGTTGCTCTCCCATCACTAATACAAATTTCTAAAAATGCACTAAATAGTTGGATAATATTACAAACAAAGAGACAAGCAAAGTTGCTCTTCTGACAGTGACAGGAAACATAAGTACAGGGTGTAACATGCCAGACTAGTTTACAATCTACATTTTCTAATTATGTACGTGATACATACTACATAGTATGGAAATTTTTGTCATTACTGAAGTTTTTTTTTTTTTTTTTTTTTTTTTTTTTTTTTTTTTTGTAAATGATGATTTTGATCTTTTATCAGTTGGCAAGTGTAACTGTACTTGAATGTATTCTGTCGGATGCCACAATACTGTAACATTGCCTGACAAAAAATGAACCACCCTGAAGGGCAGGAGAAAATCAAATGAGATGATATATTGTGGGTTAATAGGGTATGTGATGATATTACAAATTTGAGTCACATTTACAACGATCTTGGCAGTATCAGCCCAACACTGCCTAATTATTAGTATGATGTTGGACCCGTCTCTGGTTTGGATGCGTCCACTGATTCATTTGAAAATGGTGTCATAACATCACTGTAACCTCTCCTGAGGCAAGCTGGTCCACAACTGTTGTAACTGGTCCTCAATATCCTGGATGGTGTTGACATCTGAGATGGTCCCACACATGTACACACGAGTCACATATGGACAATCTGGACAATCATTGTCACTTAAACAGGTAACACATGAGGACGCAACATGTCTGTGATGTACCATTGTGCCCTCAAAGTCCTCTCCATCACTGCCAGCTGTGACCTGAATTTGTAACCGACAGGTCTCCACATCTTGACACCAGGAGTAATGCCAATGTATCTCTCCAATACACAGAGTGAGTGGGACGTGCCCACAAGTCGTAGCCACACATGACGTTAAGTCATCCGGAGTAGTGTACATCCACGATTCATCGTTTTAACACTACAAAGTATCATTCATCTGTAGTCCATCCTGCCAGGTCACTGCACCACTTGTGTGTTGTGTTAACGGCAGCCTCCATGCTGGACAGTAATTCCCTCCTACAGTTGCTGCTAGTCTCTGACCAATGGTGCATGACGACACAGAATGTTGTAGGAAGTCCATTAATTGGATGGCACGTGCAGTTGTGAAGTACCTGCAATGTGGTTGGTTTGCAGCACAGAAATCCTTCCTTGTGGTGCTCAGACGTAGTCGACTGGAACCTAGACGAGTATCACTGTCCTCAATTCCCACGCAGTCCAACAGCAGTCAAGTGTAAAATTTGTGTGTCTCACAAATCTGGATATTGCACTATTTGATCAGCCAACCAAATGGATGCACACAAGAGGTCCCTTTAAAACTCTGTCAAGTGCTGACAACACTGTCTCACTCAAGTATCTAACATTTCCATGACGTCCGTAGTAAGCATCCAATGTCAGATTCTGTCCACACCCCATACATATCCCACCAAGTCTAGTAAAAACACTAAACATCAACTACACTAATGCACTCTGTTGGCAATTCTACATGTCACAGAGAATTTTAACTCATTGTCCTTTTTTTACATAGCCACCAGTGGTGCACAGGTGTACAATAAGACACATTAACATCCGGCCATATCTACTGGATGCTTCGGATTTTTTGTCAGGCAGCGTTTTTTATAAAAGAAATTACTAATCGAAACAGTCTAGGAAATACAATATTTTGCAATCAGTTTAGAAATATTTATGAAGCATAAATCACATATCTGACCATTATAAATTGTTCACCTTTTGTTCAAGATTCAGTTAACATGTTAGTGGAAAAATTATTTAGTAATTGAAATGTAATTCAGAATTACTCTGGTCTGATTATTTACAGATGCTATTTCAATAAATTTTCTATTAAAAATATCTCCATCAAAATTCTGATAATGTTAAACATGTTTATACATTTAGTAAAAAACCACAGAAATTCTTTACTTATAATACTGAAGATTGATAACTTTTAATTATAATTTTAGGTATGTTCATGCATCAATAATGCTATTAAATATTTTTATTGCTGGAGGCTATATACACGTCAGCAGGTGCCCCGTCTGAGTCCAATTTAGTCTGCCTAGTCTGTGTAGAGTCCACATACAAAGTCATGTTATAGTGGAAATGTAAATGAATAAATGGAATAATATCTACATAAAACATTGTCTGGTTATCAATTTCATGCTACAACTCTGGAAAAATTGGAGTCACACTACCACAGATAAAGATCCACTGAACAAACTGAACTTCAAATTCATACGAATTAATTTTCATCAATTAAGAAATGCTAATGTCAATGGGGGATTTTATTCTCAAAATTTAGAAAGAAACTGTCACTATTGCAACACTGACGAAAGTATTTAAATGTTAACTTGACAGATGTGACTTTTCAGACATTCCTGATAGATCTGCTGCAAATAGAATTCTTGCAGTGATCACAGTATTTCGCTGAAACAACTGTTAAACGTCTTAAGGTGATTGCTGAAGTTACTGTTGCGAAACATGATGACTGACAAATGTACTGGGGCCAGGAGCAGGAACCACGCATGAATGAAAAGTTCTTAAATTTGGATGGCAATTATTTGTAGTGCCTCCTGCTGGAGTCAAAGTGATGTCTTCCACTTCTGCACAGTTGGCAATTAATGTGCTGTCAGATGTTGCTGTGGTTAAAAGCTGAATTAATATTCTGCACATCCTAGTGTAAGGTCTGTAACTGGAGTTTCTTGTTGCTCTCATTTTAATTTAGTCCTATCCAACACTAACTTGGGACCGGCATTTAAATGAAATCCCACATTTTGCTTATTAGATTGTTTGCCATGCAGATATACATGGCTTTCTTAATACAGGGTGCATACACGGACAAGAAAAAAATTCCGGGATTTGCCGGTTACAAATACAGTTTCTCCCGGGTAAAAACACACTTGTCCATGTTAAATGACAGAGTTTCCCTCGGTATCGTAAAACTTATCAATCCCTTTAATGGTTATGTTTCTCTACACGGGCATAGGATTTCCCGGCACTTTAGAAAACGAAACTCAGGGAAAAAACATGTTTTGGAAAGATCTTTGGTAGGCAGCAACATGTATGCTGCATATTTTCGTATTACGAAGGTATAAATTCGAATTCCACCAAACACCCGAATGTTACTTTCCGAATAATTGAAATCGAGATTGCGATGTGCTTTTGTAAGTGTCATAGGTCATGTCACGTGATCTCGCCAGCCGATGACAGCGGATATTCAGACCATAGGACACGTGATGTACTCGGACAATAGCAATATCACTTATGTAGCGAGAATACACAAACAGGAAAAGTTAATGTTGTAAATTAATATATGTACTGTTGCTTCTAGAAAAGCAAAGCTGTCATATATAATGTTGATCTTTTCTGCGCTTGTTACACTTTAGGATATATCACATAAATGTGCCAGCAAAATTTTCAGCGGGGCCCAGTTACTTGTCTAAGTTTTCGACAAATAAATTAGTTACCAGAGAGGAGATAAGGCATCCCATAGAACTACATCAATTTGCTCATAATGATGACATAGGTATCTGGTCTTGTGGGTTAAAAATTCCTCAAAATGGCTCGTCACCAAAGAGTTGATTTTTAAATGAGGGTCAAACGCTCTGTGATTTGAGAAATTCATCGTACATTCTCGCACGTAGTCCAACTTGCGTAAGAGGAAATTTACTTTTAAAGTAGGTGTTCAAAAATGTTCAAAAAGCAACAGGGATGCGTTTCAAAATCATATGAATAATCGATAGACCAACGTGCGTTGAATGCTAGGCGCTTTGTAAAACAAGGTTTCTTTCCTCACGAATATTAATCTGATCCCCCCCCGTGAAATTACTGCCCGGAGCAGATACCCCACCCCCCTTCCCCTAGATCCTGGACTATTGTGCATGCCTGAATCTGGCAGGTTGGGCGCGTCAGGAAGATTTCTCGGGTAGCATCTGGCTGCTTGCTGCTACTGCTTATACAGCCGCACTGCTGTAGCCAGAAGCGAGGGAAGGTATTACTACTCGTACAAGACTCAACTGCGCATGCGCAAGAGCCCGCTCGCAACTACTCAAACGAATCAACGTAAACAGTTGAATGGAATACTCTCTTTCAAATTCTGAAGGTGGCAGGGGTAAAATACAGGGAGCTAAAGGCTATTTACAATTTGTACAGAAAGCAGATGGCAGTTATAAGATGGTAAGATGGTTCAAATGGCTCTGAGCGCTATGCGACTTAATTTCTGAGGTCATCAGTCGCCTAGAACTTAGAACTACTTAAACCTAACTAACCTAAGGACATCACACACATCCATGCCCGAGGCAGGATTCGAACCTGCGACCGTAGCGATCGCGCGGTTCCGGACTGTAGCGCCTACAACCGCTCGGCCACCCCGGCCGGCAGTTATAAGAGTCGAGGGGAATGAAAGAGAAGCAGTGGTTGCGAAGGGAGTGAGACAGGTTTATAGCCTATCCCTGATGTTATTCAGTCTGTATACTGAGCAAGCAGTAAAGGAAACAAAAGAAAAATTCGGAGTAGGAATTAAAATCCATGGAGAAGAAATAAAAACTTTGAAGTTCGCCGATGACATTGTAATTCTGTCAGAGACAGCAGAGGACTTGGAAGAGCAGTTGAACGGAATGGACTGTGTCTTGAAAGGAGGGTATAAGATGAACATCAACAAAAGCAAAACGAGGATAATGGAATGTAGTCGAATTAAGTCGGGTGATGCTGAGGGAATTAGATTAGAAAATGAGACACTTCAAGTAGTAAAGGAGTTTTGTTATTTGGGGAGCAAAATAACTGATGATGGTCGAAGTAGAGAGGATATAAAATGTAGACTGGCAATGGCAAGGAAAGCGTTTCTGAAGAAGACAAATTTGTTAACATCGAGTATAAATTTAAGTGTCAGGAAGTCGTTTCTGAAAGTATTTGCATGGAGTGTCGCCATGTATGGAAGTGAAACATGGACGATAAATAGTTTAGACAAGAAGAGAATAGAAGCTTTCGAAATGTGGTGCTACAGAAGAATGCTGAAGATTAGATGGGTAGATCACATAACGAATGAGGAGTTATTGCACAGAATTAGGGAGAAGAGGAGTTTGTGGCACAACTTGACTAGAAGAAGGGATCGGTTGTTAGGACGTGTTCTGAGGCATCAAGGGATCACTAATTTAGTACTGGAGGGCAGCGTGGAGGGTAAAAATCGTAGAGAAAGACCAAGAGATGAATACACTAAGCAGATTCAGAAGGATGTAGGCTGCAGTAGGTACTGGGAGATGAAGAGGCTTGCACAGGATAGAGTAGCATGGAGAGCTGCATCAAACCAGTCCTAGGACTGAAGACCACAACAACAACTTTTGAAGAAAGAAACTTCACAATGGAAGTAGAAAAGGAGGGTTCCCTGCCTTTCTTGGAGGTGCTTGTCCGCTGTAAGCCCAAAGGGTCTCTAGTACATAGCGTTTATCACAAGCCCACCCACAGGGATCGGTATCTGTACGCCACCAGCTTCCATCACCCAGCACAGAAACAGTCAGTTCTGAGGACCTTAGTACATCGAGCTGAAACTGTCTCAGACGCTGAAAACTTGCCGAAAGAATTGGGCCACTTATGCAAAAATTTTTAATGAAAACGGTTACAACAACAAACAGATCTCACAAGCAGTGTCGTCCAAGTCTCAAAGGAAGAAGACCTCAAAGATACCAAGGAGGTTGCATTCCTACCGTTTTGTGGTTCGACAACAGGGAATATTAGTCGGCTCCTGAATAGGCATAAAATAGACACAATCTTCAAGCCTCCGGCAAAGAATCGGCGACTAATGAAATCTGTGAAAGATGATGTAGGGCTCAGAAAGCCAGGTATTTACAAGACACCGTGTGGATGTGGGCAGTTCTATGTCGGCCAGACTGTTCGCACTATTGAACAGCGCCGCATAGAACATGAAAGGTGTTACCGTCTGCGCTATCCCGGAAAGTAAGCTGTAGCAGAACATGCTCTGGAAAACGGACACCGAATTGAATTTTTTGAGACGTCTGTTATTCAAATGTTCAAACGTGTGTGAAATCTTATGGGACTTGACTGCTAAGGTCATCAGTCCCTAAGCTTACATACTACTTAACCTAAATTATCCTAAGGACGGACGGACGGACACACACACACACACACACACACACACACACACACACACACACACACACACACACACACACACGCCCGAGGGAGCATTCGAACCTCCGCCGGGACCGGCCGCACAGTCCATGACTGCAGCGCCCCAGGCCGCTCGGCTAATCCCGCGCGAGACGTCTATTACTAAACGGACGATTGGCTTCTGGGATAGCGTGATAAACGAGGCTATGGATATATGGTGCGGGACCGAGCACCAGTGACGTCACGAGCGACAGCGCGGCTATATAAGCACGGCAATGACAACCACACGCGCCGTGGCACCACGCACGCAGGGCTCCACGCGGCTCACGCACGCACGCGGCTCCACGCGGAAGCAACTTGTCGTGTTCCTGTACCTGTTGGTTGTGCAGTGCTTTCTTCAGGAATAAAACACTGCGCACCTAGGGACCGATAGAAAGGGATTTTGCGAGTCAGGGCCCCCTTGGCATGGGACAAGCCCGCGCTCGCAGAGGCCAAGGCTAGCTTTCCTTCCTGTATGTGCAAATCTCTTCGCCTTTATTGGCACCATGTCTGACACGCGAAAGGCGCCCCGCTCGTCCGAGGCTTCGAAGAAGAAGCAAAAACTCGACGCCAAGAGAGACACTGACTCGCATCACACTGGCAATGCAATGTCCAACCAAGCCGAGCAAGATCCGAATGAAAGCTTGAAGCTTCTTACCGACTTGATGCCAACGACTATCGTGTGTTCTACGCCAACAGAAGAACTTCCTGGACCTGCCAAGAGGAAAAAGACGGACAACCCCGAACTCGTCAGCTAGCGAAAACCGACACAAGAAGTGCCGCCCCACCGCCAATGAGGAGGGATTCATTCCAGCCACTCGGACGGCTCCTGCCCCGAAAGATTACGAGTGCTGCTCCTATATCAACACACAATTCTTTTCTATGGACGCCGAACCAACCGACCTAAGTGACACCCTGGCCACCACGGCCCAGACTTCTACAAAAGCACAGAAACCTCCTCCCATCATCAAGAAGGCGTATAAAATACTATTGCGAACTACTAAGGGCCTTCTTAGCAACCCTTTCCAATTCAGAACTGCTGGTAAAGACCTCTATAAGCTTCAAACCGCAACTACTACGGATTTTATGAAAGTCACAGAGGAAATCTCAAAAAGACAATGGGGATTTTATACCTATTCGCCTGACAAGCCCATCAAAAAAGTCATTCGAGGGTTTCCCTTCAGTTTCTCGTGCGATGATCTGAGGGAAGAACTGGAAGCCATCGGAATTGTCCCCAGGTCAATCTCCAGAGTACAATCGCCTAGAACTCACAAACACACCCCCCTCTTTATGGCAGTGCTCACCAACACACCAGATAACCGAAAATTACTGACAATGAAGATCATAACCAACACAGACGTCACAATTGAGGAACCTCGGGGCAAACGTGGCCCCACCATCTGCTATCGATGCCAAGGCATTGGCCATGTAGCCAGACACTGTGCAGTGCCTTTCAAATGTGTGAAGTGCGGCCAAGAACACACTTCCAAAGATTGCCCTAAGGACGAAGACACTCCTCCTACATGTGTCCGTTGCAACAAAGCTCATCCTGCTAGCTACCTTGGCTGTGAAGCGATTGAAGCCTATAGGACTAGACAAAAGGCAACCACTCACCAGGGTCTCACTTATGCTGCTATTGCAGCTGCCAGGAGAAATACAAATGTAGCAACAACCAACACCAATAATGCTTCATCCTCTACGGCCAATGCCTCCACTGCAGGCACACAGAGAATCAACTTACACCACCATAGGTGTACTCAGTTTATTCCCCATCGCCCAGCTCCACTTCCTCCGACAATTGCTGCACCTCAGCAGCACATAATCAGTGCCGGACCGCCAACAACTCAGGCACAACACAACACTTCCCGCCAAGAGTTTAATCTGACCTCAGTCATGCAAGTCATGACGAAAGCTATCACTGATGCCCTTCAGGCTATCATGGCTACTATTCCGCAACAGATTTCTGCTGCAGTTCAAGTTGCCCTACAGGCCATCCCAAAGCCAATCTCCACCACCCAATATGGCAGCTACATTTGGGCTAACTGTGTGCACATGGAACGACAATGGAATTCGCAATCAAGTAGGAGAGTTCCGTCAATTCCTCCAAGATGAAAGAATCGACATGTGCCTGGTCACCGAGACACACTTGAAACCCGACAGCCAAGTAAGAATCGCCAACTACAGCTGTTTCCGGACGGACCGGCCGACTGCTGGTGGAGGAACAGCAGTATATGTAAGAAACTCCTTGATGCATCACCAACTGCCACTTCCAGCATTAGCCACAGTAGAAGCCACATCGGTTGCAGTCCAGACATCAAGAGGCCGCATACAATTCATTGCAGTGTACAATTACAAAACAGCTCGAAGAATTAAACGAAAAGAAGGCTGGAGGACCAGACCTTCTAACAAATGAGCTGTTGAAGCAATTAACACCTACCACAGTACCATTAATAGCGGCCGCGTTCAATGAGATCCTGGCAACTGGCGACTTCCCCCTCACATGGAAACATGCAGAGGTCGTCGCCATACCGAAGGCAGGGAGGGACCCTCGATCACCTGCTAGTTACAGACCAATCAGTCTTTTACCTGCCATACAGAAACTTTTTGAACGTTTAAACATAAAGAGACTTCCGCAGCATGTGGAAGCGGAGCATCTGATACCAGACGTCCAGTTCGGCTTTCGCCGAGGCCTTTCCACCACCCAGCAGCTACTACACCTAGTTGAGGAAGCATTCAGCGCCATGGAAAGGAAATAATTGTTCGGGGCTGTATTTCTGGATGTTTCTCGTGCCTTTGATTGCGTGTGGTACGAGGGACTCCTGTATAAACTCCTAGATATAGGGGTCCCCGTGTCACACGCAACACTCCTGAAGAGTTATCTAGAAAACCGGACATTTCATGTCCTCCACACTCAAGGTGGTAAATCGTCCACGAGACCAATCAAAGCAGGAGTACCTCAGGGCAATGTTCTGGGGCCACTGTTATACATCTTGTATACATCTGACCTACCAGCGACGGCCAGGACACACCTATCTTTATACGCCGATGATACAGCAATTTAGTCCCGAAGTATGAATGCTGCGCACCTCCAGGCAAGACTGCAACAAGCATGTAATAAGCTGAGTGAATAGGCAACGAAATGGCGACTGTCTTTCAACGCCACAAAGACGCAGGTAATAGCAATTTGTAGAAGACCACTTCCACCGAACTTCCAGCCCATTGAGATAAGGGGCACCCCAGTCCCGTGGTCAAAAACAGCAAAATACTTTGATGTGACCCTTGATAGGCGACTGACATGGCAACCTCATATAGAAGATATTCGAGAGAAAGCCAGGAGAAGAATGGTACAGCTCTACCCATTATTAAATCCAGCGTCAACACTACCATCAAGACTGGGGGTGATATTGTACCTTACACTGGTGCGACCAATCTTAGACTACGCTGCTGTCGTGTGGGGTAATGCTGCTCCAACCCACATACAAAGGCTACAAAAAATTCAGAATCGTGCTCTGAAAAGAGCACTCCATCTGCCATACCGGTTCCCAACGAATGAACTTCACCAACTCGCAGGGGGTACCCTATCTGAAAGACCGATTCAGAACCACTGCAAAAACCTATGAAAACACGCAACAGTCAGATAACGAACTTGTACGACAACTTGGACACAAGGTGCACTACCTGGCATATATATATATATATATATATATATATATATATATATATATATATATATATATATATATATATAAGCTATTGTTTTAATGTCAATTTTTATTATTGAAGGCGTAGCCGCATGGCTTGAACTTCTATTCTCAGACTAGGCAATCCTTGTTGCCCCAATATATTCTGCAGCGCGACCACACGACAGTCACCCACTTGACAATGACAGATCTCTGCCGAAAGCTCGTGGGCAGTAAACCACTTGACGCGGCTTGAAACCCGAGAATATTTTATTAACGGGTATCGCCGCGAAAGCATGCATTCGGCGTCCTTTTCTGTTGGTGTTTATTGAGTTCCACGATTCATGTTTAGCATTCATATTTCCTATCACCAAAATTTTTGGAAAACGATGAAAAATTGCCGTAAGGTCTTCCTTGATTAATTGTTTGTTTGGACTGATGTAGGCTGCAACTATGGTTATGTTTCCATGGTGGTGTGTACTGTGACTGCGGTGGCGTCTAAGGACTGGAGTGGTGGAAGTGTTTCATGAAGATGGGTGATTTTTCCTTTCATAAATATAGCAGTTCCTCCACCTCTTCGTTCTTGTCGGTCAGTTGTGTAAGTGTGCATTTTTCGTAGTCTAAATGTCGTTGTCGAGGTGAAGTGCGTTTTTGTAACTGCGATTACGTCTAGTCTATGTCGGCCGTTAAGCTCGTTTAGTTTTCTTTGCTTAGGCTTCAGGCCACTTGCGTTCCAATTGCAAAATTTCAGGTGTCGTGTTGGTGATTCGCGTGCCTTTTTTACGGCGCAAGGAATGCCTTTATGATTCCCTCAACAAGGCTGAGGAAAGACGTAATTTTCTGTTGCATGTTTGTAAGAAGAGTCACGATTTCTGTTAAGGCTTGAAAGAACTGCTGCATAATGCTGGCTGAGGTCAGTGAACTTGCTTCATAGTGTTTCGTGCAGTGTCTGTCTGCTGTTGCGTCAGAATAGTATCTGTCGTTTTCTGAAGTAGATGAGTGTGGGCCTTGCGTCTTCTTCTCTGTCCTGGGCTGATGTCCGATGGATGAATGGGCGGTGGGTGGTTGTGATACAGATGGTTGCTGGGTTGTAGGTGGACGGGATGTGGTAGCAGGTTGTGAACTGGATTGCGCTTGACGAGCAGCTTGCTGTATGACGTGCAGTGTTTGTCTTGTTATATTTTGAATCATGTTTTCCGGACTTTAAATTTTCGAAGTAGTTCTTGATTTTTTGCATCCGAGAAATGATGCTGGATGCGCCTGTTCGCAGTTTACACATTTAGTTGCTGCTGTTCGTGGTAGTGCACAATTTTTGAACCCGTGTGATCCCGCGTAACGTCCACATCGCGGCGGGAGTTCGCAGTAACTGGCCGTGTGTTCGAAGCGCTGGCACTTCCTACACTGAGATGGCCCGTCTTTTGGTTCATAGTTTTGAACCCTGATTTTTGTATGGAGGATGTATTTAAGTTCGCAGATTTTCTGACTTTTTTTGCCTTTTGGATATGTGGTTGAGTACGTAGGAAGTGGGATGAGACTTAGTTCTGTCGTCTCGTTTTTCTATAAGTAGACTTTTGCGTGAAACTTTTTTCTTGTAAATGCAAATGTTAATTCTTCTTCTGTTCTTTGTGAGTGCAGTTTTTTTGGTGACCTTTAATTCTTTATTTTCGTATGCCTGCTGTGTGAAAAAAGGAATCTTTTAGTGTCGGAAGAACTGGAGTGCTACTGTGTGGTCTTCCATTGATTCGAAATGGCACTTCACGCGGTCGCCTCGGTACAGTGCTTTGAGTGTTCCTTTAAGTTCATTGTTCAGTGCACTGTAGAGTGTATTTTTCCGTATAGTAAATTGTTATCGGCGGGATTCTGTAGTTCAACTGTTCCGCCAGTGCTACTTGCTCCTGATTGGTTGTTGGATTATTGTCTGTGATTGGCCGATTTGTGTCGACGGGTGCAATCGGGTCGAATATGTTGTTTATTGGGAATTTCTGCACAGCGTTTTCTTGGGTTTGATGCATTTTGTATCGTTCTGGCTTGTCATTTGTATTGAATAGTTGTAAATTCTTGTTAGTCATGATCGTTTTGATTGGAATCTCGCATTTAGGCGTCTTCCGCTTCGGAATATGAAGCCTGTTCGGATTCTTCAGAGGAAGAATTGTGATTGCTGTTGAGTCGGTGCAAAGGTGTTTTCTTCAATTTTTTGTGGCGTGACCGGGTGATTATTGGCAGTGTTATTTAGATTTTCTTGTTGTGGTGCGTCGCGGTGTCCAGTTGTGGTTGCATTTCCTGTGTGTCGCGTCGTCTGTGACTGGTTAGTGTCCATGCCTGAGGTGGTCCTACTCGCGGTTTCTGTTCTTTCCCTGCAGTAGTTGTCCTTTCGTGGGAACGCGGGCTTGCCACTGCCGGGTGGGGCCCTGGCTCCCCGGCGTCCCCTACTCCTTATATCCTAACAGGGCCGACTAACCCGGTCCGCTAAACCTGCTTCGGATCCGACGGGTGGGAACACACAATTTTGCTCAAAAACCTGTTCTTCGACAACCAGGTTTTTGTCTATGTAGCGCGTTAGAATTTACGTACGCTTGCTTGTGCAGCCGACTCGGCACTGTATGAGTACTGTGTTGTTCCTTATATAGCGCATTTCCTTTTCAACTTAAATTTTCTTTTCTTTTTTTCTCTCGTTCATGTTTTACTGCTGCAGTAGCGGGATACAGTAATATCCTTCGTAAGAGTATTGGTTCTTACCAGTGAAAATCATAAAAATTTAGTTGAAAACTAAAACAATGGAAAATTCCCGGAATTCTAAGAATTTCCCGGTTTTTTCCCGGATCTCCCGTGTCGTATACACCCTGGATAAATATGGATCCTAATTTCCATACATTTTTTTCCCTAGGTTTCACTGTAGCTGGCATGTGAATGGCCTTAGTATCTGCCAAGTCAAGAAAGCTGCTGACCATAACTGAAATGAAATGATCGTACGGCATTGTTGGCCGGGAGACCCCATGTGCTAAACCGCCGAAATTGCAAGTCCTTTTTAGCTGACGCCACTTCGGCGACTTGCGACTCAACGATGATGAAATTATGATGAAAGACACACAACACCCAGCCATCTCGAAGCAGAGAAAATCCCTGACCCCGCCGGGAATCGAACCCGGGAACGCTACCGCAAGACCACGAGCTGCGGACGCTGACCATTACTGATAAAATTGAATATACTAAACTGTATTGGTAGCTCTGATGGAAACCGCACCACAATTGAAGTTCCTGCTCAATCTGGATCGACATTCTATAATTGCAGAGGTTTTCCTTTAACAGTGTAGGAAAAAGCAGATTGCTACTTATAGTAAAGAAGACACGTCAAGTTGCAGACAGACACAATTAAACCCCCTGACACAAACACAAAGCTGTCCATGAGTGAGAGGGGCACACCATTCTCACACACACACACACACACACACACACACACACACACACACACGGCTGGCAACTCCAGTTGGTTGGTTGGTTGGTTGGGTTAAAGATTAAAGGGACCAAACTACAAAGGTCATCGGTCCCTTGTTTCATAAAAACACAGAGCACAGGAAAACTATCCACCAGTCAAGCGAAGCACTAAAAGAAAAACTCCGGGGGAAGAAAAGCCCCATGGTCCATTGTAAGACAACACGGAAAACAGAGCACAGCAACAAAAACAACATAGAGAACAAAGGCAGAAGGAATGAAAGCTGCACAGCAGAGGACTGTGGCTGGGTGATCACGAAAATAATAGGATGAGCCAGCCACACTGCAACACGTTAAAACCTCCAGCCTAACAGTGTAGGGTGGAGTCGAATTACAACACAAAATTAATTAAAAGAGACAGCTCAAAAGAGGGTGATGTTACAAAAGTTAAATGGACCTATAAAAGCCACTTGCGCGAATAAAACTTAAAACCCGATCTGCCATAGAGACATTGTCACCTAAAAGAGATGATAAAGCACCCTGGAGATTAAAAGTTTGCCTGAGGGCGGTTAAAAGAGGACAGTCCAACAATATATGGGCCACCGTCATATTCGCACCACAGCGACAATGAGGGGGGTCCTCTCGACGCAGCAGATGACCATGCGTCAGCCAAGAGTGGCCAATGCGGAGCCTACACAGAACAACAGAATCCCTGCGAGAGGCCCGCATGGAGGAACCCCACACAGTCGTTGTCTCCTTTACCTGCCGCAGCTTGTTGGGTGCAGACAGAGTGCGCCATTCGTCTCCCCACAACCCAAAGACCCGACGGTGCAAAACGGTTCTGAGATCAGTTTCCGGGAGGCCGATCTCCAACGGCAGTTTGCGGGTAGCCTCTTTGGCTAACTTGTCGGCGAGTTCGTTTCCCGCGATCCCAACGTGTCCCGGGGTCCATATGAACACCACCGAACGACCACGCTGTTCAAGAGCGTGGATGGACCCCTGGATGGCACCAACAATGGGATGGCGTGGGTAGCACTGGTCTAGAGCCTGTAGACTACTGAGCGAGTCACTGCAAATGACGAAGGACTGTCCAGTGCTGGTACGAATATGCTCAAGGGCACGAAAAATGGCTGTCAGTTCTGCGGTGTAAACACTGCAGCCTTCCGGCAAGGAGCGCTGGTCGACATAGTCCGCATGAGCATAAGCGTACCCCACACGGCCATCAACCATCGAGCCATCGGTATAGATAACCCCCGAGGCATGGTATGCGCCTAGGAGCGCAAGGAATTGGCGGCGCAAGACTGCAGGAGGAACTGAATCTTTCGGCCATCGGGAAAGTTCCAGCCGAAGCTGCGGCCTACGAATACACCAAGGTGGTGTATGTGGGCGGACCTGGAAAGCAGATGGAAGAGGCAAACACTCGAGTTCATTAAGGAGCGACCAAACACGGATCCCAATTGTATGGCCTGATCGTGGCCGCTGGTGTGGGATATGGACTGCCGCATTTTCGAAAAGGAGACGATAGTTAGGGTGACGGGGCGAACAACGGACGTGGGCAACATAGTTGGCTAACAGTTGTTGACGCCGAATACGAAGTGGAGGAACCCCAGCCTCAGCAAGGAGGCTATGAACAGGACTGGTGCGGAATGCTCCTGTCGCCAGTCGAACCCCACAGTGGTGAATGGGATCCAGCAGTTGCAACGCTGAGGGCGACGCTGAGCCATACGCCACACTCCCATAATCCAGTCGGGACAGCACAAGGGCTTTGTATAGCTGCAGCAGCGTGTTACGGTCTGCACCCCAAGTTGTGTTGCTGAGGCAGCGGAGGGCATGCAGATGCTGCCAGCACTGACGCTTGAGCTGACGAATATGTGGAAGCCAAGTAAGCCGGGCATCGAACAGCAATCCCAGAAAACGGTAAGTGTCAACAACCCTGAGCATGGCATCCTGAAGATAGAGCTCAGGGTGGGGATGGACAGTACGACGCCGACAAAAGTGCATAACACAGGTCTTCGCAGGAGAAAATTGAAACCCATGGGCTAGGGCCCACGCCTGCGCCTTGCGTATGGCTCCCTGCAACCGACGTTCTGCAACACTAATGGTGGAGGAGCTGAAAAAGATGCAGAAATCGTCAGCATATAACGTGGGTGAGACAGACGACCCTACTGCTGCTGCAAGGCCATTAATGGCCACAAGGAAAAGGGGCACGCTCAATACAGAGCCCTGTGGAACGCCGTTCTCCTGGATATGAAGTGAACTATGGGATGTGCCAATTAAAACGCGGAATGTCCGAATAGATAAAAAATTCTGAATAAAAATGGGGAGAGAGCCCCGGAGACCCCACCCGTGCAACGTGGCGAGAATATGGTGCCGCCACGTCGTGTCATATGCTCTGGAGAGATCGAAAAAGACGGAGACGAGATGTTGGCGCCTGGAAAAAGCAGTGCGGATTGCAGACTCAAGAAAGACCAAAGTATCGGCAGTGGAACGGCCCTGACGGAAGCCGCTCTGGCACGGAGCCAGAAGACCCCGAGACTCGAGTAGCCAACACAGCCGTCGACTCACCATGCGTTCCAAGAGCTTACACAGAGTATTTGTCAAGCTGATGGGCCGATAGCTATCCACATTAAGTGGGTCCTTACCAGGCTTCAGCACCGGAATGACGGTACTCTCCCGCCACTGCGACGGAAAGACACCATCGCCCCATATGCGGTTGAAGATGGCAAGAACACACCGCTGACAGTCCGGGGAAAGGTGTTTGAGCATCTGATTGTGGATGCCATCTGGCCCAGAGGCTGTATCGGGGCACTGTGCCAGGGCGCTCTGCAGTTCCCACAAACTAAATGGGGCGTTATACGCCTCAGGGTGGCGAGAAGCAAAAGAAAGCCGTTTGCCTTCCGCCCGGCGTTGGAGCGCGCGAAACGCGGGCGGGTAATTCCCCGACGCAGAGGCCCGAACATAGTGCTGAGCGAAATACTCGGCGATTGCATCGGCATCGGTGGATACCGCCCCATTGATGGTAAGCCCTGCGACACCTGTAGAGTGCTGCAATCCAAAGATGCGCCGAATCTTCATCCACACCTGGGAGGGTGAAGTACGGGAACCAATGGTGGAAACGTACCTCTCCCAGCACTCCTGTTTCCGCCTGTTGATGAGCCGCCGTGCCTGGGCACGGAGACGTTTGAAAAAAATTAGGTTCTCCAAAGACGGGTGCCGCTTATGTCGCTGAAGAGCCCGCCGACGTTCTTTAATGGCTTCAGCGACCTCTGGAGACCACCAA
Source organism: Schistocerca serialis cubense (assembly GCF_023864345.2). Lineage (NCBI taxonomy): Eukaryota > Metazoa > Arthropoda > Insecta > Orthoptera > Acrididae > Schistocerca > Schistocerca serialis. The sequence continues at coordinate 449,812,492 of NC_064646.1, read as the reverse complement.
GGCACTGACTTTCGCCGGGGACACCCTTATGAACGAGGAATGGCACGTTCCGCAGCGGAAGCAATCGCTGCAGTCAGTGTCTCAACCGCCACATCGATGGTACCGTGGGGGAGAGAGTCAACAGTGGCAGCAGAGGAGAACATGTCCCAGTTTGCCTTGCTAAATGCCCATCTAGGCAAGCGTTCATGGGAGCGACGCTGGGGTAGTGAAAGGAAGATGGGAAAATGGTGACGACCACACAAGTCGGCATGGACTCTCCAGTGGACAGATGGTACAAGCCCTGGGCTGCACAATGACAGATCTATGGCCGAGAACGTGCCATGCGCCACACTGAAATGTGTGGCGGCGCCAGTGTTTAAGATGCAGAGGTCGAGTTGGGAGATGAGATTCTCGACCTCTCTGCCTCGGCCAGTAACCTTCGTTCCACCCCACAGGGGATTGTGGGCGTTAAAATCCCCAAGGAGAAGAAAAGGCGTGGGGAGTTGGGCGACAAGTGCAGCCAAGTCGGTCAGGGAGACTGTACCACCTGGAGGGAGATAGACACTGCAGACGGTTATGTCCTGGGTAGTCCTTACACGGATAGCCACAGCTTCCAATGATGTTTGAAGGGGCACAGGAGCACTATATACAGAGGTAAGGACATACACGCAGGCTCCACCTGACACACAATTGTAAGTGCTACGGTTGCAGTAATAACCCCTGTATCCACGAAGGACAGGGGTCCGCATTGCCGGGAACCAGGTTTCCTGGAGGGCAATGCAGAACGCAGGTGTCAGGCTTAGAAGCTGTCGTAGCTCAGGGAGATGGCTAAAATAACCGCCACAATTCCACTGGAGGATTGTACAAAGCGTGTCTTGTAGGGGCATTCAGGCACTGAAAAGGCAAATTACTTTGCAGGGTCACATGCTGCCACCGACTGAGCGACGGACGTCACTACCGCCATCGTTTCTGAGGAGACGGCGAGATCCAGGTCATCAGGGGACGCAAACAGCTCGACCTCGTCCTCAGAGGCTGAGCTGACAGGGAGCGTTGGTGCGGGAACCACTGGGTCCTTATCCGTCTTGGAGAGCTTCCTCTTCTCTCTCTTGTCTTTGGGAGGAGGGTTGGCATGCTGGGAGGGCTGTCCTGACGCATTGTCAGGAACAGAGGAAGAGCGTGAAGCCCTTCGACCAGCAGCTGGTGGCTTTTTCAGCCACTGGCTAGTGTCTTGTGAGACACTGGGGAAGTCCGTGGAAGGGACGCCCCCAAGGGATCCCTTCCGAAGAAGTGAGGCCGGAGGAGGCTGTTGCGTCTCCGGCTGAGCAGCCAGAGGGAGCTGTCGCTTCCCCGGCTGAGGAGCCGGAGACGGCCGTCGCCACTCCGGCTGAGAGGTGGGGACCAACGTCCCCGGTTGCTTGGGGCGCACTGCTCCCAAACTCGGTGTTTTGGGAGCAGTGGAAGAGAGAGCGGCCTGTCCCAGCGGTGGGGCAGACGTTACGTGATTTCTCTGTGGGCCAACAGAGAAGGGAGTCTGTGCAGCAGGAGCTGGTGGCGGCAGTGTGACGGTAGCGTAACTCCTCAACATAGGTGTGGGGTTGAGTCGTTCTAATTTCTTCTTTGCCTCTTGGTAACTTAAACGGTCCAAGGTCTTAATTTCTTGTATCTTCCGTTCTCGTTGATAGACCGCACAGTCTGGTGAGCAGGGAGAATGATGCTCCCCACAGTTAACGCAGGTGGGAGGCGGAGAACATGGAGCATTAGGATGCGGAGGTCGTCCACAATCACGACACGTGGGGCTGGAAGTGCACCTGGAGGACATGTGTCCGAATTTCCAGCACTGGAAGCATCGCATAGGGGGCGGGACGTAGGGCTTGACATCGCACCGGTATATCATGACCTTGACTTTCTCAGGCAAGCAGTCGCCCTCAAAGGCCAGGATGAAAGCACCGGTAGCGACCCTATTATCCTTCGGCCCCCTAAAGACACGACGGACAAAGTGTACACCTCTTCGTGGCAGGTTCTCACGTAGCTAGTCATCAGACTGTAGCAGAAGATCTTTATGAAAAATAATCCCCTGGACCAAATTTAAGGACTTATGGTGAGTGACAGTAACGGGGATGTCACCGAGCTTCTCACAGGCGAGTAATGCCTGGGACTGCGCAGATGAAGCTGCTTGTATCAAAATGGCGCCGCTCCTCAGTTTGGAAAGAGACGCCACTTCCCCAAACTTATCTTCGAGATTGTGCACGAAGAAAAGAGGCTTAGTCCCCAAAAACGAATCCCCATCAGTTCTGCTGCATACAAGGTATCGTGGCGAATACGGCTCCTGTCTGTCTGCAGCCCTATGTTCCTCCCATGGTGTGGCTAGGGAAGGGAACGACTTCGGGTTATATGTCACAGCGTTAAATTCCACCTTACCACGCTTAGAGACATTGGCGGTCGGGCGACCACCAGATTGAGATTTCACCCGCTTCATTGCGGGGCATCCGCCCCGATGCCACCCACTCCGACCAGGGGCTCTCCCCACGGGCGCCACCCAGCCACAGCAAAGGCCACCTGGCAGGATGGCCGTTGCCGGGAGTCCCGATGCCCCAGAGAGACGAGCATCTACTCCTTGGCTTACGTGGGGAGGAGTCAGCTCAGGCATCGGCAGTACGATCCCTGTGTTGTCAGGGGGCTACAACCTAGAGGGTACATGACGACCCCACCACAACGGGCTGGCTACCGTGCTGGATTTTGGGTGCCATGGGTAGTCCATAGTGATCGTGGGTGCTGGTGGTGACGCACTAAGGGCGGTACTTACACAATACATCAGGTGTCTATGCCCAAAATGAGGGATGGAGGGTGCAGGTACGACGCCAAGACGATCAAGAGTGCCAAGGTCGTAGGGCACAGAGGACTGATGGTGCACCACGTAAGGTGTCCTTCCCCAAAAGGCTCGTACTTCTGTGGAATTTGGAAAAATGGAGGTCAAACCCGAATGGGGACCATCACATGAAGGCCAAAACGTTTGAGACTCCTTTTAGTCGCCTCTTACGACAGGCAGGAATACCGCGGGCCTATTCTTACCTCCGAACCCGCAGGGGGGGGGGGGGGGGGCAACTCCAGTAACTCGGGCTGGAATACAGCTATCACGTGGGATGCAACCAGCAATGTGGAGGACGCAGAGAAGACAAAGGTATAGTGATGTACAGGTGGGGAGAGAGATACGAATGCTGTCTGGTGGACTGTAGAGGGACTAGACTGCCAACAGGCGCAGCATCAGGAGGTTGTGGGGGTGAGAAAGTCGTGGGCAAAGGCAAAAGAACACTTTTAATATAACGT